>NC_082706.1:50617866-50932207 GCF_030144855.1 Hypanus sabinus
TTTTAAAATAAAAGGCTGTAAACATAAACCAAGAAATTATAGTCTGGTAAGTTTCACATCAGATGTGGGAAAGTTATTGGAAGATATTCTAATTGGACAGACATGGGTTAATTAAGGATAATCTGCTTGGCTTGTCACACCCAGCTAATCTTAGGGAGTTTTTTGAGGAAGTTACCAGGAAAGTGGATGAAGGCAAGGCAGTGGATGTTGTCTACATAGACGTTAGTAAGGCATTTGAAAACATCCAACATTTCCGTTGGAAAACAATCTCACATTCCTTACAGTAAAAGGCAAGAACAAAGTTATTGGAGTTGTCTATTTCCAAAGTCCTCACCAGCTTTTTATTCGAGGTGACTCCTCCATTTCCTGAAGCCATTCCCAGGCAAGGTGCAGAGGATCCTGGGAAACCACTGCTCCCATAGGAAGGTAGGATCTCCATCCGGGATTGAGTGATATGGAAAACGATGACAACATCAGCTGATGAAGGAGCAAAGATGAAGCCGACGTGTTGGACAGGGGAGGGGCGTGAGGAGACTGAGCACAATGTCCACAGACTCACAGGGAAGGTGAAGGAATGGGAATTCACCCAGTGGGATGTAGGGTCTGGAGGTCAGCAACATTCCCTGGTGGAACAACGCAACGGAATTTTCCCGGTGGAGAGTCCCGTCATGTTTCCTGTTCGTGGGTGATTGTACTGTAAACAGGAAGGGCTCTTTTTGTGAGTTAACGTGTACACCCTGGGTGGAGTCGCTGAATCCGGACGAGAGCAAAGGCAGAATGAATGTAGTCTCACTGTAAAATTCTTTATTGGTTCCTGTTTCACTTGATCTCCCTCCCCGAGTTCGCACATTGAGCAGCCGCGAGCCAAAGTGAAAGTACAAGCAAGAACCAGACTTGGATCCCCGCGGGCTAAAGCGCAGTCAGCACACCAGCACCGATCACTGGGTTTACACAACGACAAACATGGGAAGCAGTGAGTTTATATCTTCAATCGATTTCTGAGACCATCACAACCCTAATTCTCGAGATAAAGAAATTAAAATTTTCACATTGCATTTCAGAGTTTTCAAAGGATGGCTGTTTTCACTTTCCAACCATGAACAGACGGTAGGTTCCCATATTCAGGGTGTGAATTCGTTAACCCCTTTTAGCCAGACACCTGTGAGACTCTGTCTCTCTGGTCTTTGTCAGGAATCTGGACACTCTGAGGAACAACTTGCGTAACTACCATCCTCCTGTGGGCTGTGGAGACTGTATAAACATCCTGCTGGTCGGCCTGGTGGGGACTGGGAAATCATCCCTCATCAACACATTCCTCTCGGCTCTGGATCGCCAAGGAACGACCATAACCTGTGTCCCGATAGGGACGGGTCCCTGCATTCTCACAACAGAGGTACACACACTGCCGTCACTTTAATATGAACACATAGACAGTATATGTTGCTGTATTCACTGTGAATTCACCCCCCCCCCCCTTTCTCTGTCTTCCTGATGTCCACATCAGAGGGAGGGAAAGGTCACCCCACTCCAATCTATTGGCTAGAAAGCACTCAGGATGTCCGGAGGCTGGGTATGGTGCACTTAAACCCAACTCTCTGAGATCAGTGAACAATTTGCTGGGGAATTAAGAAGGGAGGGAGGCAAAGGAGATTACAGGCCAAATAGCCTGAGGCCAGTGGATGGAAAAATGCTGGACTCCATCAGTTAGGATTGGGTTAGCCTCAAATTTCATCTTTTCTCTGCTTCTGGCTTTTTCAGCTGCTTTAAGCTGTTTTTTTTAAATAAACCCAATCCTCTAACTTCCAGCTATTTTCCTGCATTATATGCCCTCTCTTTTGTTTTACTGCTGTCTTTACATTCATTGTTAGAAATGGTTACCTCGTTACACCCCCACCACCCCTTTAGAATGCTTCTCCCACTATGGGATGAATCTATCCTGCACCTTTTGAATTGCTCCCAGAACCTCCATCTGTTGCTGTACTGCTGCCATCCCTGACAGTGTCCCCTTCCAATCAACTTTGGCCTCCTCCTCTCTCAGGCCTCTGTGATCCCCTTTACTCCACTGTCAAACTGATACATCAAATCTTTCTTTCTCCCTCCCAAACCTCAGGGTGAATACAATCATATTATGAACCCTGCATTCAAAAGGTTCCTTTATCTTAAACTCCCATATCAAAAGCAGTTTATTTCACAACACCAAATCTAGAACAACTTTTTCCTGAGTGGGCTTAACCTCAAATTCCTCAAAAAGGTCAAGTTGTAGGCATTCTACAAATTCCTTCTCTTGAGAAAATTCCCTGTTCCTTTCTCCATGGATACTGCCTGATATGCCAAGTGTTCTCCACATTTTTGCTCTCACCCAAAGACTGCATTTATTAATTTGGTTTTCTTGGTGAACTGGAACGTTGCAGTTTGAAAGGGGAATCCAGAGTTTCAGGATAATATTGCTGCATTCGGTGTGCCTCTGGGTCTGTATACCAGGGATTCACCTGCCCTCTCAGGGGAATGTAAACAGTCCCAGGGCAGCAAGGGAAGTGGAGTTTCCTTTTATCATGAGACATCATGTGACTGAGAGAAGATCAGGGAGATCTCCCACAGACTGGGATGTCCTGTCACTGAGGGAAGATCAAGGAGATCTCCCGCAGATTGGAATGTCCCATCACTGATGGAAAAGAAAGTTCTTCCATGTCCCAGTGCACATTTTTAGCCATCAGCAAATGACATAAAGCAAATATTTTGTTGATACCCCATTCTATAGTTTATGGGATTTTGTTGTGTAAACACAGTCTGTCCTGTGTTCTATATTACACAGAACTTCACTGTCCATGAAATGTGTTGTAGAAATGTACATCTGTTTGAAAATTTACAGCTCAGGTCCTACGTAGCAGGGAGTTTAAGGTTTTGGGATTCAGCTGGATGGAATGTTCTGGTGAACCCTGATCGGACAAAGAGAGTGTTACAGATGATCCTGGAAGGGAGAGTTCCCATAGGAACAAATGTGAGTTTCCTCCATTACTTCATATTCTGATTTCCACAACCCATTAACAACTGAACAACCTCATAGAGAGAAGGGAGAAATGGCTCCAAGAAAAATTTCTGATGAAACAGCCATGGTTGAGAAGTCCGGGTCCACATTCCAATCAGGATGAAGCTACAATGTAGACTGAGAGAGGGTGGCACTCTGGAAAAGAAATTATACGGAAACCCCAAACAAATAGTAACACTTGTGAATAGTGATAGTGATTAGTCCTGGTGTAACACACAGGGACACAGTGAGGAAGATTAGTACTGATGTAACACATGGGGACACAGTAACAGTAATTAGTCCTGGTGTAATAAGCGGGGACACAGTGCCAGAGATTAGTCCTGGAGTAACACACAGAGACACGGAGACAGATTAGTCCTGGTGTAACATACAGAGATACGGAGACAGAGATTAGTCCCGGAGTTACACATGGGGACACAGTGACAGATATTATTCCTGGAGTAGCACACAGTGCCAGAGTGACAAATATTGGTCCTGGAGTAACATAGTGGAACACAGTGACAGAGATTGGTTGGCGAGTTCCATATCTTTCTCTTTGGTGTCTGACCACCAGAGGTTCCAATGTCACCTGCCCTCTACACAATGTTGGGACACGTTGAGCTCTTGTCCACATCAAGTCCAGTCACTTTTATTGTCATTTTGACCATAGCTGCTATGTAGAGTACCATGATTTTCAGGACCATGGTGTTACATGACACATACAAATACTAGACTGAACTACGTAAAAAACAACACAGAGGGGGAAAAAAAACAACTACACTAGACTACAGACCTACCCAGGACAGCATAAAGTCCACAAAACAGCGCAGGCATTACAATAAATAATAAACAGGACAATAGGGCAGTAAGGTGTCAGGGAAGACATGAGGGAGGACTGAGTGGTGTGCTGACATCCTCCACATGACACAGGTCAGGAGACGGAGCAGTGATGGGGAAATGGATCAATCCCAGAAACACATGACCCCAGCATCCACTCCACTGCTAGTGAAGGTCACAGGGTCACCTGCCCCTATGATGGTCAGACCCCTGCTCCAACTCACCCAGAGCAGCTCCTCCTTGTCTCCCACGTTGCCTTCTGCTGGCGTCCATTATGGACACTGTGATCAGTCTGCTGCTGTCATTTCCAGTGGGTTGTCAGAATGGTGGGGAGTTGATGGGGAGATGAGAGAAGTGTGAACTGACAGAGAGCTAGCATAGACTAGACTGGCTGATTGGCCTAAGGAAACAAACATGAACAAAAGCTGCTGAACTCACCATTTACCTTCCTATCACTCGGTAGCCTAGATACTATGCACATGATTGTCTTTCCCATGTCACTGATGGAGACTGAACAGCTCACACACCTCAGGGTTAAATTTCCCATCAGTTTACACACTGACCAACCACCTGTATCATCCTGCAGTGTGAAGGACCAAACAGTTTCTGAATCATCTGAAAACTTTGTTATCATGTCCCGATATTTCGGTAAAAAATGCTGATACATTAAACAGAGGAAGGGACTAAGTATGGAAGAGCTCAGAGCAAATTCTGAAACAGCTCGTGGGAACAGAGGGGACCCACAATGAAAAGAATTGAAAAGTAACAGTGAACTGGAGAGAGCAACATTCCCAGCAGGAGATTGACAGGGACAGAGAGATCCCATCGATCCCTGAAGCAAGAGTGAGGTCAGAGCCCATCCAGATCTCAGTAGATCAGTGACAGTGACCTCTGGGCTTTGTCTGATGGGACTGGTCCCTCCAGTCAGTGTTCACCTCAGTGCTGAGTGATTGTGATCATCGTTGTTCTTGCTGCTTCCTCTGTAACCAGTTCTTCATTGTCTCACTTAGTTACTGCATTTCAAGCCTGACTCGGATGTTTCCAACTATCCCGTTATTCCAGGAAATATAATCCATGGAGTCGCATTAATATTTAACATCGACTCCATAGGCTTGATCAGTGAGAATCATATGAAAGAGTTTCAGGAGTTGCAGACGATCGTGGCACAGAAATGTAAGTGCTTTCTTTTGGTCTGTGTAACCATTGTCACCTCAGCATTGCAGCTTCATATTGATATCTGGATCATCTCTCTTTTCCAGATGTTCACAGGGTTGTGATTGGGACCAAGTTTGAATTATTAGGGATACCAGAGAAACACAATGCATGGATTTACGAATATGAGCCTCTGCAGAGAAAGGTAATAATCTGTAGAATCAGTGAAGTGATATCAATATGGTATTTTTACAGTATAATGGTCCCACTTTGTGAGTGTGCAGACACAGCCACCACTTACTGTCCATACTCGATCAGACTCGGACAGGTAACAGTGAGCCATGCCATTGTATTAATAACCACAGCAGAAACCTCAGTTCAAAGTAAATTAATATCAAAGAATATAAATGTCACCATATACAACCCTGAGGTTGATTTTCCTGTGGGCATATTCAATAATCCATAGAATATTAACCATAACAGGATCAATGAAAGGCAGCACCAACTTGGGAGTTCAACTAGTTTGTAAAAGTCAAAAAACTTTGGAAATACAAAAAGAAGTAAACCATAATAAAATAAATAAATAATCAATAAATATCAAGAGCATAAGACCATTAGACATAGGACCAGAATTATGCCATTCAGCCCATCGAGTCTGCTCTGCTATTCTCTCATGGCTGATCCCGGTTCCCACTCAACCCCATACATCTGCCTTCTCACCAGAACTTTTGATGCTCTGACCAATCAGGAAACAATCAACTTTTGCCTTCAATACACCCATGGACTTGGCCTCCACCTCTCTCTGTCCACAGATTCACTACTCTCTAGCTAAAACACACCCTCCTTACCTCTATTTACCTCCATGAGATTAAGAGCCCCTAAAGGTGAGTCCAGTGGGATCATCTCAATGAAGGGGGCAAGTGAAGTTAAGTGACATTATCCATTTTGATTCAGGAGCCTGAAGATTGAGGGGTATCAACTTCCTGAACCCAGTGGAGTGAGTCTTAGGGCTCCTGTACCTTCTTTCTGATGGCAGCAGCAAGAAGAGAGCATGTCCTGGGAGGTGTGTGTCCCTGATGGTGGATGCTGCTTTCCAGTGAAATCCCCCGGTTTCTGTGGCTACGTAAGTCTCGGGAAGACACACTCTGGTACTGGCAAACCCATGAGATTGAGATGGCTCTTCCACCCCAGACCCCAGTTTGTGTGGACTCTGTGTAATTTGCTGCCCTGTTGTCTATTGGGATATGGGGACAAGGCAGGGACTGGGTATTGATAGTGAATGATCAGCCATGATCTCAGAATGGTGGTGCAGACTCGAGGGGCCGAATGGTCTACTTCTGCACCTATTGTCTATTGTCTATTGTCTATAACTCAGTGCCAGGAAATAACAGACAGCACACTGCATACGATTAAAGGAATTATATTGATGAATCTTCACTTCCCTGAAGTGTTAGTAATGAAAAGCAAGAAAGAAACAAAAAGGGCCTATTATAATTAAACAGTCAAATGTTCACGAGTTGGAGCTCAACTCTTCCCAAAATTCATATTCACTGATCCTCAGTCGATCTCGGTACCTTGCCCCACTGGGTCAAATCGTATCACTGGTTCTCTTCAGCATTTTCTCCCTTCACCTTCCTCTGAATAAAGGACCCAGATCACACCGGTGTCACATACACAACACAAAACCCACTCCCCTCATTGGATGGCTCTCATTCCAAAACACCCGTTATCTCTAACCATAACCCAAACACCGCTTCTACAGAATGACCATTACGTTAGCAGTTTCCAGGGTGTTGCACTCTCCCTCCAATATAATTAGTCACGTCCTCATGGTGTTGAGATTTGTCACCCTGTAATACAAAGCACAATGTCCAACCCAGGTGAACATGACTGTGACATATGTCACCAAGGGGACAGGTGTCACACTCTCTTCGCTGGGTGCAATATAGACCGGTCTGTCTGGGGGGTGTCCTGATTCTTCGAAATCTCCTTACACCATCATCTACTTCTTCAGCTTCAGACACTCCCTTGGTTCTTTCCTGTCTACCTGGGGAGCCCCCTCCCTGTCCACTACTCATGCCTCCCAACTTTAAAGTAGTCCTTCAGGAACCTCCGATAGTACACACAGAATCCAAGCAATGAGCACAGGGCACACACAGTCATGTGGTCATTGCCTCTATCTTAGACAGATCCGTGACTACTCCATCCCATGAGACAATATGCCCAACATTGCTTTCAGATGTCCTGCAGAACTGGCACGTCCAGGGTAAGTTTTAACCCTTCAGCTTTCAGGCAGCGCAGCATCTTCAGTAGCCTCACTTCATGTTCTTGCAAGTTAAACCCAAGCACTTTGAGTTCATCCAGGTACAGCAACACCACAAGCAATTTTGTATCCCCCACTGTTTTCTCTATTAGATGCTGGAAATTCACCAGGGCTTTCGATATGCCCTGGGAAACACTTTCAAACTGGAAGAATCCTAGTGGACGTTTAAGTTTTGTCTTCTCTTTGTCAGTCTCACTCATGGGGATTTGATAATGCCCTCTCCTCAATTCTAGCACACTACTTTTCGGGACTGGATACTGCTCGGGGATGGTACTTCTGTTCAGAGTCCTATAATCCACACACATCCATACCTTCCCATTCTTCTTCCTGGCTACCACTATTGGAGACGCATCGGGGCTTCTGGACTCAGTGATATCTGAGCATCTTTCAACTTCCACAGATGCTACTAAACATCTTCCACTTCTGCAGGCACCAGTTGTGGTGACCTTTCTCTGAACTGGTGTCCTCTTTCACCCGGATGGTGTGGTGAGTGCTCTTGGAACAACCCACATCAAACACATCAGTAGAAATGACATCCTCCAACTTCAACATCTTCTCTCTCAACATTTTCTTACAACTTCTAGGTACTGGGGAGTCACTGTAGTTGAATGACTCAGTAGTCAACTTTCCCTTTTTTGGAGAGAATTTATCTCCGGCTAGTCTCACAGGGACACTAAACGTTACTGTCACTGGAAAGAGTTGAGCTATTGACATCCCCCACCTGAGAGTGACCTCCCTCTCTGAGGTGCTCCTCACAATCACTGTCATCCTGTTCACCTGCACAACCAAGGGTGTCACGTTGACTCCTCATTTTCCTTTAATTCCCTATCTTGCTCCTAATTTCCTTTCATTATTCTGACCGTTAATTTCCCATTTACTGCTAATCCGCTTGCATGACAGCATCTGATTCTCATTCGATCTGGCAGCATAAAAACTCCAGCGTACTTCCACTCAACACAGCATTGCACGTTCCGGGCCACCGAGAATAGCAGATACTGAGTTGCTACGGTGCCTGGAGTTGCTTCGGGATTTCTGTCACCTTCGTGTCCAACTGAGTATTCTCAGCCGTTTGCTGCTACTCCGAGTCAGGAAATGAACTGCCTGTCGTTGCTTGGTTTAACCGTCTCGAGTCCAGCTGAAGATTGCTGGCTGTTGGCCGCTCCATGTGCTACTTCTGTATCAAGATAAGAATTGCCTGCTGTTTCTCTGCATTCTGCTGTGTCGAGATGAGGATTGCCAGCCATTTACCTTTCCAGTTAATGCTCCATGGCAAGAGGATTGTTGTCTGCCCCCTGTCTCCAGTTAGGAGTCCAGCTCCACCAATGCCTGGGCTGAAGAAGAGTTTGGCCGGACTACTGCTCCTCTGCCCACCCATGCTGTTTGCCTGTGTTTGCTCTCTCTCTCAACTGCTGAGTGTTTTATATTTAAGTTCCGTTTCCACGCCATTGGCCTGTGGTAATTTCCACCCATGTTAGTTGGAGCAGGGCATTCTGCCCTTTGTTCTTTCCAGGCCACGTTCACCCCCTGGCCCACATCCCTGATCTGCCTAAGTTCCACCACTAAATGACAGTCTTGCTGTAGTGACCTGAGTTCAATCCCCAGGCCAGCATGTCTCACTCCTTGGCTCCCCTCGGCCTAATCACTCCCCGGCCTTTCAAGCAACTATTAATGAGCACACTTCTGTTGCGTGTTATGTATCCCACGCTTTCTGCAATTCGTGCCTCACCGGAACCCCAGCAGGTTTTGAATCAGTGAACCACACAGTGCCTCATTTATGCTCGAGATCCAGCCCAGTGTGGCCACACACTTTCTCAAAAGCAGCCCAGAACACAGGGTGAACAAACAGTGTTTTCAGAGAGCTTTCTTCAGCTTTCTCCTTGCAGGCTTCTCACAATAGGAGTGTTTGTCCCACAAGAAAAGAAGCTTCACCCTTCTCGACTGGGTCCAGGCAAACCAACACTAATATGTCAAGGACTTCGCTTACTCCCACATCTGCCTCCGAAAACTCCAGCTTCAGTGGCAAGTAACCATCGTACAGATAGTCATTGTACCAAGACCCAGATCTCTCGTGCACTGAGTGGCGTCAATGGCAAATGTGTCAAATACCGGGTGTAAAACAAATGGTCCAGCAAAGTGACCTGAGAGCTTGTGCTACTATAACGAGCCTCAGTCTGTAGCGGTCTACTGGAGCTTGCCCCACTCAGCCTTCAGAATAGGGTTTTCCTTTGCTTTAGGGTATCCCCAGATATATTGCTGGGAACATGCTCCCCGCCAAGATGCCAGATAGTTTCCTCACTGGGTCTCTTCCAGGTTTCCCAACGTCTCCCTCTGCTTAGGTACCGGGGGCTCATTCTCGGAGGGCTTCCCCAGCCTTTACACCTCCGCCTGAAGTACCCCTCTTCCCCACAGTTGTAGCAGAAAATACCAGTCATCCCATTCTCGCATGGACCCCATTCATTATCAGTCATCTGTTCAGTCCGTTGCCTCAGCAGGTCTAACTCCTAGTTGGCTTTGTCATGTGGGGTGGCTGTACCCACCGATAACATCTGGGACATCTTGGTTCTAAACTCTGCCAGCAGCTCCTTTATCACCCCTGGGGTGGGCTATCAGTGGTCACTGCAGCCAACGGGGCTACTACCAAGGCTCTGCACTCATCCAGCATCTGAAAGATCTGCTCTGCCCAAGTCTCATACTCCCCTTCCCCGACGGGGGTGGGCATTATTCCCGAGAACATCCTCCACCTATGATAACTGGGACTTTGCACATGGGCACTTTGCCATTTATTTGCCAGAGAGGTGAAGGCTGATACCAACTCAGAATGCTCAGCACTTGCTGGTGGACTCATTAGACCTCCCACATCAGACCACTCCTTCCCCTCGCTCCGCAGAATCGAGAGCAACTTGTCTTTAAAGTCTCCAGTCATCTACACTTCCCTCCTCCCGGAAAGTATGGATGACCCAAGGCCCCCTCTCTCTTCCAGTAGAACCGGGCAGATCCACTGTCATTACCTCAGCGAGTGTCTGAGCTAAAACAAAATCTTTGCCTGCCAGTTTGTCAAACCACCGCTCCATGATCGTAACTGTTCCTAATGCTTTAACAGTACACAGAGTCCTCATTAACAATTCATTGGGGCTACAAATGTCTACCTCACTCAATACACATGCATTCGTTACCAGTAACCCGGTGGATTTGCACCACCACTTAACCCCTGCAGCATTCATAACCACATACTGTAATTACTTTACCAGTCAATATGTTAGCACAGGCTTAAAGACACAACCCACTGGATCAATACTTAGCCAATGACACAGCATCCAACAAAATTGATACTGGACAATAACTCCACAATGAACCTACCCCCCAGCCCCTCTCCTTGGATTCTTCGGCTGTGTAAATCGAGGGAATACACACTCTGATCCGCCAAACCCATGAGATTGCAACAGTTCTCCCACCCCAAGCCTCTGTTTGTGTGGACGCTGTGTAATTTGCTACCCTGTTATCACTCAGTGCCAATAAACAACAGACAGCACACTGCAAAGGATTAAAAGAATTATATTTCTGAATCTTATCTAAAGGATTAGTAAAGACAATAAAGAAAGAAATAAAAAGGGCCCATTATGATTAAACAGTCTTCTCCCTTCATCTCCTGCCGAAGGACCCCAGCTCATACGGATGTCAGGCACACAACACAAAACCCATTCCCCTCATTGGATGGTTCACATTGCAAAGCACCCATCATCTCTAACCATTACACAAACACCGCTTCTACAGAACCTTAGCAGTGAAACCTATCCCCGGGTGTAACAAACTATCAACTTTTGCTTTAAATGTACCCACGAACTTGGCCTCCACAGCTCTCTGTCCACAGATTCACTACTCCCTGGCTAAAAACTTCCTCCTTACCACCATTTTAACATGAGATAGTGTCTCTGAAAGTAAATCCAGAGGATGGGGGAACATCCCAATGAAGGGGGGAAGTTGAGTGATGTTGTCCACTTTGATTTAAGAGCCTGATGACTGAGGGGTAATAACTTCCTGAACCCAGTGGAATGAGTCTTGGGGCTCCTGTACCCTCTTTCTGATGGCAGCAGAAGGAGAGCATGTCGTGGGTGGCATGTGTCCCAGATGATGCAACAACTCTCCATGTAGATGCGCTCAGTGGCAGAGAGAGCTTTACCCATGATGGACTGGGCTATATTTGCTAGTGTTGTAGGATTCTCCATTCAAGGGCATTGGTGTTTCCACACCAGGCTGTGATACAGCCAGTCAGTTTACTTGCCACTACACAGCTATAGAAGTTTGTCAAAGTTTTAGATGTCATACCAAATCTTCACAAACCATTAAGGAAGTAGAGTTGCTGCTGTGCTTTATTTGTAAACACACTGAATTTTTGGGCCCAGAACAGTGCCTCTGAAATAGTAACACTGAGGAATTTAAAGTTGCTGAAGCTCTCCACCTCTGAACCCCGAAGAGGACTGGTTCATGGACCTCTGGTTTCCTCCTTTTGAAGTTAATACTCAGTTCCTTGTTGTTGCTGACATTGGTGTGGAAACATAGCACCCATCTGTGCATAGCATGATCCCACTGACAGCAGAGAAGTGAACACAGGAGGTAAACACGGGAGGCAGTAGGATGTCACTGGGCCTCTCTATCCTGCCAAATTCACTATGATTCCGCTGATCTGTCTTGAACCTCATCTCCTCCTGTCCCACCCAGTTCCCTGCACTCCTGACCTCCAATCTTCCAAACACTTAACCAGTGGATAGGTGACCAAAACTGCAGACAATATTCCAAATTAGGCTTAGAATCAGAGAGTCATAGAAAAATACAGCACAGAAACAGACCCTTCAGCCCATCTAATCTGTGCCAAAACATTTAAACTGTCTACTCCCATTAACATGCACTTGAACCATGGACCTCCATACCCCTACCACCCATGTACCAATCCAATCTTAGAGCATAAGATATAGCACAATTAGGCCATTTGGCCCATCGAGTCTGCTCAATCATGGCTGATCCTGTTTTTCTATCTCATACTCAAGCCCAGTGTCCGGCCTTCTCCCCGTAACCTTTGATACCATGTCCAATCAAGAACCTGTCAATCTCTGCCTTAAATATACCCAATGACCTGGCCTCCACAGCTGCATGTGGCAACAAGTTCCACAAATTCACCACCCTTTGGCTAAAGAAATTCCTCTGCATCTCTTTCAACTTCTCTTAAATGTTGAAATCGAGCTTTAACGCACCACTTGTGCTGACAGCTCGTCACACATTCCCTCGACCCTCTGAGTGAAGATGTTTCCTCTCATGTTCCCCTTAAACTTTTCACATTTCACCCTGAACCTGTGAGACGGCTCCGGCTGCTTCGCGTTTCGTGTGTGCGAGCTTCACGGTGATTTGTCCAACTGTCTGACGAACTGAGACCAAGGCTGTGGGCCTACCTCAAGTGCTCAGGGTTGTATAATTTATGCATACTTTGATAATAAATGTACTTTGAATACCCTCTCATCTGCCTTTCCTATAACACTCCCTGCATTGAAATATACAAACTCGGAACATTAGTCCCACCACGGTCAACCTTTTGATTCCCGACCTCGTGTGTAGGCTCAGCAACATCTTTCCCCACAACCACTCCACTATCTGTTCAGGCACTCTGGTTCCCATCCTGTGTAGTTCTAGTTTAAACACCACCCCCAACTCCCTCGCAGCACTAGCAAACCTTCCTGCTGGGATATTCGTTCCCCTAGTTCAGGTGCAAACCATCCTGTCTGTACAGGTCCCACCTTCCCTGGAAGAGAGCCCAATGATCTAATAATCTGAAGCCCTCCTCCTCCTGCACCATCTCCTTAGCCACGTGTTAAACTCTATTACTCGGGCTTTACTTTGTGCTGCCTCATTTTACTGATATTTTCTGCCCCCTCCTGCCACACTTTATTTGTCAAATCCCCCCTCACTCCTCTGTGCCACCACTCTCTCACTTCCTCCTCAGTTATTAATCATTCTGCCCTTGAAGCCCTCCCCTTTCTGTCTATCTGAAGCCTGGTCTACACAGTATTCACGTGATTCCCCAGGACACTGGCCACAACACAGTTCAGATGAAGCCCATCCCAATGGAACAGCTCTCTCCGTCTCTGTTACTGCTACCATTGCCTGTGAATCTGAAGCCTGTGGAGTTTATAATTCCATTAATACCCTCTCTCTCCTTCCTTTCCCTCAGTTTGAAATGTTGGCAGAATCTACTGGATTGGACAGGCGTTCCATGTTTGTGGTTTCGAATCGGTGGAACGGTGATCAGATCGAGATGATAAGATGTATCCTGGCCCTGTATGTTCTGGATTATATGGTCAGAAACATTGACCAATTTCTCAGAGCAATGTAATGTCCACAACTGACCTTGTCCAGAGCTGTGAATCCGATCCAGTTTCAGGAGCACAGACACTGCTGTGGGATTGATGTTTTTATTGTTTTCCCTGTAGTTTTAGCATTCTTTATGCTTGTTTATATATTTGTACAATCACCTGTTTACAGACTTTTAGTAACTTGTTGTATAATTGGTTCCATTCTGTAGTTTCTTTTCCTGCAAAGCGGAAGGGTGAATCAGTTTCTCAAATAAACTGGTCCAGACCACCTGGCAGGATAAAGGCAAACCATGTGCTCATGGTCTTTTGTTACAGCGGGTCACTGTTAGAGATGGTTACAGTTACAGCCGTCACAATTACAGCCAGTCACTGTTGCAATCAGTCACAGTTACAGCAGTCACAGTTACAGATAGTCACTGTTTTTGCCAATCATTTTCAGCCTGTCACGCTTACTGCTGGTCACTGCTCAGCCAGTCATAGTTACAGCCAATCACAGATACAGTGGTCACTTTTACAGCCAGCCACGGTTACAGAGGCCACAGTTTTAGCTAGTTGCAGATACAGCAGTCACAGTTACAGCCACAGGTAGTTACAGACAGTCACTGCTACAGACAGTCACTGTTACACTCAGTCACAGCAACAGATGGTCACTGTTTCAGCCAGTTGCAGATACAGCACTCAGAGCTACAGCCAGTCATGGTTACAGATAGTCACTGTTACAGTCAGTCACAGTTACAGTGGTCATAGTTACAGCTAGTCACTGTTACAGTCGGTGAAATTTACAGACATTTAGAGTTACAGTGGTCAGAGGTACAGTCATTCATTGTTACAGTTAAAACATTTACGGCTGTTCACAGTTACAGATGGTCACACTTACAACCAGTCATTGTTACAGCTGATCACTATTATGGATGGTCACTGTTATAACCTTTCACACTTATGAATGGTCACTCTTAAAGCCAGTCCTAGGTAAAGCTGGTCACAATTACAATCCATCAATGTTACATCTGGTCACAGTTACAGTCAGACCTTCTTACAGCCCATCACTATTACAGCAGTCACAGTTACGGACGATCACTGTTACAGTTGGTGACAGTTACAGCCAGTCACAGGTACGGCCACTGACAGTCACTGTTACAGTTTGTTGCTATTACAGCCCTTTGCAGTTACAGTCAGTCATAGTTACTGCTGTTACAGTCACAGCTGGTCTAAGTTACAGACAGTTAAAGTTACAGTGGTCAGAGGTACAACCATTCATTACTACAGTTGGCACATTTACAACCATTCACATTTATGGATGGTCACAGTTATAGCCAGTCAGTTATACAGCCTGTTACTGTTACAGCTGGACAGTCCTCAGCCAGCCAAAGTTATGGATGGTCACTGTCATAGCAGTCACAGATACAGGTAGTCACTGTTGCAGCTGGGACAGTTACAGCTGTCACAGTAACAACTTGTCACTGTTACAGACTGTCACAGTTACAGCTGGTCATATTTACAATCAGTCTCTGTTACAGCCAGTCGCAGTTACAGCTGGGCATATTTACAGTTGGTCGCTGTTACAGCGGTCACCTTCACAGCTAGTCACTGTTACAGCCTGTCACTGCTGTAGCTGGTCACAGTTATGGATGGTCCCTGTTACAACCGGTCACTGTTACAACTGGTTACTATCACAGCCCGTCACAGTTACAGCGGTCACCTTTACAGCTAGACACTATTACAACTGGTCACTGGGTAATGCCTTGTTTCATAATTTTACTGTTATGCTGTATGTATTTCACTTTGCAGCTCTGTAAGAGCAATCTGTTCTGTTTTCAGCTTGTTCGGGTTATCGTTGAAGATAAGGGATAAGGAGAAATGTGTGCCATCCAATTAGGATGGTAGAGCTGAGGGGAGGTTTCTCTGGTGAGGGACACTAAGGCTGGGCTTTGGGCTTTTGTTCAGCTGGAGCTGAAGAGAGCAGATGCTAGAGACAGGAGGTCGAAGGATTCGACCCGGAGGGGACCGTGATTCAATGAAGCCAGGGTCAGAGAATATGATGAAACTTTGAGCTCCAGCTTGTGCACATTTGGCTGTTCCATTAAAATGGGCACTTTTTACTAACCATTTAATTAAGATAATAAATATAATTCATAGGGTTTCATTGTGGGGTATCATCGGAGATCAATTTTGTTGGATGCTGTGTGATTACCCTGAGCATTGATCCAGTGGGTGTGTGTTAAACTAGTGTGATTAAGATACATGATTTTAGATGCTGCAGGGATTGAATAGTGGTGTGAATCCAATGGGATATTGGTAACAAATTTGTGTGTATTGGGTGGGGTAGATATTTGTATTTCCAGTGGATTGTTAATTTGAACTTTAAGCAATAGGAGCAGTTAAGATTGTTTGATAAAATGGCGGTCAAAGACTTTGTTTTAGTTCAGACTAGCGCTGAGGTAACGGCAGTGGATCTGCCCAGTTCTTTTGGAGCCGCAGGAGGTGGGGAGGCCGTGGGCTGTCTATACTTTCCGGGAGGAGGAGAGTGTAGGAGAGCAAGACGAATCGCATGCCGAGTCTCTCGTAGTTGGGGACAGAGATTTCAAAGACAGAGTTCTCTGGTTTCTGCAGAATGGTCTGATCTGAAATGTCTAATGAGTCCCCTAATGAGGAGTGAGAATTCTGAGTTTGTATCAGCCCTTACATCTGGTGAATAAATGGTCCAGTAAATAGACAGAGGGGTTCAGATATCAAAAGCTGAGAATGGTCTCAGGAATGAAGCCCACCCCTAAAGGGGAAGAGGAGTATGAGACTTGGGCAGAGCAGACATCTCAGGTGCTGGATGAGTGACAGGGCTCTGATGACAGTGATTGGTTGAAAGTTTGAATGGGCCGGCCGCTGATGTAGTGAGGTCTGTAAAGGACCGGCTATGCAAGTGCTAGAAAAGGTGTTTGGCATGACAGGAAGCCCAATGGAGCTCATGATGGGATTTCAGAACATGTGTCAGGAGAAGGGGGAGAAGCTTTCTGCCTACTTTTCTAAAAACATAGAAATATAGAAAACCTGCAACACAATACAGGCCGTTCAGCCCATAAAGTTGTGCCGAACAATTCCCTAACTTAGGAACTACTAGGGTTACCAATAGTTCTCTATTTTTCTAAGCTCCATGAACCTATGCAAAAGTCTCTTAAAAGACCCTATCACATCTGCCTTCATCACCTTTGCCGGTAGCCCATTCCACACACACACCACTCTCTGTATAAAAAACTTACCCCTGACATCTCCTCTCTACCTACGCCCCAGCACCTTAAACCTGTGCCATCTTGTGGCAGCCATTTCAGACCTGGGAAAAAGCCTCTGACTATTCACACGATTGTACAGCATGTCCTGTGGCTCGGGAAGATCAGAACTGATGTTCCTTCATAGATATACCTTTCCCTCATTCATCCATGGGACTTAGAACTCGTTAAGTGGTTTGCATCATAGAACAAATTTGAGGAAGTGGAAGCTGGCCAGAACAGATTTCCCACAGAACGGATTAGTCAGCTCAATGTCCATTTGAAACAAATGAAAAATTGCAACCTTAAAATATACATACCAGAAAATGTCTTGACTCGGGGGCCTAAGTTTCAAAGAGAGATTGGGTAGAAAATGGCATTATTCCCTGCAGTGTAGGAGACTGAGGCATAACCCGATAGAAACATACATGGTCGTGAGTGACAGAGACGGGTAAAAGCACCTTTTTGTTCTAAGATCGACGAAACTAATAAAAAAAATGGTGGACATAGATTTAAGTTCGGAGTCGAAAAATCTATGATAAAATTATCATCAGGGGCACCTTACGAACGGACGGTGTGTATTTGGAATGAGCTGTCAGAACTAGAGGTTGAGGCAAATATATTTGCAACATTTTATAGCATTCTAAAGAAGTGGACAGATACTTTTGAGAATCTGAAACAACAATGTTCAGGTGGAACTTGTGGGGTTGAACAACATCTGCCGGAGGAAAGAAATTATCAAACCCTTGGAACCGGAGATGCTGCATGACCAGCTGAGTTTCTCCTGCAGATTCCTTGTTGGTTTTTAAGATATTATGTAATGTGGTGAGAGTCTCCACCTCCACCATTTACTTGAGCAGAAGGTTTCTTCCATTGCTGGTTTCCCCAGCACCATGAGGAACTCCCACTCTCTTCCTCAATTCTGTTTATTATTTATTGCAATGCCTGCACTGTTTTTATACACTTTATGCAGTCCTGTGTAGGTCTGTAGTCTAGTGTAGCTTTCTCTGTGTTGTGTTTTTTTTATTACATATTTCAGTCTAGTTTTTTGCACTGTGTCATGTAACACCATAGTCCTGAAAAACGTCTCATTTTTACTACGCACTATACCAGCAGTGATGGTCAAAATAACAATAAAAGTGACTTGAATTGAAATCAGAGGAATTGAGTCATTTTCCATATGGCCCCTCAGAATAACAGTTCATCTGTAAAATGGCACTTTTAACTTTGCCTCAGTAAATTGGTTGTGGTAGTTCAGAATCTTGACTGAGAGTTAAAGCCAAACATAATTGGAGTCAAGTATAATGCCCATGGAATCAGACTTGGCATCCACTGAGTGAGCCCACGGTAACTCTTTCCATTCCAGATGAAGATCTCGAAGCAAAATGACAGTTTTCCATTTCCCTGTCTGATCCATTAGCTGCCTCTGGCTTCTAGCGTGTTACTCCTCAGAGTAGCATAGCACTATTATAGTGCTGACGACAGGGTGCAAAGTAAGCTCTTTGTATGCTCTCCCCATGAATGCTCCAGTATCCAACGCTGTAGCTCTAATTGTTTAAAGAAGCATATACTGTAGTTGGGCTGAAAAGGCTGTTACTGTGATGTATTTGCAAATAAATAAATAAGTAAACTACTAGAGTTGAATAAAGCTTGCACTTCTTGGTTCCCTCATAGCCAAGCCTGTACCTTTCACTATCGTCCCGGAAAGCGCTGAAATCAATGTCACAGAGGGGAATACTATCCAGCTGAAAGTTACCCCTACAGAGAAGGTGAAGAAGGGGAGTTGGAAGATGCGTGGGAAGATGGTGGCCCAGTGGAATGATACAGTACCACTGGTCAGCGCTGAGTACCAAAGGCGAGCCACCTTGTTCAACAAGTGTTCCCTGCAGCTGAAGTCAGCCAGTGTTTCTGACACTGGAGAGTACAAAGTCTCCATGAGCACAGAATCGGGCGATACGAGTACAGCAAGCATTCAGCTCAATGTCTTACATAAGTAGAACTTACTTCCAAAAGAATGCGTCTTTGGAAATTTATCAAAATAAATGTATTATCAAAATTCATATATGTCACCACACACAACCCTGAGATTTGTATTCTTGTGGTATACTCAGTAAATTCAAGAAACAAATCAATGACACAGCTCATCAAACAGGACAATCAATCACTATGCAAAATACAACAAACTTTGCAAATACAAAGAAAATAACAATACTAAATAAATAAGTCATAAATGTTATGAATGGTGTAGAGAGGGATATGACATCAGTTGTAAGCAGGCAGATTGATCTAATTCTGCTCCTACGTCTTACGGTTTTATGGGAAATGTAGACTCTTACAAGCTGCTCTCTGCAGATTCACTCATTGCTTTGGTTATAATTGGTCCATGACTTAAAATCTCATAATCCTGAACAGCCGCCCACCATAAGACTCTTCGCCTCACAGTGTGCCTCATCTTGCAGTTTATATTCTGCCTACGCTGCACTGTTCTGTACTTGCTCTGACCTGTAATATTTTATTTGGCATTCTGTTATTGTCTTTCCCTTGTATGACCACAATGTACTGATGGAATGAAATAATCTGTATGGGCGGCATATGAAACAAAGTTTTCAATGTACTTCATTAAGAGTGACAGTAAGAAACTACCTACCTGTCATCTATGTCAAATCCTTGTGCTGCGGCAATCAGCAATACTAGGGAATACACAGTAAGTCTCTCCTGTTAGAGTCATACAGCACATAGGTTGTCAGCCAAGCTCATTCATGTGGCAAGGTGCCCATCCGCTCCTGTGATGTGCAGTTTTGCGTTATGTATTGATATGATACAAGTTTGATTATTATTATGGCATGTGCTTAGATATAGTGAAAAGCTGCCTTGCATTTTGTTCTGATCATACAGATCTGATCATTACATAGTGCATTGAGGTAGAACAATAACAATGCACAAGAAGGTGTTACAGCTACCAAGAAATCACAGTGCTGGTAAACAATAAAGTGCAACATCATAATCAGGTAGATTGTGAAGTCAAGATTCCATCTTTTCATACAAAATAGCTCAAGAATCAGCTAACAGCAGGATAAATGCTGTTCTTGAACCACTTGGTATATGGATTCAGGCTTTTTTATCGTTTGCCCGATGGGAGAGGGGCAAACTGACAATGTCCAGGATGAGTTGGGTTTTTATGTTGGCTGATTTACTGAGGGAGCAAGGAGAGTCGACAGATTTGGGTGAGCTTCTGACCAAGCAAATCTTCTATCTCTCAGAGGAAGCACAGGCGCTGCAGGTTTCAGCAGAATTCAGCCAAATCAACGCAGAGATTAGAGCTCAAGTCCTGTGTTATGAATGTGAAGCAACTCTGAGGGGCCAAAGGGTACAAAGTCGCCCCCTCCTTTTTGAGAATCGCAAGATCACTATTAATTTGGGTCTGGGACCCAGGAAATGAGAGAGCAACACTCAGAATACACAAGGTTTGGAATGTGTCCTGGCCTCAGCGGAATGAATCCACTGATAATGGCCATTGTCTCTTGGAGACGGAATTGTGTATTGAGTACTGTACTATTCATTGAAAACCCCCAGGGGACAACCAGAGGGGGCTGGTTGAGGGATTGCATCATCCCAACCTGATTGACATCTGAGACCCCGTGAGTAAGGATAAAAGAGGGGTCTGGGGAACAACCCCTTTAGACGCACCAGGAGAAGTGCTAGAAATTCCGTGATAGCCAGGGTGGCGGGCTCATCACGGAAGAACGGTTTAGCTAAAGGAGAGGCCACAAGTGAAAGGCCATGACAACAAGACTCCTGACTGATCGAAATCATAAAAGGAAAGTCGACAAGTTTTTCTCCAAATCTCTCTCTCTCTCTCCAACCATTGCAACACAGCGGTCCCCAACGGCTGCAGACTGCATGAACTGAATGAACTTTATATTTCCATCGGACAATACATTATCCCCTAGAGTTGTCTAGGGCCTAGACAACGATAGAGCTTATTTCTTATTGATTATTATTATACCCGCACTTTTACATTTAGTATTGATGACGTATATTATCTGTATATTTGCATTGATATTATTTTTGTGTATTTTTACTAATAAATACTGTTAAAAATAGTATCATCAGCCTTCAACGGACATCTCCATCTTTGCTGGTAAGTGACCCAACTACAGGGTTCGTAACAACGTGGAGCCTCGTCTCGAGATTTGATACCAAATTGGAGGGCCAGTAAATCGGGCTTTTATGTCCAAACTTGGATCTGGTTGCACGGGTAACCAGATGGGAAACCAACGAAGATGAACATAGACAAATTTATAGAAAACCTGACTCTGGAGACGCTGGAGGCTGCCACAAAGTCGGACTTGATAAATATTGTGAAAGGACTAAACCTCGCAGAGGTGAGGTTGTCAATGAAAAAGTGGGATGTGTGGAGGGCCATAACTCAGTACTATATTGTGAAGAATGTGTTTTCGGCTGAGGTATTGGAAAATATCCCTGAAAAGGTACCAGCTAGTGGGACAGCTCAGTTAGAGTTGTAGAAATTAAGGTTAGAACATGAAATTAAGTTAAAACAGTTGGAAGCAGCTGAAAAAGAAAAAGAAAGAGCTGAAAAGCAAAGAGAGCATGAGCTCCAGCTAAAGGAGTTAGTGGTGAAAAGGAAAAAGAGCAGGAAAGAGCTGAGAAGCAGAGGGAGCATGAAATTAAGTTAAAACAGATGGAAGCAGTTGAAAAAGAGAAGGAAAGAGCCAAAAATGAGAGGGAGTATGAGGAGAAGGAGAAACAGAGGCAACATGAGATGGACCTAGAGAAGTTAAGGCAAGAGTGAACTCAAGATCCGACCGAGAGGAGAGATTTAATGTTAGTAGGGAGTTTAGGTTAGTACCTCCGTTCGAGGAGACGGATGTTGATAGTTATTTCTTGCATTTTGAAAAGGTGGCAGTGAGTCAGAACTGGCCCAAAGATCAGTGGGTGGCATTGTTACAAAGTGTGATAAAAGGGAAGGCACAATGGCATTGTCCATGGAGAAGGAGGAGTCTGAGAATTATGAGAAAGTAAAGGAGGCCATTCAGTGGACCTATGAATTGGTACCTGAGGCCTATAGACAAAAGTAAAGAAATTTAAAGAAAGGGTGGAATCAGACGTATACAGAGTTTGCCTATGAGAAGGGAGTGCTCTTGGATCGTTGGTGTGCAGCAGAAATGGTGGAAGAAGATTTTTGGCGCCTCAGGGAGTTAATTCTGATTGAGGAATTTAAAGGCTGTGTTTTGGATGATATCCAGATGTATTTGAATGAGAAGGTGAATAAGTCCATATCCGAATTTGCTAAGTTCGCAGATGAATATGCCCTAACCCACAAGACAAAGTTTTCCTCGAATAAAAGTTACCAGAAAGACCGTGGGAATGGTAGAGAAAGCCCGCCGGCTGAGGCAGAGATCCAGCCGGGAGCTAGTGGTAAAACAAAGGAGGAGGAAAGGCAAGATAGCAGGAGAGGTTCTGGCTTGACCTGTTTTAATTGTGGAAAGGTGGGTCATATTGCATCTAAGTGTCTTGCTCCGAAAGGGGAAAGCAGCAGTTCCTACAAGATGTATTGTGGCGATCAGTAAATCAACGAGAAAGCCCCAGGTAGACAGAATATGAGAGGGGCCTGAGAAATTTATTTCAGAAGGAACCGTGTCTGTGAAAGAGGGAGACACACCAGTTGCAGTGCGGATCTGGAGAGACACTGGAGCTGAGCTGTCCTTGATTCGCAGTACGGTACTAGATTTTGGTCCCGAGACTGGAGAGGTAGCTTTGAGAGGCATAGGAAAAGGGACAGAAGCTGTGCCTTTGCATAGGATCATTATAAATTGTGAGCTGGTAACTGGACCATTTGAAATAGGGTTATGATCAGAATTCCCGAGAACTGATGTAGACATCCTTCTGGGTAACAATTTAGCTGCTGGTGACGTTTGGTCAGCCATGGAGCTGACGAGCCAGCCTGTAAGTGTTGAGGACCCGCCCCTAGATTCCAAGATATATCCCGCATGCGCGACCACTCGCAGCATGTCGAGAAAGACAGCTGAGAATGAGACCAGTTTAATTCAGGCCAGTGTTGATTTGGCTGAGACGTTTTTACCGACCCTGTACCAAGAGGGGTTAGAGGGTGGAAAAATGGAGAATAGGGAGGTGGAAGAGAGTAAGGGAGAGGAGGTAGACCTACCCTTAGCCAGGAGGAAATTTATAGAGGCACGGAGTAAAAATGAGAAACAGATAAGGATGTTAAAAGGTCCAGGGTTGGACATGGATGATGTGTCTGGTTTGACAGAACTGTGAGAAGAAGTTGAAAATTCTAAAGGTGTTCCCGATAATGAAATGAAGGCAGTCCTAGATGAAAAGGATGCCATTACCTTGAAGAAGTCTGCTGGGGTGGCAGATGAGGTTGTTTCAGCCCGCGGGGTTGAGTTTACTCCAGAAGGGAGTTGCCCAGAGAGTAACTGGGAGGATCAGGGGAATTTAGAATTTGAAAAGGGTATGGGTATTGAAAGCCTGGAAGAGGCAGATGTCCCATTTGAGTGTGTCCAAGATGGGGATGCACGTCGTACTGAACCTAGTAATGGAACTCAGAAAAAGTCTGAGGTATTTAATTCAGTTGAAAAGGAATGTAGTCCTTGTGGGTCAGATGGACTTGGTTCGGTGAAGAAAGGGTTAACCTTGGTACTAGTGGGAAGTGAGAATTCCCAGTTGTTTATGTTCGAAGGTGTAGTAAAAGTTAGTGAGGAGATAAAAGGTGGTGAGGTGAATATTATTATTGAAAGAAAAGGGAAAAGTGTAGTTCCTAAATTGAATGAAGAAAATTTAAAGTCTGGATTGGTGTCAGAAGCAGTAACCAGGCTGAAGGGACAATGGCTTGTTAACACGGTGCCTGCAAATCAATTACCGGTTGATTTGGAATGTAAAAGTGCCCCACATGCTAAATTATTATATTATTCAAGAGTGTGCTGTGAAGAGGCAGAACTTGAAATGCTGTTTGGACAAAGAGGGATCGCTTGCAGATCTTAAACTGAAAACTAATAGAATGAAGGGTCCTGAAGATAAAACTAACCACTTGCTTAAAAATAAAGAATTGTGTGGAAATTCAGCAAATGGGCTACGTTTGGAAAACATTGTTGATAAAATAACTCCTATGAAAGGAGCATGCAAAAGCCTATTCCACACTGGTGCACAAGCTCACCATGTGGGTTAACTGGAAAAGGGGCAAGGGTTGACGGGATTCCACTTTAATAACAGGATCCGGTTTTAAGGGATTTCAACAAAGCATGTAACTAATAAAGACAACCCCATGGAAGATTGTCTGTTAAGTTTGAAAGTAAAATAAAGATTAGTATTTGCATGAACTTTTGTAATATACACGTAAGCTAAGATCACAACTCTTTAGTTTTTGTTTGCTGAAGAAAAGGAATAAAAATAGGTGGTTATTAAATTGGAGTCTGATGCTACAAGAATTTATTAAGGTACAAGATGTTAAGATATTAAAGGAAGTGGCAATGTAATCGGTAACTATCTAGATGCTGAATTGAATGTATAACTGTATTACTCTGTAGTGAAAAAAAAAACTCTTTTGTATTGTGTTAGTTTCTGAAATCCTGTAAGACTCTGTATTAATTAATTTTTACCTGTGGCAAAAATCTTAGAAGGAAGGGGGTGTTATGAATGTGAAGCAACTCTGAGGGGCTGAAGGTTACAAAGTCGCCCCCTCCTTTTTGAGAATTGCAAGATCGCTATTAATTTGGGTCTGGGACCCAGGAAATGAGAGAGAGACACGCAGAATACACAAGGTTTGGAATGGATCCTGGCCTCAGCGGAACGGATCCACTGATAACAGCCATTGTCTCTTGGAGACGGAATTGTGTATTGAGTACTGTACTATTCATTGAAAACCCTCAGGGGACAACCAGAGTGGTCTGGTTGAGGGGATGGCATCATCCCAACCTGATTGACATCTGAGACCCCGTGAGTAAGGATAAAAGAGGGGTCTGGGGAACAACCCCTTTAGACGCACCAGGAGACATGAGGGGGAGACGTGCAGGATGTCACGTTTCTCGGGGGGAGAAACCCCCAGCGATGTAAAGCTACGGGACATGGCCATTGTCTCTTGGAGACAGGTTTGTGGATTAAGATGCTCTGCTACATGAATGCCCTCGAGCAAAGTGGGCTGGTTGAGGGAGAGATTGCATCACTCCCAAACTTATTGACATCTGTAGGAACAGCCCCTCAGACGCACCGGAAGAAATGTTAAACGACCACGTAACAGCAGATGGTCATCGGAATCCAAGCCACGTACATTCAACTCTGTGGCTGGAATTGGTGGCTGAAACCACGGAAAACGGCTTTTAGCTAACAACGGGGAAACCCGCTCCCCTGACTCAACGAATCGGCATCATAAAAGACTTGGGCAATTTTAAACGCCTCCCTCACTTAAACCCAAAACGCTGCAGCCTGAGCGAGCTAATGACTTTTATATTTCCATCGGACAATACGTTATCCCCTAGACAATGATAGAGCTACGTTTTATTGGCTATTATCATAACTGCTCTTAAGATTTAGTATTGACGACGTATATTATCTGTATGTTTGCATTAATCTTATTTTTATGCCCCTTTATCAATAAATACTTTAAAAAATAGTACCATCAGACTTCAACGGACCTCTCAATTTTTGCTGGTAAGTGATCCAGTTACGGGATTTCGTAACACCATACCCTTTGATGCTCTGGTTAATCAAGAACCTATCTATCTCTGCCTTAAATACAACCAATGACTTGCCCTCCACAGCCACTCATGGCAACAAATTCCACAGATTTGCCACCCTCTGACTAAAGTAATTTCCTCGCATCTCAATCCTGCAGTCATGCTTTCTTGTTCTGGACTTCCCTACCATGGGAAATAACTTTACCATATCTAATCTGTTCAGGCCTTTCAACATTCAAAACATTTCAATGAGATTCCCCCCCCCCCCCCATTCTCCTGAACTCCAGGGAATATAGTCCAAGAGCTGCCAGACGTTCCTCATACATTCACTCCTGGAATCCTTCTCATGAATATTCTCTGAACCCTCTCCAATGTCAGTCTATCCCTTCTAAAGTAAGGAGCCCAAAACTGCGCACAGTACTCCAAGTGTGTTCTCATGAGTGTCTTATAGAGCCTCAACATCACATCCCTGCTGTTATATTCTATTGCTCTAGAAATGAATGCCAACATGGCATTCACTTTCTGCACCATTGATTCAACCTGGAGGTTAACGTTTAGGGTATCCAGCACAAGCACAAGCCCTTGCATCTCTGCATTTTGAATTCTCTCCCCATCTAAATAATAGTCAGCCCATTTATTTCTGCCACCAAAATGCATCATTATACACTTTCCAACATTATAGAATCTCCTGGGGTTTTTCTCAAAAATTATCTGTCAGGTCCATCTCATACCCACACTTCGCCCTCCGGATTTCCGTAAAGTGCATTCTTGATATTTTTATAGTCAGCATGAGGTTAACTTGTTCCCAAATTAAATGCAATGTATTACACACAAAATGCTGCAGCAAATCAGCGGCCAGGCAGCTTCTGTGGAAAGGAGCAAACAGTTGGCTTTTTTGGCCGAGACCCTTCATCAGGACTGGTGGCAAAAGATGGCAGCAAAGGCACGTTCCCAGGAAGGTTACACAGCAGTGGTAAAGGGTCTGAGTGATCACACGGCCAAAGAGTCAGAGGGCAGCAGCGATCACAGAGGGGGAGCAGTGTGAGAGTGAAAGCAAAAAGTTAGTTGTGGTTCACAGTGGCAGGGAGTGGTATAGGAGTGGTTGGAGACGGGGAGGAGTGTTGGGGTTGCGGGGGAGGGGGGTTCCTGAGAATTTAAAGGCTGTAGGGGTCAGAGGTGAAACTGACAAAGCTACAGATGAGGGATGGACCTTGGGGAAGAAAGTTAGAACTTCAACTCACATTCCACAGAATCCCCTCCCTGGAAGTGTTGGGGACTCTAATTATGAGGACACACCCAAGGACCTAGTGTATGTCATTCGGAGACAGAGGAATGTACATAATGCAGGCCATTCAGCCCATCACTTAACACAGCAAGATTTATGACATTCATTCCAACGAGTCTGTGATAATTTCTATACCCAGCTGGATTATCTCAATTTTTGCTGTTAAATTTATCCGTTCTAACCCATACAGTGCCCCTTCAATGATACCATTGTACCTGCTGCTCCCACTTTCTCTGGGAGCTCGGTCTAGAAACTGACCACCCCATGGGTGAAAGAATTGCCTCTCATGTCCTATTTAGATCCTTCCACTTCACCTTAAACATATGCCCCAAGCTTTGGTCTCTCCTGAACTGTGGGAAAGACATACTCCTTATCCTTGCCACACCATGATTATATATTGGCATGGTCCGGTCCGAAGTCCGCATTCCGTTTCACAGTCCGGTCTGCAGACCCCGGGTCTTCTGTCTGTCCCTCGTTTTGGCTTGGGCTCAAGCAGTTATAGCTGATGCCCATCTGTGGGCTATGAATATAAGGGGCTCTGGGATTAAGTGTAGTTGGGGTTGTCCTGTCAGTCTCTGCTTGGAGTAACCCATTGGTGGTAGGGGGTGCTGTGCAGTGAGTTATGGATTCGGCTGTTCAGTAGCCTGCCCAAGCCTACCGGCTGCTTTGAATCTTGGAGCCACCCCAGACCAAGCTCCCTTCCTGTCCCTAGTCTCCGTCGGGTAAGCCAGGCCAGATTGCCGTTGCCCTATATAAACCATATAACAATCACAGCACGGAAACAGGCCATCTTGGCCCTCCTAGTCTGTGCCAAACTCTTAATCTCACCAAGTCCCACCTACCTGCACTCAGCCCATAACCCTCCACTCCTTTCCTGTCCATATACCTATCCAATTTTATCTTAAATGACACAACTGAACTGGCCTCTACTACTTCTACAGGAAGCTCATTCCACACAGCTATCACTCTCTGAGTAAAGATATACCCCCTCGTGTTTCCCTTAAACTTCTGCCCCCAACTCTCAAATCATGTCCTCTCGTTTGAATCTCCCCTACTCTCAATGGAAACAGCCTATTCACGTCAACTCTATCTATCCCTCCCAAAATTTTAAATACCTTGATCAAATCCACCCTCAACCTTCTACGCTCCAATGAATGTTCAACCTTTCTCTGTAACTTAAGTGCTGAAACCCAGGTAACATCCTAGTAAATCGAAATTGCCTGAGATTGGTTCTGTCCTCTCCTGTCCCTCGCCTCCGTTGGGTAAGCCAGGCCAAATTACCGTTGCCTTGCGGTTGGTTCTGTCCCTTCATGTCCCTCACCTCCGTTGGGTTGTGCCCCGCGTCCTGCCCAGGCGTTCCGCGGCCTGCCCAGGAGGCTAGCTCCTAGTACCCTAGTCCCTTCCTGTTCCTCACCTCTGTTGGGTTGCGCCCCGCATCCTGCCCAGGAGTTCAGTGACCTACTCAGGCCCCCTGCGTTCTGCCCAGGAGTTCCACAGCCTGCCCAGGAGGCTAGCTCCTAGTACCCTTGCCCCTAGCCAGTTCTGTCCCTTCCTTTCCCTCGCCTCCGTCGGGTTGTGCCCCGTGTCCTGCCCAGGAGTTCCGTGGCCCACCCAGGAGGCTAACTCCAAGAAGTCCTGAACTCCAAGAACCTAGTCCTTGTCACGTCTTCACCTGGTTTGGGGGTCCGAACCCAAGTCAAGGCCCAGGCTCTGGGTCCATGTCCAGTCTCAAGCTCGGAGTCCCCCCACCCCCCCAGGATCCTTGACTGCGACCTGTCATGTCTGTTAGTTCTGTCCCATCCTGTCCCTCATACTTCAGTGTCTGCATCCTGCATTTGGGTCCAGTCTCAATGCCCCTGTATGACATGTATATTTCTACATAATCGCCACCTCCTACATTACAAGAGATAATGACCTAGAGTGGAAAACCCCTCCCTATTATTCAGTGCTGGCAACAGTCTTGCGATTCTTGCCCAACTGATGAATATCAATGTGCTAAAGCTTCTTTTCTCCCAACGTGTTTCTGCGGCTCAAGACATAAGCAGACCTTCTTAGCTTCTAAATTGAGCTAATTCTCCTAGCTACCATTTTAATCTTAAAACAGTGAAAGATCAGATTAAAGATTTGGTTTATGTGTCACATTTACACTGAGTCATTGAAACATTCAGTGAAATGCTCATTTGCCTCGATGAACAACACAGTACAAGGATGAGCTGGGGCAGCCGTAAGGGTCACCCTGCTTCCAGTGCCAACGTAGCATGACCACAACCATCTAACACTAAGGTTTTTGAACTGTGGTGGGAAACTGGAATACCCAGTGGAAATCTGCTGCAGTCATGGGGAGAAAGTATGAACTCTTCAATGACAGTAGAGGGAATTGAACACACATGACTGACACTGTAAAGTTTATGCTAACCACTACAGAACTTCTTGGGTTTTACCTTAACTTTATCTGCCAAGTCCATCTCACACCCTCTCTCTTTGCCCTCCTGATTGGCTTCCTTAGAGTATTGTTAATCAGATCCAAAAATAGGGATTTATCCACTCATACACTGGAAGGTTGCAAATATCATCCTTTCTGGAAATATGACCAGTCTCCAAAACATCTCTAATTAATTTCCTTGAAAAATCATGATTATTGCCTCAGTGAAAAAGAGGAAATATTCGTTAAGAATCTCACCCATGTCCTGCAGGTCAAGACATATGTAGGCCTGCTAATGTCTGCATGGATCTACTCACTTAGTAACCACCCTTTTACTCATGATATGGCTGCAAAATCTCTTCAGATTTCCCTTTACCTTTTTTGCCAGATCCAGTTGCCGTTACCTCTCGTGTGGTTCTGTCCCTTCCTGTCCCTTATCTCCGTTGGGTAAGCCAGGCTGTCACCATTACCCCTCGGCTGGTTCTGTCACTTCCTGTCCCTTTCCTCCATCGGGGAAGCCAGGTTGTCTGCCGTTGCCCGGTGGGGGGACTCGGTCCCCTTCCTACCCCTCACCTGCCCAGGTGTCCGTGTCTCTTCCTGGGAGGCGGTGCTGCCCAGGATGCGGCCCACCCTGAGGACTCCGACCCTTTCCACCCATTGCTCCCCACGGGTTGTGCCCGCAGCTACCCAGGGTTCTGCATCTTGCCCAGGCCTCCGTGTTCCTGCCTGGGAGGCGGCCCTGCCCAGGAGTTATGTGCCCACCCCAGGGGGCTCTCCTGCCTCGCCTGAACTCTGGGATCCAGCCCCGCCTGCATTACCCCTTGCATGCCATGGCATCCCCATCCTGTCCTACCCCTAGTACTTCAGTGCCTGCGTCCTGCACTTGGGTCCTGTCCCAGTTCCTGACAGACTTGTCTTGTGTGTTTGCATCAACACGGAATGGTGTAAGAACTCCGTGCTGGTTTCCAGATACTGCTCCCCGCTAGTGGAGTTTGTGGCTGTTAGACGCAGACCATTTTGTTTGCCACGGGAATTCACCTCTGTCCTTATATTTGGTGTGTACATTCCCCCCACCCCTCCAGCGCTAATGATAAGGAGGTGCTCTGTGAACTGTACGGGCTATTAAGGAACTGCAGAACACACACCCTGATGGACTGTTTATTGTCGCCGGTGATTTTAAACACGTGAACCTTAAGTCAGAGCTCCTCAATTTCCATCAGTATGTGGACTTTGCAAAGGGGGGGGGGGGGGTGAATGCCTTGGACCTTGTTTACACAAAAATTCCCGACGCGTACTGGGTGAAGCCCCGCCCCCACCTCGGTTACTCAGACCACATCTCTGTTCTACTAATCCCAGCATACAGACCGCTCGTCAGGCGCTCCAGACCAGTTCAGAAGCAGGTGAAAACCTGGCCAGCAGGAGCCATCTCTGCTCTTTGAGACTGCTTTGAGAACACTGACTGGCCCATGTTCAGGGAGACTGCAACTGATGGCGACTCTACCAACTTCGAGGAGTACACAGCATCAGTGACCAGCTACATCAGCAAGTGCATTGATGATGTTACTCTGTCCAAGACCATCACTAAACGCACTAACCAGAAGCCATGGGTGACCGCGGAGGTGCGTGCGGTGTTGAGGACCTGTGACTCTGCTTTCAGAACAGGCGATAAGGCAGCTTTAACTACAGCAAGGGCCAAACTGTCCCAGGCCATCAGAGGGACAAAGCGTGCATACGCTCAGCTAATCCACAGCCACTTTCAGAACAGCAACGACATGCGGCGCATGTGGAAGGGCATCCAGGACATCACCAGTTACAGGACAACATCACCTCACTGTGCGGGTGAATCCTCCCTCCCAGATGTGCTGAATAACTTCTACGCCCGGTTTGAGATGGAAAATGACGAGGCGGTGAGGAAGTCCACCCCTCCTACAAATGACCAGATGCTGTGTCTCACCGTGACCGATGTGTGATGAAACCAGGTCAGGGTCAACCCAGGGAAGGCTGCTGGACCAGACAACATCCCTGGTAGAGTGCTCAGAGGATGTGGAGACCAACTAGCAGATGTTCTCACTGACATCTTCAACATCTCCCTGAGCAGCGCCAGCGTTCCAACGTGCTTCAAGGCCACCATCGTCGCCGTGCCGAAGAAGTCTTCAGTGTCCTGCCTAAATGACTACTGTCCTGTTGCACTCACATCCATTATCATGAAGTGTTTCGAGAGGCTCATCATGAGGCACATAAAGACCTTGCTGCCCACCCTCACTGGATCCCCTGCAGTTTGCGTACCGTTCCAACCACTCAACAGATGATGCCATTGCCACCACCCTCCACCTGGCCCTAACCCGCCAGGACAAAAAAGACACATACGTTCGGATGCTGTTCATAGACTTCAGTTCAGCATTCAACACAATCATCCCTCAGAACCTGATTGGAAAGCTGAGCCTGTTGGGCCTGAATACCTCCCTCTGCAACTGGATCCTAGACTTCCTGACTGGGAGACCTCAGTCCGTCTAGATCGGGAGCAGAATCTCCAAAACCATCACACTGAGCACGGGGGCCCCCCCAGTGTTGTGTGCTCAGTCTACTGCTGTTCACTCTGCTGACCCACGATTGTGCTGCAAAACACAGCTCGAACCATATCATCAAGTTCGCCGTTGACATGACCGTGGTGGGTCTCATCAGCAAGAATAACGAGTCAGCTTACAGAGAGGAGGTGCAGCGACTAACAGACTGGTGCAGAGTCAACAACTTGTCTCTTAATGTGAACAAAACAAAAGAGATGGTTGTTGACTGCAGGAGGTCACGGAGCGACCTCTCCCCGCTGAACATTGATGGCTCCTTGGTAGAGGTGGTTAAGAGCACCAAATTTCTTGGTGTTCACCTGGCAGAGAATCTCACCTCGTCCCTCAACACCAGCTCCATAGCAAAGAAAGCCCAGCAGCGTCTCTACTTTCTGTGAAGGCTGAGGAAAGTCCATCTCTCACCCCCATGTTCACCACATTCTACAGAGGTTGTATTGAGAGCATCCTGAACAGCTGCATCACTGCCTGGTTCGGAAATTGCAAAATCTCGGATCCCAAGATACTGCAGTGGACAGTGAGGTCAGCTGAGAAGATCATCGGGGTCTCTTTTCCCTCCATCACGGACATTTACACTACACGCTGCATCCGCAAAGGAAACAGCATTATGAAGGACCCCATGCACCTCTGATACAAACTCTTCTCCCGCCTGCCATCTGAGAAAAGGCTCCAAAGCTTTTGGGCTCTCACGACCAGACTATGTAACAGTTTCTTCCCCCAAGCTATCGGACTCCTCAATACCCAGAGCCTGGACTGACACCTTGCCCTAATGTTCTGTTTATTATTTATTGTAATGTCTGCACTGTTTTGTGCATTTTATGCAGTCCTGTGTAGGTCTGTAGTCTAGTGTAGCTTTTTCTCTGTTGTTTTTTTATGTAGTTCAGTCTAGTTTTTGTACTGTGTCGTGTAACACCATGGTCCTGAAAAAAAAATGTTGTCTCATTTTTACTATGTTTGTCCCAGCAGCTATGGTCAAAATGAGAATAAAAAGTGACTTGACTTGAGTTGAATCTGCTCCAGTTTGTCTACCAGAACAACAGGTCTGCAGCTGATGCCATTTTATTGGCTCTTCACTCAGCCTGGAATATCTGAACAGCAAAGAGATGTACTTTATTGACTGCATTCAGTACTATCATCCCATCAAAACATAGCAATAAGCTTCAAGACCTTGGTTTCAATACATACTTGTGTAATTGGAACTTTGATTTGGGTAAGACGAGGGAACACACACCTATCCTCAATGAGGGATCAGGAGTGGAAAGAGTGAGCTATTTATTCCTGTGTGTCAGTATCTCTGAGGACCTAAATGAACCGAAGATATTGATACAGCTACAAAGAAGGCAGGATAGTGGCTATACTTCATTTGGAGTTTATGGAGATTTGGTATGCCGTCAAAAACATTAGAAAATTTATACAATGTATAATGGAGAGCGTTATAACTGGCTGCATCACCCTCTGGTATGGTGGTGAGAGTGCTACTGCACAGGTTCAAAGTAAGCTGCTAATAAACTGTAAACTTAGCTCCATCATGAGCGCTAGCCTTTGTCGTAACCCGGACCTCTTCAATGAGCAATGCCTCAAAAAGGTGGTGTCGATAATTATGGATCCTGATCACCCTGATCATGACTTGTTCTCATTGCTACTGTAAGGGGGTTCTTTTGTAGTTTTTGTGTATAAGGGGGTTCTTTTGTTACTGCGTGTGTTAATTAAAATGGTTTCTTTGTTTTGTTAAAAGTAGGAATGCTTCTTTTGTTATGATAAGTGCGCAGTTTTGTATGGGTTAAAATACTGATAGCAAGAATTGTATTCATTTGTTAAGCAATTGGGATTAATGTTACTCTCTCTCTCTCTCTCTTCTGGGTCTGTAAACTATTGTTGGCGGGCTTTTGGGCAGTCAGCGCGAGGGGGTAAGAGAGAGAGGACGTGATGCTGTAAACTGGGCGACGGAAGGGACTCCGAGTGGGCTCCGAGGCCAGGGTTGTCGGCAAGGAGACGAAGGCAGATGTGCGAGGCTGCTTGGTTGATCGCTTCAGGTTGTCCTGAACTACGAGTCAAGGAGGTCTGAGGGGATCGAATGGTGGCCAGCAGACTTCGTTAATTGAGCTCCAACGGTTGTGCACGTAGTGGTTTGGACTTTGATGAGTTTTGACGCCTTTTCTTTATTTTCATTTCCTTCATATATACTGTATCGTTATTTATCACAGTTCTAGTAAGATCTATAAAGTGTAATCACTTAATCGCATATGGTGTACTGTCTGTTATTTGGCGGGGTGGGGACATCACACAACATCCACACAAGCTGATTATCCAGTTTGGCGGGGCCGAAGGCTGCTCCCCCTGGACGAGAATGAGCTGAGCAAGCCTGAGGTGAGCCTGGGGCTACATATTCCATGGATAGGGGAATCAAGGGATATGGGGACAAGGCAGGGACTGGGTATTGATAGTGAATGATCAGCCATGATCTCAGAATGGCGGTGCAGACTCGAGGGGCCGAATGGTCTACTTCTGCACCTATTGTCTATTGTCTATTGTGGGGTGATCTGTCCGGGATTGAAATTTACTCGGAGCTGTGTGATCGCCCTCTTTAAATTATGCCTGTCGCGGGGATGGAATGCTGGTGTGCGATTGTTGGTTATCACTGCATGCGTGTTGGGTGGGGTGGAGGGCGTTGTTCGAGTTCAGACTAGTGCTGACGAAATGGTGGTGGGACCATGGACTGTCCATACTGTTAGGAGTATGAGGAACGACAGGTTTCGGATGTTTCAGCTGTGGTAGGATTCGCCGGTTGTTAGAATTATGCCCAGCCCTAAAGGGGCAGAGGCGTGTGCGGAACGGACCACTCTGTTGGGCGAGTGGAAGTGCTAGGCTGAGGGAAAGCGACAGGGATTGGTTGGAGTCGGCGGGCTGGTGATGTTAGAACCGTCTGGTGCAATTACTTCGAGGTGACAGCTGCCAGTTATGGGAAAATGTGGGAAGATGCGTTTGGTTCGACTGGAAGTCAAATGCTGCAGCTGGGGGAATTACCTTATCTGTGGCAGGGGGTGGGTGGAAAGTTTTCAGGGTATCTTCTTTGGCTGGGGGGGCAGATAAATTGCTTGCGGAGCCGGGGGATCTGTCAAGGGGATCAGCTCCACCCTCAGTTGTTCAGCTGATCCGAGAGGTGTCGGGAAACTTAGAGGAGACCCAGTGGGGGAACAGCTTGGGGTCTTTGGGGGAGCACGTTCCCAGCAAAGTACCAAGGATCTCCCGAAAAAACAGACCCTATTCCTGAAGGCTTAGAGGGACCACGTGCACAGGTGTTGTTACGGGTGGATGGAAGTCAAGTTAAAGCCATCCTCGACACCGGGGGGCTGGTTAATTTGCTGTACAGTTCGTTTTACAACCGATATTGGACGCATTTACCCTTGACGACATTGAGGGCACTGGAGATTTGGGTACCAATGTCGGTGATTATCCAGACGACGGTTATAGGTCAGTGAAAATGGAGTTATTGGAGTCCAGTGTTCGTGGTGACTGAGGTTCATGAATCGTTCATGCTGATGTGTCCGGACACTGTTGAGACGGGCAGCGTTTCGGTTCTGGAGAGGACCAATACCCTGCTGGTGCGCTTGGGGTCCTGCCCGGAGGAGGCGGGTGAGCGCTGTTTGGTGGCATTGTCGATGCACGCAGAGTTTCTCGCTGCTTGTGCGGACGTGTGTAGCAGCATTGGGCCGATACCGAATTCAAACAAGAGCCGGTGATGGTACGGCCTGGGGGAAGTATCTGAGGGTGAGACCAATTGGTGGATGCTCCAAAATACCACGGGGGAGGGGAGTTGACCGCTGAAGACACCTCGGTGAGAGAGGTCGCGGCGACTGGCCCCTGAAGCTGTGGAAGACGTAGGCAGCGTGTGTGTGGATTATTTTGCGCTGAAGAGGCGCACTGTCATTGACCAGAATATGGCCCCGTGAGGCGATGGCCTGCCTGAGTGGTGCGAAGTGGTTTAAGGTGCTGGATCTGAGGAGTGGATGTTGCCAGATCCCGATGAGGGAGGCCGACAAGGAGAAGACGGCTGTTATAGGTCCCCTTAGGATTCTTCCGGTCCGAAAAGATGCCACAGGGCATATCCGGAGCCCTTGCAACCTTCCCACGGGGCATGTGGAAGACCATGGGGGATGTAGATGTATTTGGATTTGCCTTGAGAGAATATGAAGCAAGACTATTGCAAGAGCGGCTGAGAACGAAAGAGGTAAAGCTTTCGCTGGACACGGGCCAGGTCTGGAGAAGGTCGCAGATCGTGAGTGACTGTCTCTACGGGATCAAGTTTGACGTGAAGGCCGTGATGCACCATCAATAACTCTCTCTGAAATGTAAAGGCGAGATATTCACACTACATCCTGGAGACAGAGAGGCCGGGCTCAGACCTCAATCGCCTTTATACCGGGGTCTGTGGGAGGAGCCACAGGAGCAGTCAGCAGGGGGCGTGTCCAGACAGGTATATGTAGTTCACCACAGGCCGAGAGGCCGAATTCTCCGCAGAGACTGGAGAAAGTGATCCGGAGCCAGTTGGAAGAATTAGAAGTTGGAGAAAACGAAGAAAGTTGTCTGACTGAGGGCAACAGCAAATCGAGAGTCCGGAGAGGGGAGTTTGCGGAGGTGAAGCAATTGCGGACAAATCTCGGAAGAGAGAGGCGGAAGTTTGAAGGGAACCTGGAGAGGACCATTGTTACGTACTCGTGATACATGACAGTGGAGCCCTTGTCATGTGACTGGGGTTGAAGCTGTACTGGACTTGAGGTGATGGTGGAATGACGTCATTTTCCCGCCAGTAGAGATCATGTGACGGGTTTTTTTACAGGTTATAAAAGGTAGATCCCACCCTGTGAGGAGGAGCAGTTCGTGGCTGGATTTGCCAGGTTGACTTCATGCCACTGCGTGTTTGAAGTGATGACGCAGTTTAGCTGAAGGATGAAGTTTTTATTTAATGTCTAAAGTTTAAAAGGTCATTGCCAGCAGGTTCTTTATGATTCTGTTAGTTTGAGTGAAGATTCAAAGTCGGAATTTAAAGATCGAGGAGAATCGCTTTCTATGGTGAAACGGGGGCGACCTTTGTTTGATCCTTATTTGGAAGGATTTCGTTGACTATCTTCGTGTTAATCCCTGGGTTTACCAGAAAGGATTGAGGATAGTGAGGAAGGAAAGGTCAGTGCCTTTAAGCCGTTCTGTTCCGTAAATTCTTCGTGGGAAGTTCGACGTCGGGGATCGAAGCAAGCGACGTGAAAGAGAACCTAAATCGTCCTATAAAGCCTCTCCTTTTAAATGGACTGTGAGCATATCGACCTTTTGGCAATACCTCTTTAAAGAACTGTTTTGGAATATCACTTTACGAACTGTTTGAACAGCCGCTCAGCAGCTGTTTCCGGTTACGGTAGTGTTTGTTTACTTTTGGGGGGTTTGTTTTCTGTGTTTAATAAAAGTGTTGTTTGTTATAAGAAACCCTTGCCGAACTCATATATTTATTGTTGCCTGAATACGTAACACCATTGACAGTCTAAATGAAGTGGAAAACCTGAAAGTTGACATGGAAGAAATCATGATGAAGGAAAAGCTGGAGAAAAGTTCAGTGAATACTGAACTGGAGGCTGACCGATCTTTAACTGCTGCTTTTCAAGTCGGGGTGGAAGAAGCTGTTGGAGTAACTGCGTCCCAGATTGAGATGGCCGGGACGCGTGAGTCAGAACTGCTGAGCCTGTGGCGAGAGTTGGGGGAGCCAGAGAAGAAGCTGATGTCTCGATTGCAGGAGGCTGAAGAGGCTGCAGGAGCAGTCCAGGAGAAGATAAAACAGCAGCTACCGATCGCAGAAATGAGGAAGAATACGTATTCGAAGGATGATGTGCTGGATGTGTGGTACATGCTGCCTTTTGCTAACTTCCCCTCGATTGAGGAAGAGACCTTTAGCCCTCCTCCCACTGAGTCAGGTGTAGTGGGGAGGGTTAGCTGTGGGTACCAGGGGGCTCAGATTTGCAATCGGAACTAGAGTGAGAGATTGAGAGAGGAGTTGGCAAGCAGACCCGAGGTGTTCTTGGTTGTGTCCGAGCCTGAAGGGTTTAGGTGAGGGGGTACGGAGGTCTCGGAGGGTTAGGAATCTCCCAGATAAGTTGACCTAGCCTGAGGAACAGGGCATGGGGTGTACTGTGCGGGGAGTATTGCACCATCAATAACTCTCGGAGATGGGAGGCGAACAATAGGCTTTTATTAGCTGCAAGAGATCCCCACACAACATCCTGGAGTCTGAGGGAGCAGCAGTACCTCCAATCGCCTTTATACAGGGGTCTGTGGGAGAAGCCACAGGAGCAGTCAGCAGAGGGGCGTGTCCAGACAGGTATATGTAGTTCACCACAGGGAGCAAAGTCGCAGTTTGTGCTTGGGTTAGGGTGTGTAGTGACAGGAAGGGTGGCGAGTTATTTAGTTGTCAAGAGGACATGACTAAATTTGGTGGGGGGAGAGTATAAGGGGGTTTCTTTGTTACTGCGTATGTTAATCGAAATGACTTATTTGTTTTTTTTTAAAGTAGGAATGCTTTTTTATGATAAGTGCATTTCTTGTAGTGTTGTTTGGGTTAAAACTACTGATAATGAAAATTGTATTCATTTGTTAACCAATTGGGATTAATGTTATTCTCTCCTGAGTCTGTAAACTACTGCTGGTGGGCTTTTGAGGAGTCAGTGGGAGGGGGTGAGAGAGAGAGGACGCGATGCTGTAAACTGGGCGACTGAGCGGTGGTCCGAGGCCAGGGTTTTCGGCGAGGAGAGGAGACGGAGACAGACGTGCAGGGGGTGCTTGGTTGATCACTTCAGGTTGTCCTGAGCTACGAGTCTAGGAGCTCTGAGGGGATCGAATGGTGGCCCGAAGACTTTGTTAATTGAGCTCCAACGGTTGTGCATGAAGTGGTTTGGACTTTGATAAGTTTTGGCGCCTTTTCTTTATTTTCTTTTCCTTCATATACACTGTATCGTTATTAGTCACTTAGTTCCAGTAAGATCTATAAAGTGTAATCACTTAATCGCATATGGTGTACTGTCTGCTATTTGGCGGGGTGGGGACATCACACAGCATCCACACAAGCTGATTATCCAGTTTGGCGGGGCCTAAGGCTGCTCCCCCTAGACGGAAGCGAGTTGAGTGAGCCTGAGGCTACACTACAATGAGGAAGGAGATACAAAAGCCTGAATGTACACACTCAATAGTTCAGCAACAGCTTATTCCTCCCTGCCATTATTGGAGTATAAAAGTTGCATTGTTTGCTGTGTAACCAAAACTATGTAGTCAGCTTTGAATTTGCTATTTGCTATGCATGTATCCAATTTAGTAGCAGAATGAAATCTTAAGAATGTAGAAGATAATGGGGTGTTAGTGAAAGGTAGCTAAGAGGTGTAGATTTGAACATGATTATTTCAATGGGTTGAAACAATAGTGGTGGATGGACGCAACTGTAGACTGATTGGATATTCTAATACAACTATACCAGGAGATTGCTATAAAAAATGCTATGTACAAGGATCGGTGGGCAATCAGCGAGTAGCTCAATGACTGTCTCAGCTTTGATTTGCAAATTAAAGTTTAATACTTCTTGAAGAATCTTCTGCGTCTCCTGGTCGTTTGTGGGGCACGATAAACCATGACACCATCCAATTTTGGAATGGACATCCCATGAACATTAACTCACTTCTTTTTTATTTCAAGTTTTGGACTTATTTAATATATAATTACTGTAATTCACATTTTTCTCGAGAATTAGGTATTGCATTGTACTGCTGCCGCAAAGACAACAAATCTCATGACAAATGCCAGTGATATTAAACCTGATTCAGATTCTCACTTGCAGACCCCAGTTAGTTCGGATTGGCAACAACATCTCCTCCACGGTCTCCATCAGCACAGCTGCACCACAAGGCTGTGTGCTTAGCCCCCTGCTCTACTCGCTTTATACGTATGAATGTGAGGCACAGCTCCAATGCCAAATTTAATTGTGCTTACTGTTGTTCGCTGAATCAAAAGGTAGGAGAGAGATTGAAAATCTGGCTGAGTGGTGCCACAACAACAACCTCTCACTCAATATCAGCAGGAACAAGCTGATTATTGACTGCAGGAGGAGGAAACTGAAGCCAGTCCTCATCGGAGGATCAGAAATGGAGAGGGTCAGCAACTTTAAATTCCTCGATGTTATCATTTCAGAGGAACTGACCTGCATCCAGCATGTAAGTACAATTATGAAGAGAGCACAACAATGCCTCTACTTCCTTAGAAATTTGCAGACATTTTGCATGACAGCAAAATCTTTGACAATCTTCGATAGAGAATACATCGACTAGTTGTACCGCAGCTTGAGGTGGACACACCAATACGCTTGAAGGTAAAATCCCACAAAAATTAATGGATTCAACTCATTTTATCACGGGTAAAGCCCTCCCCACCACTGAGCCAATCTACATGAGGCACTGATTCAGGAACACATCATCTACATCAAAGACATCCACCACACAGGCCATGTTCCTTCTTGGTGCTGTCATCAGGAAAAAAGTACAAGAGCCTCAGGACTCACACCACCAGGTTCAGGAACAGGTATTACTCCTCAAATATCAACCTCTTTCCATTCTATTGAAAAGGAGAGAGATTAGTCCTCCTAACACATTCCAATGGTTTTCCCAAACTATACCTGTTTAAATCTAGAAAAAATCAGAAGTGTCACTTTTGATCCTTCGGTTAAATTTGAAGAAACTTGGAGACCACTTATTCAACATTTTCATATGATGTATCTTGACCTTTTCTGAATCCTTTTTATTATCCCTAAATATTTGGATAGATGAGTGGAGTTATTGACATTATTGATTGTATCCGTTGTAATATAATAGCCCAGCTTGGTTTAGATTTGTTTAGTTTATTTTTGATTTCTACTCTGGGGTTTTTTGATATGTTTTTTCTATCATGTTACATATATCAAGAATTTGGGAGGCTTAGTACATTTGTGTTGTCTATAGCTTATACTCGTATATCCTGTTTACTACATATGTATTCCCAATCTCTGTATTACTATTGCTATTATGCCTATGTGCAAATTAATAAAAAAGATTTAAAAAGAAAGAACTATCAAGCTATTGAACCAATGTGGATAACTTCACTCAATACCACTCGTTTACACTCATCCCATCACTAAACTGTTTCCACAACGATGGACTCATTATGAAGGAATCTTCATCTCATGTTCTTCACATTTGATGGTTTTTTAATTATTATTTCTTTACTTCTGCAATTTGTATTTGCACAGTTTGCACATTTGTGTTTGTCCATCTATTTGGATGCAGTCTTCAATTGATTTTATTATATTTCTTGGATTTATTGAGTATGCCCACAAGAAAATGAATCTCAAGGTGGTATACGGTGACATATATGTACCTTGATCATAAATTTACTTAGAACTTTGAAGTTCAGTTCTCCCATGACAAGCCTTCATGTTCATCCATGTTCACACTGAGCCAAAATCTGCCGCCTTCTCTGCTATTCAGTATCCTTGTTGCTTTTGAGGGGGAAGGGTCTGTAGGATGCCCCCAATTGAGTGATGCCTCCCATTCTTTTTCTGATTTCCACCCACACTGTCTCATTTGGACTCTGGTAAGATGGCAGAGTGTTTGGATGCAATGGCCTCTTGGGGACCAACCAAAGTCTTTCTTTTCTTTGTTAAATCAAAGGTGTTTTTTTTCTTTTTTCATTTTTATGATTGCAAGACAACGTTGGACTCCAAGAACTTCAAGTTCTACAAGTTTACCCCACCGGTGACAGAGGAGATGGACTGGATGCAGACCGTGTTGGTTCCTGCTACAGGAAGGCATCAAAGGCATCAGAGTTAGTGCACAAAGGTGGCATGCATTGTAGCTGTATGTGATTGCCCTGAACATTTCTATTGCAATCGCAAGACCCTATTGGTCATAGATACTGTAAGATGTCACAGGCCTATTTCCCTTGTTTGGTGTGCAGGGAAGCTGTGTGGCCTTGGTTGTAGCAAGGACTAGGCCTCAAGCCATGAACTTTCCTGCTGCTGCAGTTCAATAGAGAAGACACTGGAGGCGGAGAGGCATTGCATCCATGTTCATTTGGGGGCTGGCCTCTCCCAGTGGTACTGCCCTGCAGAGTTTGATCAGTACAATGACAAGCTGGATTGCATGCATGTGTTTGTCTGAGGACTGCTGAGAACTGCACCATCAATTTGAGGACATGTTATGCAGGGACAGATTATCTTTATATATATTTTTACATGATTCTCTATGTGCCCACTATCTTGAATGTGCCAGGTATGTTTTGTACCTTTGTCCAGAGGAATGTTGTATCATTTGTCTGTATTCTTGTATGGTTAAATGATAATTAAACTTGAATTTGAATTTGATTCCTCCCCAACATGCTCTCTTTCAGTAGCTGTATTCCTATCACTGATTAGCAATGACTTTGTTCCACATGCTTCCACCTATTTTACCTTCCCTTTGAATCATATAAATTCTGGAACAAACAACCAATTGAGTCCTTGTGACAGCCAAGTCGCTGTAATAGCCTCAGCATCGTGGATTGATCCATGCTCGAAGCTTATCAGTTTTGTTCCTAATACTTCCTGCATTAAACACATTTAATCTCATCCACATGACTGAATTTATGCCCTATCCACTGGCTATCCTTCCTCATAGTCTCACTGCACGAGGCATCTCTCTTTACACCAACTGCACCAGCATCTGACCTGACACTTTGGTTTCCCTGATAACCTTGTTTAAACCATCCAGCAAACTGGCTCACGAGGACTTCTGTCCCTTCGACTTCAGGTGTAAATAATTCTTTTGTGTAGGTCATACCTTCCCCAGAGATCTCAGTTATCTAGAAATCTGAAACCACGACCCCGATATTAATTCCTCTAGCACACACTCACCTGTCAGAACATCCTATTCTTACTGTCACTGGCATGTGGAACAGGCAGCAGTCCAGTTAGAGTAAAAAATACTACACTTGAAACCATGCATTGAGGATTCCATCCTAACTCTCTATATTCAGTTTTCAGGACCTCATCTCTTTTCCTATCTATGTCATTGGTACCAAAGTTCGGGCCAAGGCTGAGAGGTGCCATATAGATCAAAGTAAAATTTATTATCAGAGTGCAGACGGACACCACATACAACTCTGAGATTCTTTTCTCTATGGGTATACTGGCAAATCTATAGAACAGTAATTGTAAACTGTATACATCAGAGTGTAAACTGTAAACAAACTATGCAAATGTGGATAAAATAAAGAGAAATAAATAATGAGCATGAAATATTGATATAAAAGAGACCTTGAATGAGTGTAGTAATCCCATTTGGTTCAAGAGCCTGAAGGTTGAACCTGATGGTGTGAGTCCTGAGTCTCTTGTACAATACCTTCTGGCAGCAGTGAAAAAAGATCATGGCCTGGCTGTTGAGGACCTTTGATGATGGAAGCTGCTTTCCTTCAACAGATTTCATACAGATGTGCTCAATGGTTGGGAGGGTTTTACCTGTTATGTATTGGACTGAATCCATTAGCTTTTGTAGGATGTTCTGCTCAAAGGCTTTGGTGATCCCATTCCAGGCCATAATACAGCCAGTGAAACCATTTTCCACCACACATCTAAAGAAGTTTGCTAATGTTTTTGGTGACATGTCGAACCTTAATAGAACCCCGAGGAAGTAGAGGCACTGTTGTGCTTTCTTCAGAATTTTATTTATATGCTGGGTCCAGGAAAAGCCTACTGAGATAGGAGTTTAAAACCCAGGAGTTTAAAGTTACAGACCCTCTCCACCTCCAATCCTTTGATGAGTACTGGCTCATGGACCTCTGGTTTCTCTCTCCTGAAGTCAACAATCAGTTCCATGGTCTTGCTGACATTGAAAGAGAGATTGTTGACACCACTCAACCAAGTTCTTCCTCCTCTTTCTGATTCATCACCCCGTTTGATACAGCCCACAAAGAGATGTCATCAGCAAATTGGCATATGGATTTGGAGTGGTTCTCAGTCACGTAGTGAGTAGAGCAGGGGGCTAATAACACAGCCCAGTGGTGCTCCTGTGCTGATGGAGATTGTGGAGGAGATGTTTATACCAACCTGAACCACTATACTGAGGAAGTCTGGGATCTAATTGCAGAAGAGGGTATTGAGGCCCAGGTCTTGGAGTTTACTAATGAGGGGATGATTGCTGAGCTGTAATCAATAAAAAGTAACAAACACGCCCTGAATGTCAATAAGACCAGGGACCAGATTAAAGGTTCAAAGTTTCGATTATTGTCAAAGTATGCATGTAGAGTTATTGTTGTTCTTTTTCGCACCTTGTGGCACATTGTGTGGCATTCTTGGCATTTCTGTAGCATTGGCTGTTTTTTCATGAGGCCGGGATGCTAACTCGATGTTGAACCAAGCAGGAATGGAAGGCTTGCAAGGGGCTGGCCAGATCTGAACTCAGAAATCAGGACCATTGCCGTGAAGTTTGGTGCTGTTACCATGAAACCACTAGCCAGTTAATGCATGCACAATACCGCAACTTGTCCAGATAGTCATGAAACACAGAAAGACCATGGATGTTTTTGAAAGAAAAAAACTCACAAACCTAAGACAATCCTTCCCCTCCCTCACAGAATATAGCAACAGTAACGTCAAATTCCCGACTACTCGCAGAAAAAATCAGTGACAATTGCATCAAAATCCCCCCCACACAAAATAATTAATGGATCACCCCCGCCAATGGGCCACAAGAAAGAAACACCCAAAAAAAACTGAAGGAGACCTTTACAAAGTACAGTCCAACAATCACCTAATTTCAGAATACCGAAAACATCTTCCCATCAGCATGCAAGGAGAGCAGCCACATGAACGCTGTCCTTCTCTGAAGAGCGACCGCCATGCTGGATCTGAACACCACCAACCAGGAACCAAACATGCTGACCATCATTGCCAGGTGGCCTCCATTGGGAGCAATCTCTGACTCTCTTCACATTTACCTTGATGTTTCAATCGTCCTTGAGCTTCTGTGAGTCAGCATGTGTTCTCAGTCCATTTCAGGGTCCCAGCTCAGATCTTCTCCATGAGGCAGCTCTCTGGACACAGCAGAGTGCTAGATCATTTGATTGAGTTCCAAACTGTATATCACAGGTTCCAACAGTTTCCATAACACATACAAGACAAAAAGACAAGCAGAAGGCAAAGAAAAGGTGAAATAATTGAAGAGATTGGCTATTTGAAGGTTGTCATCTGAAGAATCATTGTTCACTGGTGCTACCTTAACGGTGGGCGTGGAAACCAGAGATCCATAAGATAGTCCACATCAGGTGAATGAGAAGTGGAGAGGTTCAGCAAATTTAAATTCCTTTGTTTTATCATTTCAGAGGACCAGTCCTAGGTTCAGCATATGTGCAATTACAAAGAAAGCATAGCAATGCCTCTACTTCCTTAGAAGTTTATTAAGTTTCAGCATGGCATCTAAAACTTCTGACAAACTCTATAGATGTGTAGTGGAGAGTATATTGACTGGCTACATCAAAGACAGCTATGGAAAGACCAAAGCCTTTGAATGGAAAATCCAACAAAAGTAGTGGATAGGCTCAGTCCTTCATGGATAAAGCTCTCCCCACCTTTGTGCAGCTACAAAGAGCATTGCCACAAGAAAGCAGCATCCAAAATACAAGAAAGCCCCCACCACCCAAATCATGTTTTTTTCTCCCTACTGCCATCCAAAAGGTACAAGAGCCTCAGCACTCACATCAACAATAGTTATTACCTTTCAACCATCAGGCTCTTGAATGAGTGGGTAACCACACTTAACTTCACCTGCCCCACCACCGAATTGTTACCACAACCTATCGAATGACTTTCATGGATTGTTCATCTCATGTTCTTGACATTTATTAGGTAGTAAGAGCTTATCCACATTACAATTCCCAGCTATAATGACCTTATTCACCACTGTGTAGCACTAGATGAGTCAAGAATAATCATCAATGCCTCACACATCACTGTAAAGTAGAGCAGAGCACAGGAAAGCTGGAGCAACCTTGTGTGTGTTGTTGTAACAGGAAATATGAAAATTGTTTCACATTGCCAATAACTTTAATCCTTCAGGTTATGAATATAGCTGAAATGGTAAACATCTTAAATGTTCTTTCTTGGCTGGAAATTATTGGGTATTGTACATATCCATGGTTAACTCTTAACTGAGACTGAAAACAAAATTGTAATTTTATTTATTTAGAGATACAGCACAGACTCAGTTCTTCCAGCCCTTCAAACCACAATGCCGAGCAACCCCCGATCTACTGTGATTTATCTCTAACTCGATCACGGGATAACGTACAAAGCCCAATTAACCCATCCATAAGAACATACGAGGATAGGAGCAGAAATAGGCCATTCAGTCCAACAAGCCTTCTCCACCATTTCACTATGACTGGTGTAATTTCCTGCCTTCTCCCCCAACCTCTGACACTCTGACTAATGAAGAACCTTTCAACCTCCACCTTAAACATACTCAAAGACTTGACTTGCACAGCTGCCTGTTGCAATGATACCTGGTACATCATTAGACTGTGGGAGGAAACCAGGGGATGCAGAACCAGTTGAATAACTTCAGATCATAACACAACCCCAGTGATTCCAGGGAAGAAGCAGTGAAACCACCTCAGCTCCATGATCACTCCCTAATGCCTTGTACTGTCATCCCTTTTGTTCATTACTACCTCCTGCCTTCCAACTGCTCATGTCTTCCTTCCCCTATCCTGCCTTTTACTAAGGGCATGGGATCTCTCCAACAATCTCATTTAATGGAACAGTCTCCTCTACCCTGCCGAACCACATGGAATGGTGAAAGGGCAGGAAAACAGACTGTATCAGGGGCAAATGTCACTGTCAGTGATCCAGGTCCCCACAATTATCAACACAGCAGGCAGCAACTATAAAATGTAGTTCAGCAAGTCAGAAGTTTACTTAATAACCACTCCCAAACCCACAAACACCACAGCATGCAGGTTCAAGGGTGTTGTTGACTGATCACAAATGGATCTTAAATCAGACTATTCATGCCACAACACACACAAAATGCTGGTGGAACACAGCAGGCCAGGCAGCAGCTATAAGGAGAAGCATTATCAATGTTTCGGGCCGAGACCCTTCGTCAGGACTAACTGAATAATGGAGGCACTGAAGCGTGTTTCATCTTCTCCACCCACGCCACATCCCCCTTTTCTACCGTGCACCAAACAGTGCCAATGCCCGGGTCATCTCACTGAGCAGCTGCCACTTTCCCTGAACTTAATTCTGGCAACTGCTTTGTCTTCAGCACAGTTAGGTCACAGTAAACTAGGGGTGCACATCATCAGAAGCCCGGAATGGGTCCACTGCTCACTCTGGCCTCTCTTTTTCCCCAGCCTTCACGGTGATAGCAAATTGACACATGGCTTTCACCCCAGGGGCAGGAATGCTCTCCCACTCCTCGTCCGTCTTTTGTTCCTCATGCTTCCATCCTGACAAAGCATCTGCATCGACATCATATACCGACAAAGCTGGCAACCACCAATGGCCTGTAGCATCCAGTTTCTCCAAAGTCAGGATATAAGTAAATGGGTTGTTGTCTATCCTCCCCTCAAACTTGGCTCCGTAGAGATAGCCAATCAGTTTATCCACCACTGCCCACTTCAACATCAGGAACACCGACTTATGGGTGGGATAGTTTTTCTCGGAGGGTGACAAACTCCAGCTGACAAACATGACAGGTCGCAACCCGGTGCCCTGATCTAGATACAAGATGGCCCCTAATCCCTCTCGGCTGGCGTCAGTGTGTAGTACATAGGGTAATCGGGGGTCCGCAAAAGCCAGCACCGGTGCCTGTGTCAACAACTCTTTCAGTGATTTAAAAGCTTTATCACATTTTGCATCCCACCTCTGTCCGAAGGGCTCTGATGGGTTGAGATATACTCCAACCTCCTATCCCCTTTTTCCTTTCTTCCCCAAGGGAGGGTAACCATGCAGAAGCTGGTTCAAGTGGTGATTCAATTTGGCGTATCCCTTCACAAAGCTCCAATAGTAACCACAGAACCCTGTCACATGCCCCGTGACGGGTTAATGATCCAGCAGAAAGAAAAAACACTTTGGAGTCCAGTATTGCAACTAACAAAGGGTATTTATTAGTAACTACGCAATACGGTAACATAAATTCAGATATATTAAACAGGTTAGCAATGCATATACATATATATGGAAATATATGAAAACCAAGCTTCTTCAAGCCTAAGGATGAATAGGTACAGTCTTACGCTGATGTGTAAAGTTCAGTTCAGTTCAGTTCGTGGTATGGAATTGAGTAGTGATGGAGAGAGAGATGTTTAGTTCTTCAGATGAGTTGATGCCGTCAATCATCCCATTGTCCTCCAGAATCATTTGTAAGTCACTGACTCTGACCGCTACAACTTCTTCCCTGGTAGAATTATCAACCCAGGCAAAGGTTGGACACATGACTAACTCCCCACCAGTCACACCTTTTCACACTGCCAGAGCCACTGATCAATCCGACTGACTGATCCTCCAAAACCCACCTTTTCTGTGGGCACAACAAAGCTCATTCAGTGTCCAAAACCATGTGTCTGTAGGTCTCTCAGCTGACCTTCTATTTATCTCACCGTGCTGAACACCAGCTGTCCATTGAGCAGCTCCACCCTTCTCTCTCTGTAGCAATACAGAAGCTGCCAGTGACCTTGCAAAAGTGTAAACATGCTTGCAGAGAAACCATAACACCATCTCCGAGCAGTCTTTGCCCCCCACCCTCTCTCTCTCTCTCTTATTAACAAGGTGTCTGGTGTTGAACAACAACTCCCTCTCTCTTTCCAAAAGCACAGTTCATAGGGGTAAATCAGGTCCCCGTCACACCCCTTTCCTTTTAGAAAAAATTTTTTGACAAAGGAAAACTTTATTTTAGTTTAACTGTAGATTACATAGTTTGAAGCAATACATGTATAATTTTCAGATAACAGAGCAAAAATGAGTACTATTTCTAACGATGATCTAAGTACAGACATTTCTCATGGGCAAGCGTTATATACATTTGGTTCAATGGCTTCCTCAAACAAAAAAACCTTTGTCTATACACCTCTGGAACCAACTCATAAGCTTTAAGTATAGCACCTTTCACTACATCATAATTATTTGCGTCTGCAACAGAGTACGTCGAATATGCTTGTTGGGCCTTCCCCTTAAGCACACTTTGTAACAGAACAGCCCACTAATCTCCCAGCCAGTTCTGATTTATGGTGACTTTTTCAAAATGTAGGAAGTATCGATTGATTTCTCTTTCCTTAAGTGAAGGTACCAGCTTAATTTCTGAACTAACACTAAACCTCTCCTCGTGGTCTGCCTCGCGATCCTCACATTGCTATTTCTCCCTCTCAAATTCTCTCTGTCTTTCTGCTTCTTCTCTCTGTTTTCCTGCTTCTTCAGCCACTAATTTAAGTCTTTCTAATTTTTCTGTTCCAGTTGTACCTGGACCTCCCCTTTCCCTATAGTAAAGCCGTTTAAAACTCATCCTCATCAAATTTCTCTGCAGAGACATAATATTCAGCTATTTTCCTTTGAATTCCTGCCTTTTTCATATCCTTCTTGAGCTCTGTAAGTTTCAATTCCTCCACACCTACCTTCAACAACTCCTTTCTAGGTCTCTTCAAAGCCACAGGATCTGGCCTTGCCAGAAAGTCCCTAACATCCATTTCTGCTGTTTTTCCACACAACTAAATCAAAAGGGATTGCCCCCAATCAATTCAAACAAACCCCACGAACACCTTGTTCATATCCCAGACGAGCCCTCAATTTTGACATGCACCCCGTGACGGGTTAAAGACCCAGCAGAAATTGAAACCACTTTGGAGTCCAGTATTGCTACTAACTAAGGGTACTGATTAGTAGCTACACAATACAGTAATAAAAATTCAGATATATTAAACAGGTTAGCAATGTTTATATGTATAAGTGTGGAAATATATGAAAACCAAGTTTCTTCAAGCCTATGGGTGAATAGATACAGTCTTGTGGTGGTGAGTAGATTTCAGTTCAGTTTGTGGTATGGAACTGAGTAGTGCTGGAAAGAGAGAGAGATGTTCAGCTCTTCAGATGAGCAGATGCCGTCGATCTTCCCGTTGTCCTCCAGAATCCTTTATAAGTCACCAACTGTGACCACAACAAAAGGAGGTGGTTCTTCTGTGGTGGGATTATCAACCCAGGCAAGGGGTGGACATATGAATAACTCCCCACTGGTCACACCCTTTCATAGAAACATGGAAAAAAGATGCAGGAGTTGGCCATTCGGCCGTTTGAGCCTGCACCATCATTTAGTATGATCATGGCTGATCATCCAGCTCAGAACCCTGTACCTGCCTTCTCTCCATACCCCCGATCCCTTTAGCCACAAGGACCTTATCTAATTCCCTCTTAAATATAGCCAATGAACTGACCTCAACTGTTTCCTCTGGCAGAGAATTCCACAGATTCACCACTCTCTGTGTGAAGAAGTTTCTTCTGATCTCGGTCCTAAAAGGCTTCCCCTTTATCCTTAAACTGTGACCCCTCTTTCTGGACTTCCCCAACATTGGGAACAATCTTTCTGCATCTAGCCAGTCCAATTCCTTTAGAATTTTATACGTTTCAATACTGCGAGAGCCACTGATCAAACCGACCGATCGATCCTCCAAAACCCACCTTTTCTGTGGGCACAACAAAGCTCATTCAGTGTCCAAAGCCATGTGTCTGTAGGTCTATCAGCTGACCTTCTATTTATCTCACCGTGCTGAACACCAACTGTCCATCGAGCAGCTCCACCCTTCTCTCTCTGTAAGAATACAGAAGCTGCCAGCGTCCTTGCAAAAACATGCTTGCAGAGAAACCATAACACCATCTCCAAGGCTGTCTTGCCTCTCTCTCTCTCTCTCTCTTAATAACAAGGTGTCTGGCATTGAACAACAACTCCCTCTCGCTTTTCAAAAGCACAATTCATAGGGGTAATTCAGGACCCCGACACAACCCCAAGAACGAGTGCAGAGCGCTCACAGTCTGGGGCCTCGGCCACATGGTCACCGCTTCTACCTTAGCCGGATCTGAAGCTACTCCAGTCTGCTAGTTTGTGTGCCCAACATAGCTAATAGATGTATTACAGAACTGGCACTTGTCCAGGGAGAGTTTAAGCCCTTCCTCCTTCAGTAGCCTCACTTTGTGTTCTTCCAAGATGGCTCCAAACAATACCAAATCATCCAAATACACCAACACTTCAAGCAAATTCATATCCCCACCATATTCTCCATGACCCTCTGGAAGGTGGCAGGGACTCACCATGTGCCCTGGGGCATCTTTTTGAACTGGAAAAACTCCAGAGGGCATATAAATGCTATCTTCTCTTTGGGATCTTCTCATCGGGATCTTGTAATATCCACTCCTCATGTCCAGCACACTAAACCACGTCGCTCCATTCCGACAGGCCAACACGTCTTCAACCCTTGGGATCATATACTGGTCAGGGACAGTGCACCACTTCAAGATCCTATAGTCTACACACATGCGAACCTTTCTGTTCTTCTTCCAGGTCACTACAATTGGGGACACATAGGGGCTTCGGGCTCTGTGATGATTCCAGCTTCCTTCAACTTGCATAAGTGCTGCTGCACGTCCTCCACATCTGCAGGGGCCAGTCGCCGTGACCTCTCTCTAAGGGTGTCTCAGTCACCCGGATGGTAACACAAGTGCTCTTGGAACAACCCACATCAAACTCGCTAAGAGAAAAGACATCTTCCAGCTTCAACATCTTCTCCACCAGCCTGCATTTCCACTCCGGTGACACAAGAGAGTCACCAAAGTTAAAGGCCTCAGCAGTGAACTTTCCTTTGTTTTGCAAACCTTCCCCTCTAGTGGGCCTCACAGGGGCACTAGACATACTGTCACTGAGAACAAATGCACCAGAGGCATCCCTCTCTTAAGGGTAATTTCTCTCTTTGTAGTGTTCATGACACTCACAGCTATCAGCCTCACCTGTACCACTGAGTGTCTCTGCATTTTGGGTCTCACCAGTACTACAGCCAGAAATCGTGTTTTCCCCTCAAGGTCTTCCGGGGTGTCCACTGAAAGGGACTCAGCATCAGGCACCCCAGGAAATCTGGGGGGTTCCCATCACTCTCACTACTTCCCCGGGCCTTATTATCACAGGCTTTGACTGGGTGCACCATACAGTCCCTCATTTAAATTCAATCTCTGGCAAAAGCAGCATGGAACGCTGGGTGCACGGCACCCAAGCAGATTGCACTCACCCTGTCCTGGCAGGCCCCATGACCCTCCACACCACAGGGGTGTTGGTCCCCACTAGAATTGAAGCACACCGCTGTCTCAATTGGGTCTGGATAAACCAGCACTAAAGTCTCCAAAACTTTGGACACTCCCACATCGGCTTCTGAAAACTCCAGTTTCACCTACAAATACCCATCATACTTAGCACTGATGCCCCAAATCTCTAGTGCACAGAATGGGGTCAATGGCAAATGCTTTAAGTACTGGTTGTAAAATGAAAAGTATCGTAGCACGACCTGCGACCCGGTATCGAATATGGCTTTAGCAGAGATTCCCTCTATCCATAGTGACACGCTAGAGCGGGTTTCAGTAATCCTTCTGGAATCGAGTCTTTTGATTTCAGGGGTTCCTTGGTACATTGCTGGGAACATGTTCCCCTAGAGACACCAGCCTGTTCCCTCACTGGGTCCCCTCTAAGCTTCCCAACACCTCTCCCTTCTTGGATACGCGGGGACTCGCCCTCCTAGAGGCTTCCAGCTGCTCACATTCACACCGGAAGTTCCCCTCTCTCCCACAGTTACAGCACTCACTACCAGGAGCCCCTCTTCTCGCAGACCTACCACTACTCACAGCATCCTGCACTGTCCATCCTCAGGGGCATAAAACCCTCACTACCGACCCCTCAGACCTCAGCTCGGCCACCACCTCCTTTATCAGTTGTCGGGTGGAGCTGGTTCTTCTCCTGTCCCCACCAGGGGCTTCAACTGAGGATCTCACCCTGCTGACAGAGTCATCCTCAAAGTACGCTCATCCTCCCTCACATCCCTGATCAGTTGCATGAATGTCGGAGGAGGTCACGTCTTATAAGACTGCCAGAGACTCCAAGCAATCTTGTTCTCAGCCTGGGCACCTCTAAATACCTGATCCTTTCTTAACTGATCCACCTGTTTGGCCTGAATGATCCCCTGGTGCCACAATCCATTAAGCCATCTCCCGAGCCGAAAAAGGTTCTCAGAGAGCATCTCAACCTCCTCCTGATTCATGTTTTGATACATCCCAGATGAGCCCCTACAAATGTTACACATAGGGCTATTGGCTTGTGTTTGGCTAGGGGAAAATCCATCCACCTCCAAACCGTGTCTCCCGTTTGTGTAGATGCTGTGTAATACACACTGTTACAAACTCGCACACACAATATCAGACAGCACACAATGTACGTTTTACAGATTACACTTTATAAATTTTAATGGAACTGTGTAAATAAGAGTGATACAATATAAAAGGGAGAATAGGGCGCCAAAACTTATCAGAGTTCAATCAGTTTGTGCACAACCATTGGATTACAACTATCAAAGCCTTCTGTCCTCCATTCGATCTTGTCCAACCTCCCTGACCTGCGGCCTGGGACCAACCTCGGTGGTCAACCAAAGCGCATCTAGCACATCCTTCCTCTTTGGTTTTCCTCCCAAAACACCTGCCACTCACTCCAGGTTTCCGCACATACAGACAGAACAACATTGCTTCCTTTGGTTAGTTCCTCTGTTATCAATAATTATAATCCAAACATTTCAACTAAACAGAGCATTACCACATCAGTTAACTACAAAGAAGCCACTTCATTATAATGCTACAGAGAAGCCATTTTATATATTCAGTTTACAGTTAACATTACAATTAATAATCTGAGAACCCTGCATATATAAACAAGCATAAAGAATGCTAAAACTACAGGGAAAACAATAAAAGCATCAATGCCACTGCAGTGCCCGCACAGTTGAAAATCGAATGGTTTCACAGCGCTGGACAGAGTCAGCTTTGCCTATTACTTTACGTAATTGGTTAATATTTCTGACCATATTATCCAGAACATACAGGGCCAGGATGCATCTGATCATCTCAATCTGACCACCTCTCCACAGATTCGAAACCACAAACATGGAACGCATATCCAATCCAGTAGATTCTGCCAACATTTCAAACTGAGGGAAAGGAAGGAGAGAGGGTATTAATGGAATTATAAACTCCACAGGCTTCAGATTCACGGCCAATGGTAGCAGTAACAGAAATGGAGAGAGCTGTTCCATTGGGATGGGCTTCAGCTGAACTGTGTTATGGCCAGTGTCTTGGGGAATCACATGAATACTGTGTAGACCAGTCTTCCGACTAGACAGAAAGCAGAGGGTTCCAGGGGCAGAATGATTAATAACTGAAGAGGAAGTGATAGAGTGGTGGCACAGAGGAGTGAGGGAGGATTTGACAAATAAAATGTGGCAGGAGGGGGCAGAAAATATCAGTAAAGCAAGTCAGCACAAAGTAAAGCCTGAGTAATAGAGTTTAACACGTGGCTAAAGAGATGGTGCAGGAGGAGAAGTGCTTCAGATTATTGGATCATTGGGCTCTCTTCCAGGGAAGGTATGACCTGTACAGATGGGATGATTTGCACCTGAACTAGGGAAACGAATATCCTAGCAGGAAGGTTTGTTAGTGCAGCAAGGGTGGTGGGGATGGTGCTTAAACTAGAACTACACAGGGTGGGAAGCAGAGTACCTGAACAGATAGTGGAGTGTTTGTGGGGAAAGATGTTGCTGAGCCTACACTCAAGGTCAGGAATCAAAAGGTTGACCATGGTGGGACTAATGTTCTGAGTTTGTATATTTCAATGCAAGGAGTATTGTAGGAAAGGCAGACAAGTTTATGGCATTCAAAGTACATTTATCATCAAAGTACGCATAAATTATACAACCCTGAGTACCCGGAGTAGGCCCACAGCCTCAGTCTCAGTTTGTCAGACAGTAGGACAAATCAACATGAAGCTCGCACACACAAAACGCGAAGCAGCTGGAGCAGTCTCACAGGTTCAGGGTGAAATCTGAAAAGTTTAGGAGGGACGTGAGAGGAAACATCTTCACTCAGAGGGTTGTGAGAGTGTGTGATGAGCTGTCAGCACAAGTGGTGCAAGAAAGCTCGATTTCAACATTTAAGAGAAGTTGAAAAGAGAGATGCAGAGGAATTTCTTTAGCCAAAGGGTTGTGAATTTATGGAATTTGTTGCCACATGCAGCTGTGAAGGCCAGGTCATTGGGTGTATTTAAGGCAGAGATTGATAGGTTCTTGATTGAACATGGCATCAAGGTTACAGGGAGAAGACCGGACATTGGGCTTGAGGAGGAGATAGAAAAAAAAATGATCCTAAAAAAACATAAAAACATAGTAAACCTACAGCACAATACAGGCCATTTGGCCCACAAAGATATGCCAAACATTTCCCTACCTTAGAAATTACTAGGCTTACCTATAGCCCTCTATTTTTCTAACCTCCATGTACCTATCTAAAAGCCTCGTAAAAGCCCCTATTGTATCCACATCCACCACCGTTGTTGGCAGCCCATTCCACGCACTCACCACTCTCTGAGTAAGAAACTTACCCCTGACATCTCCTCGGCAACTACTCCCCAGCACCTTAAACCTGTGTCCTCTTGTGGCAACCATTTCAGCCCTGAAAAAAAGCCTCTGACTATCCACATGATCAATGCCTCTCATCAACTTATACACCTCTGATCCTCAGTCGCTCCAAGGAGAAAAGGCCGAGTTCACTCAAACTATTCGCAATAAGGTACGCTCCCCAATCCAGGCAACGTCCTTGTAAATCTCCTTTGCATCTTTCTATAGCTTCCACATCCTTTCTGTAGTGAGGTAACCAGAACTGAGCACAGTACTCCAAGTGGGGTCTGACCAGGTTCCTATATAGCTGCAACATAACCTCTCAGCTCCTAAATTCAATTCCATGATTGATGGAGGCCAATACATCATATGTCTTCTTAACCACAGAGCCAACCTCCACAGCTGCTTTGAGCGTCCTATGGACTCGGACCCCAAGATCCCTCAGATCCTCCACACTGCCAAGAGTCTTAACATTATTACTATATTCTGCAGTCATATTTGTCCTACCAAAATGAACCACTTCACATTTATCTGGATTGAACTCCATCTGCCACTTCTCAGCCCAGTTTTGCATCCTATCAATGTCCTGCTGTAACCTCTGACAGCCCTCCCCACTATCCACAACACCCCCAACCTTTGTGTCATGACTCAATGGGCCAAATGGCCTAATTGTGCTCCTATGTCTTATGGTCTAAGTTTGGATTGGTATATGGTTGGTAGGGGCTTGGAGGACTATCTTTCAGTTGCAGGTCAATGGGAGTAGGCAATTTAAATGTTTGGCATAGATTAGATGGGCTGTAGGGTCTGGTTCTGTGCTGTGATTTTCTATGACTCTTTGACTCTAAGCCTAATTTGGAGTATTGTTTTCAGTTTTGCTAGATAAGAGTTTGGAAGTTTGGGGTTCAGGAGCTTGAACCCAAAAATTAAGTGCATTTACAAACAAAGCACAGCAGCACCTCTACTTCCTTAATGGTTTGCGAAGATTTGGTATGATATCTAAAACTTTAACAAACTACTATGGCTGTGTAGTGGCTGAATCACAATCTGGTGTGGAAACACCAATGCCCTTGAATGGAGAATCCTACAACACTAGCAAATATAGCCCAGTCCATCATGGCTAAAGCTCTCTCTCTGCCACTGAGCGCATCTACATGGAGTGTTGTTGCATCATCTGGGACACATGCCACCCACGACATGCTCTCCTTCTGCTGCCATCAGAAAGAGGGTACAGGAGCCCCAAGAGAGCTGTGGAGGCTGAGTTCGTGGGTATATTTAAAGTAAAAGTTGATAGTTTGTTACACCTGGGGGAAGGTGTCACTGCTAAGGTAACGGTTGTTCTGTAGAAGTGCTGTTTGGGTTATGGTTAGAGATAATGGGTGCTTTGCAATGTGAGCCACCCAGTGAGGGGAGTGGGATCTTGTGTTGTGTGCTTGACATCCATATGAGCTGGGATCCTTCGACAGGAGATGAAGGGAGAAGACTGTTTGATTATAAAGGGCCCTTTTTGTTTCTTTCTTTCTTTCGTTCTTGTCTTTAGGGTGTATATGGTGACATAACATGATAAGTTTTTATTTACAATTTGAGAGGGATAAGGGCAGATCAGAGGTGTCAGTGTTGCAATTAAATAAAGGAGACTACGGAGCCATGAGGGAAGAGCTGGCCAAAGTTAAATGGGCGGATGCCCTGGCAGGAAAGACAGTGGATCAGCAGTGACAGATATTCTTGGGGATAATACAAAAGATGCAAAAGCAGTTCATTCCAATGAGAAGGAAGGATTCAAAGAGGGGGAAGGGGCCACAGTGGTTGACAAAGGAAGTCAAATATTGTATAGCATTAAAGAAAAAGAAGTATGACAGGGCTAAGATGAGTGGGAATACAGATGATTGGGAAAGTTTTAAGGAACAGCAGATCTTAACTAAAAAAGCTATACGGAGAGAAAAAATCAGGTATGAGCTCAGTCTAGCCAGGAATATAAAAGGGGATAGCAAAAGCTTTTTTAGCTATGTGAAGAGAAAGAAGATAGTTAAGAACAATGTTGGCCCCTTGAAGAATGAATTGGGAGAAATTGTTATGGGAAACAGGGAAATGGCAATAGAATTTAATGCGTACTTTAGATCTGTCTTCACCAGGGAGGACACAAGCAGTCTCCCAGATGTATGGATGGGCCAGGGTCATAAGATATCAGAGGAATTGAGACAGATTGACATTAGGAAAGAAACTGTGATGAGTAGACTGGTAGGACTGAAGGCTAATAAATCCCCGGGTCCATATGGTCTGCATCTGAGGGTTCTAAAAGAGGTGGCTCAGGAAATTGCGGATGCATTGGTAATCATTTTCCAATGTTCCTTAGATTCAGGATCAGTTCCTGAAGATTGGAGAGTGGCTAACGTTGTCCCACTTTTCAAGAAGGGAGGGAAGGAGAAAACGGAGAACTATCGCCCTGTTAGCCTAACGTCAGTCATGGGGAAGATGCTTGAGTCCATTATTAAGGACGAAATAGTGGCACATCTTGATGGCAGAAATAGGATTAGGCCGAGCCAGCATGGATTTACCAAGGGCAAATCATGCTTGACTAATCTGTTGGAGTTTTTTTCAGGGTGTAACAAGGATGTTAGACTAGGGTAAGCCAGTGGATGTTGTGTACCTAGATTTTCAGAAGGTGCCACATAGGAGATTGGTGAGTAAAATCAGAGCTCATGGCATTGGGGGCAGGGTTTCAACATGGATAGAAAACTGGTTGGCAGATAGAAAGCAAAGGGTAGCAGTGAATGGGTGTTTCTCGGACTGGCTGGAGGTGACTAGTGGGTACCACAGGGCTCTGTATTGGGACCACAGCTCTTTACGATTTATGTCAACGATTTAGATGAGGGCATTGAAAACTATATCAGCAAGTTTGCTGACGATACTAAACTGGGTGGCAGTGTGACATGCGAAGAGGACATTAGGAGAATACAGGGAGACTTGGATAGGCTGGGTGAGTGGGCAGATACTTGGCAGATGTCATTCAATGTGAATAAATGTGAAGTTATCCACTTTGGAAGCAGGAACAAAAGGGCAGAGTATTGTCTGAACTGTGTAGAGTTAGGTAAGGGAGAAATGCAAAGAGACCTAGGAGTCCTAGTTCACCAGTCAATGAAGGTGAATGAGCAAGTGCAACAGGCAGTGAAGAGGGCAAATGGAATGTTGGCCTTTGTTACAAGGGAATTGAGTACAAGAGCAAGGATGTCCTTTTGCATTTGTACAGGGCCCTGGTGAGACCACACCTAGAATATTGTGTACAGTTTTGGTCTCCAGGTTTAAGGAAGGACATTCTGGCAATTGAGGAAGTGCAGCGTAGATTCACTAGGTTGATTCCTGGGATGGCAGGGCTGTCTTACACAGAGAGATTGGAGAGATTGGGCTTGTTCACACTGGAATTGAGGAGATTGAGAGGGGATCTGATTGAAACTTTTAAGATAATTAAAGGATTTGATAGGATTGAGGCAGGAAATATGTTCCAGATGTTGGGAGAATCCAGTACCAGAGGGCATGGACTGAGAATAAGAGGTCAGTTATTTAAAACAGAGTTGAGGAAGAGCTTCTTCTCCCAGAGAGTTGTGGAGGTGTGGAATGCACTGCCTCGGAAGACAGTGGAGGCCAATTCTCTGGATGCTTTCAAGAAGGAGCTAGATAGATATCTGATGGATAGGGGAATCAAGGGATATGGGGACAAGGCAGGGACTGGGTATTGATAGTGAATGATCAGCCATGATCTCAGAATGGCGGTGCAGACTCGAGGGGCCGAATGGTCTACTTCTGCACCTATTGTCTATTGTCTATTTATAGTCTTTGATAATAATTTACTTTGAACTGAGGTTTCTCCTGTGGTTATAAATGCAATGGCATGGAAAAGATGGTTCACTGTTACACGTTAGAGTCTGATCAAGGATGGACAATAAATGGTGGATGTGTCTGTACACTCACAAAGTGGGACCATTATACTGTAAAAATACCATATTGATATCACTTCTCTGATTCTACTGATTATTACCTTCCTCTGCAGTGGCTTGTATTCATAAATCCATGCATTGTGTTTCTCTGGTATCCCTAATAATTCAAACTTGGTCCCAATCACAACCCTGTGAACATCTGGAAAAGAGAGATGATCCAGATATCAATATGAAGCTGCAATGCTGAGGTGACAATGGTTACACAGACCAAAAGAAAGCACTTACATTTCTGTGCCACGATCGTCTGTAGCTTCTGAAACACTTCCATATCATTCTCACTGATCAAGTCTATGGTGTCGATGTTAAATATTAATGCGACTCCATGGATTACATTTTCTGGAATAACGGGATACTTGGAATCTTCCAAGACAGGCTTGAAATGCTGTAACTAAGTGAGACAATGAAGAACAGGTTTCAGAGGAAGCAGCAAGAACACCGATGATCACAATCACTCAGCACTGAGGTGAACACTGTCTGGAGGGACCAGTCCCATCAGGCAAAGCCCAGTGGTCACGGTCACTGATCTACTGAGATCCAGATGGGCTCTGACCTCACTCTTGCTTCAGGGTTTGATGGGATCTCTCTATCCCTGTCAATCTTCAGCTGGGTATGTTGCTCTGTCCAGTTCACTGTTACTTTTCAGTTCCTTTCATTGTGGGTCCCCTCTGTCCCCACAATCTCTTTAGAATTTGCTCTGAGCTCTTCAATACTCAGTCCCTTCCTCTGTTTAATGAATCAACATTTTTACCTCATGTTAGGACATTATAACAGTTTTCAGATGATTCATAAACTGTTTGATCCTTCAATGTATTTTGCTTGAACAAGGAACACTACCCACCCCCACCTCAGTTACTCAGACCACATCTCTGTGATGGTAATCCCAGCATACAGACCGCTCGTCAGGCGCTCCAGACCAGTTCAGAAGCAGGTGAAAATGTGGCCAGCAGGAGCCATCTCTGCTTTTCAAGACCGTTTTGAGCACACTGACTGGCACATGTTCAGGGAGGCTGCAACCGATGGCGACTCTATTATTCTCTTGTATGATTATTTTTATGTTGTATGATGGATTTCACTTTTGAAATTCTTAATGTAAAAGGTCTCAATAATCATTTGAAACGTAATAAGATATTTGTCTATATAAAAATACTTAAAGGTCGAATTTTCTTCCTCCAAGAGACTCATCTTCGACATGAAGACACTTTACGTTTCTTTACTAAATGCAAGGTAATGCAATTCCATTCCTCATTTCAAGCCAAATCAAGAGGGGACTCTATTTTTATAGATGATAAAATCCCTTTTGCCGTACATGACATAATTTCTGATAAAAATGGTCGCTTTGTTATACTCTCAGGAAGTCTAGAGAATAAGCCAATTGTATTTGCCAATTTTTATGTCCCTAATACAGATGATCCTATTTTTTTTCAACATTTTATCCCCCTTCTTCCTGATTTAAATCATTATTCCTTAATTATGGGGGAGATTTTAACTTTTGTTTTGTTACACTATTAGACCGTTCTCACCATAAAAACTCTGCTCTTAGTAAATCAGTTTCACTTTTTAATTCTTTTTTGAAAGAGTGAGATATTGTGGATGTTTGGTGTTTTCTTTACCCACAGTGAAAGGAATACTCCTAATTTTATATACATGGAGATACATGGAGACAGATCAGGTAAATTGTTAGCCAATCAATTATAGTCTTCAATAGTTAGCAGACAAATTACAGAGATTGTTAAAATTGACGACTTCAAGACTTCGGATCTCCCTGAAATTAATGATAATTTTAGAGAATTTTATTCAAGGTTTTATAGTTCTGATTCTTTTTTGGATGACACAGAACTGCACAGCTTCTTTAGTAAAATTGAAATTCCTGTACTTTCTGATCCTACCTTGTCCCAACGTGATCAACCCATTTTATGTGCCGAAATTGCCGAAGCTATTGCGGCTCTTCACTCTGGTAAAACTCCAGGACCAGACGGTTTTCCTTGTGAATTTTATAAATCCTTTTCTAAACTACTTATACCTCAATTATCCACTGTTTTTTTCTGAATCTTTTAAATTAGGTAAACTTCTGCAATCCCTTTATCAAGCAACTATTTCACTCATTTGGAAGAAATAAAAATCCTGCCTAATCTTCGTCCTATAGACCAATCTCCTTTCTTAATGTAGATTCTAAAATTCTGTCTAAAATTTTAGCCCGCTGGTTTGAAAATATTTTACCATTCATTATACAAGAGGATCAGACTGGATTTATTAAAAACCGCTAATCATATTTTAACATTCGGCATTTATTAATTGTGATGTATTCCCCCTCTAACAAGGTTTCAGAATGTATATTATCTTCAGATATGGAGAAAGCCTTCAATAGAGTGGAATGGAATTATCTATTCAAGACTTTAGAAAAATTTAAATTTAGACCTAATTTTATTTGTTGGGTTAAACTATTATATCTCTCACCTACAGCTCAGGTTCTTACTAATTCTCAGCTCCCTGAACCATTTAACATATATCGAGGTAAGAGACAAGGCTGCCTTTTAGTCCTCTGTTGTTGCTTTGGCTCCAGAACATCTAGCCATAGCACTCTGTAATTCCAAGGATATAACAGGTATCACCCAAGGTAAGACTATTCATAAAATTTCTTTATATGCAGATGATATTTTCCTTTTTATTTCTAATGTGAATGACTCCTTAGCTTCCACTCTTTCTTTATTTTCTCAATTTAGTCGATCCTTAGGTAATAAGTTGAATTTATTTAAAAGCGAATTATTTCCTTTAAATAACATGATACCAATAAACACCAATCTTCCGTTTAAAATTATGACTAATCAGTTTACTTATCTTGGAATAACTATTACTAAAAATTTTAAACATTTGTATAATGCTAATTTTGTTCCACTACTGAGTTACCTTAAAAGGCTATTTTGTAAATGGTCTCCTCTTTCTTTATGCTTGTTATGTCATATTAATTCTATTAAAACAAATGTGTTACCTAAATTCTTATATCTTTTCCAAGCATTGCCTATTTTTATTCCGAAGAATTTTTTTGACTCTTTGGACTCAATTCTCTCTTCTTACATATGGAATAATAAACAACCCCAGCTGAACAAAGTCTTTCTTCAAAGGAAAAATAAAGATGGTGGACTAGTTTTACCCAATTTCAGATTCTATTACTGGGCAATTAATATAAAGAATATCACATTCTGGTCATATTACTTCAATAGGAATGACTGCCCACCATGGACTTTACTGGAAACTCAAACGGTTAAAAATGCCTCAATTATTTCTCTTCTTGGATCTTCTCTTCCTTTACCCTTCACTAAAATTACTGATAACCCAGTTCTTAAACATACTTTGGAATCTGGTTGCAATTTAGGAAGTTTTTTGGTTTGTCTCATTTTTCCCTTTCTAGTCCCATTCTTTGTCATTATTTTTTTCTACCCTCTACTACTGATCAAGTTTTTATAGAATGGAATAGATTGGGTATTCGACAATTTTTGATTTATTTGTTGATGAGAACTTAGCGTCATTTGAGCAGCTGTCCATCAAATTTGGTTTACACCAAACTCATTTTTATGGTTATCTTCAAATTAGAGATTGCCTGCTTTCTCAATCCTCTTTCCTTCAAGTTCAGATAAGGATCTCTTAGATATTTTAAATTTGAAACCTTTTTCTGATGGATCAATCTCTATTATATATAATAAACTCCTTATGTTTAAGCAGCTTTCTTTACATAATATTAGGCAAGCTTGGGAGCATGATTTGAATATGCAAATCTTTGATGAAGATTAATGCCATTTTGAAATTAGTGAATAAGTCATCTTTTTGCGCTTTCCATTCTTCGGTACAATTTAAAGTGGTACATAGAGCCTATTTGTCTAAAGAGAAATTATCCCGTTTTTATTCTGATATTTCTCCAATTTGTGACAAATGGAATTCAGCCAATGCTTTGTTATTTCATATGTTTTGGTTATGTCCCAGCTTAGGAAAATTTTGAAAAGATGAATTTTCTACTTTTTCTCAACTTTTTAACACTAACTTTGAACCTAATCCTCTTACTGCTCTCTTTGGTATTCTTGGAACTCAAGACATAACTTTAACTCCTTCAGACCTGTATGTTCTAGCTTTTATCTCACGTCTGGCAAGAAGATGGATTTTGCTTAAATGGAAAGAAGCAGTCTCTCCTACTCAAATGCAGTGGTTAGAAGACATTATGACTCATCTTAGTTTGGAGAAGATTCGATGTTCTATTTCTAATTCAGTACAGTACTTTTAAATGACATGGGGTCCTTTTATGAATTACTACTTGTGAAAGCTTTTTTCTACATAGATGTTATTAATTATATTATTCTTTGCTAACAACTTAGCGACACTTTTTTAAAAAATAATTTTTCCTTGTTCTTACCCATTGGCTTTCTTGGTAGGGGCTAGATGTTTTATATATATAAAATTCTTAAGGTATACTCTTTATACATTTGTAGTATTAGTAATCATTACCAGATTACTATATACACATATGTCACTCAGTCCTATACAGTTCAATTTTTCTATTGTCTGTATTCTGTTAGTAATTATTTATATATATTTATACTCTGTATTTGCTATATGTATACATTAATAAACATATTGAAAGAGAAGCTGTCATTAAGGAAGAAATTGTGAAACTTTTGGAAAGGAGTGGTTCCATTAGACATATGCAGCATGGATTCAGAAAGGGCAGGTCCTATTTGACAAGTTTACTGGAGTCCTTTGAGAACATAATGAGTGCAGTGGATAGAGGGGAGCAGGTGAATGTTGTATACTTGGATTTCCTGAAGGCATTTGATAAGGTGCCACACAGGAGACTTATAAATAAGCTATGCGTGCATGGAGTTGGAGGAAGTGTTTTGGCATGGATAGTGGATTGGTTAACCAATAGAAGGCAGAGAGTTGGTATAAATGGGTGTTTCTCCAGTTGGCAGTCGGTGGCAAGTGGTGTGCCACTGGGCTCGGTGCTGGGCCCATAACTGTTTACATTTACATTGATGATTTGGAAGAGGGGACTGAGTGTAGTGTAGCAAAATTTGCTGATGACACTAAACTGAGTGGAAAAGCAAACTATGCAGAGGATGTGGAGAGTCTGCAGAGGGATATAGATAGTTTAAGTCAGAGGTCCAAGGTCTGGCAGATGCAATACAACATTGGTAAATGTGAGGTCATCCACTTTGGAAGGAATAATAGAAGAGCAGATTATTATTTAATTAGTGAAAGGTTGCAGCATGCTGTTATGCCAAGGGACTTGAGAGTGTTAGTTCATGAATTGCAAATAGTTGGCTTGCAGGTTATTAAGAAGGCTAATGGAATGTTAGCCTTCATTGCTAGAGGGATTAAATTCAAGGGCAGGGATTTCATGCTGCAACTATACAGGGTACAGGTGAGGAGAACCTTGAGTATTGTGTGCAGTTATGGTCTCCATACTTGAGGAAGAGGAAATTGACCAGGTTGATTTCAGAGCTGAAGGGGATAACCTCTGAGAACAGATTGAGTCACCTGGAACTATTCTGTCTGGAATTCAGAAGAATGAGAGGGGATCTTACAGAAACAAAAAAAAATAGTTTTGTAAGGGATAGAAAAGATAGAAGTAGGTAAGTTGCTTCCGTTGGTAAGTGAGACTAGAACTAAGGGACATTACCTCAAGATTCAGGGGAGAAGATTCAGGAAGGAGATGAGGAATTTTTTTTCCCAGGAAGTGGGGAATCTGTGGAATTCTCTGCCCAGGGATACATTTGAGGCTTCTTCATGAAATATATTTAAGATACAGTTAGATAGATTTTTACGTAGTAAGGGAATTAAGGGCTATGGGGAAAAGACAAGCAAATGGAGCTGAGTTTACGGACAGATCAGCCATGATCATATTGAATGGCGGGGCAGGCTCGATGGGCCTGATGGCCTACTCCTACACTTACATATTATGCTGCTATGTTCACACTGCAGGATGTTACAGATGGCTGGTCACTGTGTAAACTGATGGGAAATTTAATCCTGAGGAGTGTGAGCTGTTCAGTCTCCATCAGTAATCTGGGAGTGACAATCGTGCATATTGTATCCAGGTTACTTGGTGATAGTAAGGTAAATGGTGAATTCAGAAGTTTTTGTTCATGTTATTGTCCTTTGGCCTTTCAGCCTCTCTAGTCTAGGCTAGCTCTCAGTCACTTTTCCCTTTCCAGTCACTCAGTCACTCAGTCCCTTTCCTTATCTCCCCATCACAACATTCTGACAACCCTGTGGGAATGACATCTGCAGATTGACCAAATGACCTGCAAATCAGTGTGATGTGGGAGCCAGAAACCAGGATCATCAGGGGTGAAACCCACATCATCACAGGGAGGGGTATGTAATGTGTGACAGATGGAAAATATTGTTCAGAATAGAAACTGTTCTACATAATTTACAAGCACCATTATAGAGTTGTTGTGTTAACTTTAAGAAATAGTGTCTGATGTAATGACATCAGTTTAAGGTATTTGCTTTGGTTTTTCTGCAATGAGAGTAAAGGACTGTAGATTTTGTTAAACATATAAAATGACTCTCAAACTTTTACTCACAAAATCCTACAAGGGCAAATACACTCCACTCCACCCATCCCTCCAATAACCCCACCTTCTCCTCCAAGTCAGTAAGCAGAACTGATCTAGTCTGGACCTCAACACCCTTCTTCTGTTGGCCCATGGCCATTGACTCCTGAGCGTCTGTTCTGACATTAGTGTGGAAGTAAGACGTGATCTCATGGCCACACATTGAATTCCAACACCAATCCTACAGTGCCCAAAATGGATACTAGCAGTGGAGCAGATGCTGGGGTCATGTGTTTCTGGGATTGATCCCTTTCCCCATCACTGCTCTGTCTCCTGACCTGTACCATGCGCAGGATGTCAGCACACTGCTAAGTCCTCCTTCACAGGGACAAGAGCTCAACGTGTCCCAACAATGTGTAGAGGGCAGGTGGGGTGGGGACATCCAGCAGTGAGGCAGCAAGGAGAAAGGTGTGAAACTCCTCAAACAATCTCTGTCACTGTGTCCCCACATGTAACTCCAGGTCTAATCTCTCACTAACCCCAAGTGTTACTCCAGGACTAATCTCTGTCACTGTGCTCTACTGCATTACTGCAGGACTAATCTGTGTTACTGTGTCACCACATGTTGCTCTGGGACGAATCTCTGTCATTAGCCCTGTGTGTTACTCCAGGACTAATCTCTGTCACTGTGTCCCATTGTTTTACTCCTGGACTAATCTCTGTCACTGTGTCCCCATGTGTAACTCCAGGACTAATCTCTGTCTCCGTGTCTCTGTATATTACTCCAGGACAAATATCTGTCACTCTGGCCATGTGTGTTACTCCTAGACAAACATCTGTCAATGCGTACCCATGTGTTACTCCAGGACTAATCACCATCACTGTGTTCTCACTCTTTGTTTGGTGTTTCTGAATAACTTCTTTTACAGAGTGTCACCCTCTCTCAATCTACATTGTAACTTCATCTCAATCAGAATGTGGACCCAATCTTCTCAACCATGGCTGTTTCATTAGAAAATTTTCTTGGAGCCATTTCTCCCTTCTCTCTCTGAGGTTGTTCAGTGTTTAATGGGTCATGGAAGTCAGGAGTTTGAAGTAACGGAGGAAACTCACGTTTGTTCCATTGTGAACTCTTCCTTCCAGGATCATTGGTAACACTCTCCTTGTCCAATCAGGGTACTTCAGAACATTCCATCCAGTTGTATCCCAAAACTTGAAACTCCCTGCTTTGTAGGATCTGAGCTGTAAATGTTCAAGGAGACATACATTTCTATGGCACCTTTCATGGAGAGTGAAGTTCTGTGTAGTGTAGAACACAGGACAGACAGTGTTTACACAGCAAAATCCCATAAACAGTAAAATGGTAATCCACAGAATATCTGCTTTGTGTCATTGGCTGGTGGGTAAAAATGTGCACAGGGACACAGGAGAACTTTCTACTCCCTCAGTGATGGAACATTCCAATCTGTGGGAGAACTCCTTGCTCTTCCCTCAGTGACAGGACATCCTAGTCTGTGGGAGATCCTGATCTTCTCTCCGTCACATGATGTCTCATGACACAAGGAAACTCCACTTCCCTTGCTGCCTTTGGACTGTTTACATTCCCCTGAGAGGGCAGGTGAATCCCTGGTATACAGCCCCAGAGACACTCTGACTGCATCAATGTTATCCTGAATCTCTGGATTCCAATTTCAAAATGCAACATTCCAATTCACTGAGAAAACCAAATTAATAAGAGCAGTATTTGGGTGAGAGAACAGAAATGTGGAGAATTCTCAGCATATCAGGCAGTATCCACAGAGAAAGGAACAGGGAATGTTTATAGGTGCACCGTAGAAAGCATTCTTCTAGGGTGCATCACAGCCTGGTATGGAAGTTGTCCTGTCCAAGATCGGAAGAAGCTGTGGAAGAATCTGAACATAGCCCAGCACATCACACAAACCAATCTTCCATCCTTGAACTCACTTTACACCACACACACTGTTGGAGCAGTGCTGCCAGGATAATCAAGGACAAGACCCACCCAGCCATCACACTTTTTGTCCCATTTCCCTCCGGGAGAAGGTTCAGGAGCTTGAAGATTCATACGGTCAGATTTGGGAACAGCTTCTTTCCAACTGTGGTAATACTGCTGAATGGATCCTGACTTGGATCTGGGCTGTACCTTCCAAATATCTGGACCTGACTTGCACTACCTTACTTTCCCTTTTCTATTTTTCTAATTATGATTTATAATTTAAATTTTTATTATATTTATTTTGATTTGCACTTCAGGGAGCGCATAGCACAGAAACAAATCTCACTGTGATGATTGTACGCTCTAGTATCAAATGTTTGGTGACAATAAAGTATAAAGTATGTTCTCCAGAGAAGCAATTTGTAAAATGTCTACAATTTGACCTTTTAGAGGAATTTGAGGTTAAGCCCACTCAGGAAAAACTCATTCGGGATTAGGTGTTGTGAAATAAACTGGATTTGATTTGGAAATTTAAGGTAAAGGTACCCTTTGGAGGCAATGTTCAGAATATGATGGAATTCACCCTAAGGTTTGGGAAAGGCTCATTCTGAATTCATAGTGAAAAACTCCATTTCATGTGGGAGTTTAAGATAAAAAGAACCTTTTGAATGCAGGGTTCAGATTATGATTGCATTCACCCTGAGGTTTGGGAGGGAAAAAGCAAAAAAATGATGTATCAGTTTTACAGTGGTGCAAAGGGAATCACAGAGGCATGAGAGATGAGCTGGCCAAAGTTGATTGGAAGGGGACACTGTCAGGGATGGGAGCAGTACAGCAACAGATAGAGTTTCTGGGAGCAATTCAAAAGCTGCAGGATAGATTCATCCCATAGTGAGAGAAGCATTCAAAAGGGGTGTGGGTGTAATGAGGTAACCATTTCTAACAATGAATGTCAAAGACAGCAGCAGAACAAAAAGAAGGGCATATAATGTAGCAAAAAGTAGTGGGAAGTTAGAGCGAAAAACTAGCAGAGGGCAGCTGAAAAATCCAGAAGCGGAGAAAAGAAGAAATTTGAGGGTAAGCTATCCAAGAATTACACCAAAAGATTTTTCAGATGTATAGTCAAAGAAAGGCAAGAATGGATATCAGCCCATTGGAACATAATGCAGGAGATCTAGTAATGGGGAACACAGAAATGGCAGATGAACTCCATAAGTAGTCTGTCAGTCTCCACTGTGGAAGACACCAGCACTATGACAGAGAGTCAGGGACTAGGAGTGAGTGTAGCTGCTGTTAGTAAGGAGAAGGTGATGGGATGTGGAAAGATTTGAATGTAGATAAGTCACGGAAACCTGATGAACTGCAGCCCAGGCTCTGAAAGGGGTTCCTGAAGAGACTGTGGAGGCATCAATAGTGATCTTTAAATAAACAGTAGATTCTAGATTGGTTCTGGACGACTGAAAAATTGCAAATGACACTTTTATACACCCATTCTCCCCATCCGTCTCAGATATTTCACAGACTCCCTGCTTCCTCAAGCTTACCTGCCCCTCCATCTATCTTCGCATCATCCACAAATTGACCACAAAGCAATCAATTCCATCTTAAATCATTCACATATAATGTGAATAAAAACATCCCTGTGTAACACCACTAGTCACCAGCAGGCAGCCAGGAAAAGTCCCATCTATTCCTACTCTTTGCCTCCTGCCAGTCAGCAAACTTCTGTCCATGCCAGTAACTCTCCTGTAATACCCTGGGCTAGTAACTTGTTTAGCAGTTTCATGTGTGGCTCCTTGTCAAAGGTTTCCAGAAAATTCAAGTAAACAACATCCACTGACTCTGTTTTGTCTATCCTGCCTGCTATTTCCTCAAAGAATTCCAACAGATTTTTCAGATAAAATTTGCCCGTAAGGAAATCATTCTGATTTTGGTCTGATTTGCAGTGACACTGTGGTAAACTATGTATACCTGTCTGGACACGCCCCTCTGATGTCTGCTACTGTGGCTCCTCCCACAGACCCCTGTATAAAGGTGATTGAGGCACTGCTCCTCCCTCAGACTTCAACATGGTCGTGCTCCGTTTTCGCTGTTAATGAAAGCCATTGTGATGTACGCTACTTCCAGTCTCTTAGAGTTGTTGATAGTGCATCAGAAACCTTATCTTATTTGATGGAGTCCAGCATTTTCCAGCCACTGGCCTTGGGCTATTTGGCCTATAATTTCCTTTGCCTCACCCCTTTCTTAATTCCTGGGCAAATTGTTCACTGATCTCAGAGAACTGGGTTTAAATGCACCGTTCCCAGCATCGGGACCTCCCGGGTGCTTTCCGGCCAATAGATTGGAGTGGGGTGATCTTTCCCTCCCTCTGATGTGGACATCAGGAAGACAGAGAAGGGGGGGGGGGTGAATTCACAGTGAATAGAGCAATACATACTGCCTGTGTGTTTATATTAAAGTGAAGGCAGAGTGTGTACCTCTGGTGTGAGAGACTCGTTATTCATCCCCGTCGGGACACAGGTTATGGTCCTTCCTTGGCGATCCAGAGCCGAGAGGAATGTGTTGATGAGGGATGATTTCCCAGCCCCCACCAGGCCGACCAGCAGGATGTTTATACAGCCTCCACAGCTCTCAGGGGGTTTACACAAGTTGCTCCTCAGAGAGTCCAGATTCCTGGCAAAGACCAGGGAGACACAGCATCAGTTGTCTGGGTGAAACGGGTTAACAAATTCACACCTGATTATGGGAACCTACCATCTGTCCATGGTTGGAAAGTGAAAACAGCCATCCTTTGAAAACTCTGAAATGCAATGTGAAAATGTTAACTTCTTTGTTTTTACCTCGAGAATTGGGGTAGGGGTGGCAGTTGCGGAGATCTCAGAAATCGATTGAAGATATAAACTCACCGCTTCCCATGTTCGTCGTTGTGTAAACCCAGTGATCGGTGCTGGTGTGCTGACTGCGCTTTAGCCCGCGGGGATCCAAGACTTTTCCTGCTTGTACTTTCACTTTGGCTTGCGGCTGCTTAATGTGCGAACTCGGGGAGGGAGATCAAGTGAAGCAGGAACCAATAAAGAATTTTACAGTGAGACTACATTCATTCTGCCTTTGCTGTCGTCCGGATTCAGCGACTCCACCAAGGGCGGACACGTTAACGAAAAGAGCCCTTCCTGTTTACAGTACTATCACCCACGAACGGGAAACTTGACGGGACTCTCCACCGGGAAAATTCCGTTGCGTTGTTCCACCAGGGAATGGTGCTGACCTCCAGACCCTGGGTGAATTCCCATTCCCTCACCTTCCCTGTGAGTCTGTGGACATTGTGTTCAGTCTCATCGCGCCCCTCCCCTGTCCAACACGTCGGCTGATTATCCTTAATTAACCCCTGTCTATCCAAATACCTATATATCCAGTCCCTTAGAATACCATCCAAAAAATTGCCCACAACTGGTGTGAGACTCACTGGCCTATAAATTCCTGGTTTACGTTTAGAGACTTTTTTTTTAAAACAGTGGAACAGCATTGGCTGTCCACCAATCCTCTGTTATCTCTCCTGTCACTAAGGATATAAGGGTACACTAAGGACAGGTCTGTGAGTGGAAAATTGGTGCAGAAGCAGAGCCGAGGAGTCAGACATCAGGAAGAGCCGTGGTAGTAGGGGACTCCATAGTAAGAGGTACGGAAAGGGGTTTCTGCTGCAACAGGCGAGATTTAAGGATGGTGTGTTGCCACCCTGGTGCTAAGATCCAGGACATCAAAGACCGATTGCAGGGAATCCTCAAGGGTGAAGGTGAACAGCCGGAAGTGGTAGTGCATGTTGGCACAAATGACATCAGGGAGAAGAGGAAGGACAATCTGCAGCGGGACTTCAGAGAACTCGGAAGAAGGCTGAAAAGCAGGACTTCCAGGGTGGTTATCTCTGGTTTGCTTCCAGTTCCTCGTGCTGGAGAGGGCAGAAACAGGGAGATAATGGATCTGAATGTGTGGCTGAGGAACTGGTGCAGGAAGCAAGGGTTTACATTCTTGGACCACTGGGGTATGATTTGGGGTAATGATAAATTGTACAAAAGGGACGGGTTGCACCTTAATAGGCGGGAGCCCAGCATTCTGGCAGGAAGTTTGCCACTGCGACACGGATGTGTTTAAACTAAGTAGTGGGGGGGGAGGGGATGAACTGGAAATATAAAGATGGAGTTAAAGGGGAACTAAGAAATTCTAAGGGTAGAAAGACCCTAATGGGTGTTATCTACAGGCCCCCTCGAATAGCCAGATTAATCAGATCATCCAGACTACCCTGCTCATCTTGGACAGTGATCAACCTAATCTACTTTTCCAGACAATCTCAACCCATTGTGATTTGTCTACCACTGCAACATTCTATATGTCCATGGTATACACCAACACCCCCTCCCACCATTCAATGCTCAATTCAGGGGCATTTTAAAAGTACCAATGCCAGACTATTGTTTACTGTCTACCATTCTGCCTTCAGTATCAGAATTCCAAACAAACTCGGGGATCTGGGAGTCAATGCCTCCCTCAGCAACTGGGTCTTCGACTTCCTGACCAACAGACCACACTCAGGAAGGACAGGCAGCAACACGGACACCACGATTATTCAGAACATTGATTCTTCACAGGGCTGCGTGCTCAGCCCCCTGCTCTACTCTCTGTGCACATTTGGGACTGTCAGCTAGTGCCTCTGACATCCACCATTATGAGGTGGTTTGAGAGGTTTGTCATGATGCAAATCAATAAGGGGCAGATGACCTTGTTTTCTTCAGTACCAGTATGCAGTGGGCTTCCTAGGGAGGGTGAAAACATCAAATTGCAGCAGGAAGTGGTTAAAAATACCTCCAAATAACCCCCCTCTCCCCAGCTGATCTGCGCATGATCTAAGGATATGGGCAGGAACACCATCCAGGCCGGACGCTTTCCGTGAGTTCACCCTCTGGAATACTGATCTTACGTGTACAATGGTGACTGTAGATTCAGGTACTCTGGAGTCTGTCGGTTGGGTGGTGACTTCTGTTCAAAGTGTGTATGGAACACGTAAAACTCATCTGCAATGGATGTGCTCTTGACACGATGCTCTCAGATTCATTTTTAAGTCTGTTTTAACATGTAAGCCCTGATATAACAGACAACACGTCTGGAACATGATTTTACACTGGCGTTGTCTCATGGCATCGCTGATTACTTTCCTGAGGTCGTATCTCAGTTTCTTGTCAAGGTCAGGGTCACCCGCTTTGTAGTGTGTAACGGATCTCGAGCTTCACCCAATGGTTTCTGGTTTGGGAACACCAGGCTGTCCTGCCAAGAAAGACTAAAGAGTTTGTGTCTGCATTGCTTAGACTTTAGAAGAATGAGGGGTGACCTTATTCAAAGGTCTAAGACTCTGTTTTGACAGGGGAGATGTTGGATGATTTCATCAAGGTCTGGAACAAGGGACATAACTATAGATAATGGGCTGGTAGTTTCAAACTGATGTGTCAGAACTTCTTTAGGCAGAGGGTAGTGAAGGTCTGGGTGTGGAGATTGGATCATGGGGGGAAAGGATAAAGTGGAGGGGGGAGTGAACACTTGATGGCTGGAGAAGTAGAGAAGATGGAGAAAGGTGACAGAAGAGGAATGAAGACCAGCAGAGATCAGTCCTGACCCAAATCTAATGATATGACAGTGGTGAGGCTCATCAGTTGTCCTGACCTCACACATCATGAAGACACTAGAGAGACTAAACTTGGCTCATCTCAAACCCTGGCCAGATCAACCCTTGATCCCCTGTAGTTTGCCTACCAGGAGCACATTGTAGTTGCTAATGTTGTCATCTCCCTGCTTAACAGAGCCTACTCCCATTTGGATAACCAGGGAAGCACTGTGAGGGCCCTTTTATTTTAGATTTCTCAAGTGCCTTCAAAACCTCACAGCCCTCTTTACTGGGGGAGAAGCTTTGTTCAATGCAGGCTGTCATTGGGCTACCCGACTGGCAGACCACAGTTTGTGTGGCTTCAGAGCTGTGTCAGACATGGCTACAAGCAGCACTAGGGCTGCACAGGGGACTATATTGGATCCCTTGCTGTTTACCCTGTATAACGTGGACTTCAGATACAAAACTGAGTCATGTCATCTGCAGAAATTCTCTGATGACTCAGCAATAGTTGGGTGCATGAAGGGAGCACAGGTGGATGAATACAGGGTCCTGGTGGAGGTCTTTATGGAATGGTGAAAGCTGAATCATCTGCAGCTCAACATCAGTAAGACAAAGGAGATGGTGATGGCTTAAAGAAGCCTCTGGAAGTATTGACTAAGCAATCATCTGGCAAGATCTGACGGGATAATTGACATAAGAATTGCACTGACTTACGTTGTGGCCTGGCATAAATTTAGCTGCTCTGGCAATCTGTTCCGTTCAGTTGGGGTGGCATGAACCACAGGATGTGCAGTACGGGTGCCAGCCTCTGGCCTGGATTCATCTGCACCAGGTCCGAGATTGTTCTGCTTGCTTTCTGTGAGTCAGGAGCCCAGAACAGAAGAAGTTGTTTGTATTAGGTAGTTTCTTTGCTTGCAGTCTGTGTTGGGAAGATGTTGCAGGAAGTATCATGTGATGCAAAGTGTGCCTGCCCTTCACTGTACTCAGAGCTGAGTGCCAGAGTAAAATGTCATGTGATGCATTAACTGTATAAATTGTGCCTGCTCGCCTCTGTACTCAGAGGCCGGAGGCAGTGGAGATCAGCACTCTCTCTCCTTGGTACCAAGAATAGTTAATAAAGTTCCTGGACCGAGGCACAGGGTTCGAGTAATGATTTGACAACAGAAAATGGGAACAGACAGTCTGAGCACTTACGGTAACAGGCTGTTCTGCTCCAAAGAGCAGTATATGAGGCCATTCTTACCCTCGACCATTAGGCTCTATAATGGGTCAACCTATAGCCAGGGAAGTGATGACCCCTCCTGTTAGACTGTTATTAACCGCTGTTTAAGAGAGCTCTGTTTAAGCAGTGTTTACCTATGTTTACCACACCGTTCTATCACAGACACTCTGTGCAATACTGTGCAATACCATCACTGCTTATCTGGATGGTGTGAATGTGCACTCACTACTGTATAATATCATGGGAATTCTTGCACTACCATCTCATCAGTGTGAACTTGGAAATCTTGTAAATATTCTAATGTTTAATTTGTAAATCTTGTATATATTAATTTTAAAGTAACTTATTTTTATTCTTTATTACTTCTCTTCTAACAACTGTAAAGCTACAGTGAAATGCTGTGTAATTTTCATTAGGACCAAAAAAGTCTCTATCTATTTGTCTGTCTATCCGGAGAACATACTAACACGCATCATCATTGCAGGGTACGGAAACCGTGCTGCGGCAAACAGGAAGGTTCTATAATTGATAGTTAAAACTGTCCAACGCATCACTGGTACCAGCTTACCCCATCAAGGACATGTACAGAGAAAGGAGTGGGAAAAGGGTCAGTAACATCAGGAGAGATCCAAGACCCCCTGCTCATGAACTGTATGTCCAACTTCCATCATGCAGGAGACAATGTGGCATCCATGCCAGGACCACCAGATTCAAAAACAGAGACCGTCCCCAAGCAGTAACGTTAATGATGCCTCAACCTACTAACTCTCCCTCCACATCCCAAACTATCATAAACCCACCCCTCCACACCCTACACAACCAGTAACTCACCCCTCCACATCCCACACCACCACTAACCCATCCCTCCACATCCCACACCACCACTAACCCAACTCTCCACATCCCTCACCACCACTAACCCACCCTCCACATCCCACACCACCACTAACCCACCCTCCACATCCCACACCACCACTAACTCACCCTCCACATCCCACACCACAACTAACCCACCCCTCCACATCCCACACCATCACTAACCCACCCCTCCACATCCCACACCACCACTAAACCACCCTCCACATCCCTCACCACCACTAACCCAACCCTCCACATCCTACACCAACACTAACCCACCCCTCCACATCCCACACAATCACTAACACACCCCCTCCACATCCCACACCATCACTAACCCACCCCTCCACATCCCACACAATCACTAACACACCCCTCCACATCCCACACCACCCTCCACATCCCACACCACCACTAACCCACCCTCCACATCCCACACCACCACTAACCCACCCTCCATATCCCACACCACCACTAACTCACCCTCCACATCCCACACCACAACTAACCCACCCCTCCACATCCCACACCATCACTAACCCACCCCTCCACATCCCACACCACCACTAAACCACCCTCCACATCCCTCACCACCACTAACCCAACCCTCCACATCCCACACCACCACTAACCCACCCCTCCACATCCCACACCACCCTCCACATCCCACACCACCACTAACCCAACTCTCCACATCCCTCACCACCACTAACCCACCCTCCACATCCCACACCACCACTAACCCACCCCTCCACATCCCACACCACCACTAACCCACCCTCCACATCCCACACCATCACTAATCCACCCCTCCACATCCCACACCACCACTAACCCCCCCTCCACATCCCACACCACAACTAACCCACCCCTCCACATCCAACACCATCACTAACCCACCCCTCCACATCCCACACCACCACTAAACCACCCTCTACATCCCTCACCACCACTAACCCAACCCTCCACATCCCACACCACCACTAACCCACCCTCCACACCCCACACCACCACTAACCCACCCCTCCACATCCCACACCAACAATAACCCACCCTCCACATCCCACACCACCACTAACCCACTCCTCCACATCCCACACCATCACTAACCCACCCCTCCACATCCCACACCACCACTAAACCACCCTCCACATCCCTCACCACCACTAACCCAACCCTCCACATCCCACACCACCACTAACCCACCCCTCCACATCCCACACCACCCTCCACATCTCACACCACCACTAACCCAACTCTCCACATCCCTCACCACCACTAACCCACCCTCCACATCCCACACCACAACTAACCCACCCCTCCACATCCCACACCATCACTAACCCACCCCTCCACATCCCACACCACCACTAAACCACCCTCCACATCCCTCAACACCACTAACCCAACCCTCCACATCCCACACCAACAATAACCCACCCTCCACATCCCACACCACCACTAACCCACCCCTCCACATCCCACACCATCACTAATCCACCCCTCCACATCCCACACCACCACTAACCCACCCCTCCACATCCCACACCAACACTAACCCACCCTCCACATCCCACACCACCACTAACCCACCCTCCACATCCCACACCACCACTAACTCACCCTCCACATCCCACACCACAACTAACCCACCCCTCCACATCCCACACCATCACTAACCCACCCCTCCACATCCCACACCACCACTAAACCACCCTCCACATCCCTCACCACCACTAACCCAACCCTCCACATCCTACACCAACACTAACCCACCCCTCCACATCCCACACAATCACTAACACACCCCTTCCACATCCCACACCATCACTAACCCACCCCTCCACATCCCACACAATCACTAACACACCCCTCCACATCCCACACCACCCTCCACATCCCACACCACCACTAACCCACCCTCCACATCCCACACCACCACTAACCCACCCTCCACATCCCACACCACCACTAACTCACCCTCCACATCCCACACCACAACTAACCCACCCCTCCACATCCCACACCATCACTAACCCACCCCTCCACATCCCACACCACCACTAAACCACCCTCCACATCCCTCACCACCACTAACCCAACCCTCCACATCCTACACCAACACTAACCCACCCCTCCACATCCCACACAATCACTAACACACCCCCTCCACATCCCACACCATCACTAACCCACCCCTCCACATCCCACACAATCACTAACACACCCCTCCACATCCCACACCACCCTCCACATCCCACACCACCACTAAACCACCCTCCACATCCCTCACCACCACTAACCCAACCCTCCACATCCCACACCACCACTAACCCACCCCTCCACATCCCACACCACCCTCCACATCCCACACCACCACTAACCCACCCTCCACATCCCACACCACAACTAACCCACCCCTCCACATCCCACACCATCACTAACCCACCCTCCACATCCCTCACCACCACTTACACACCCTCCACATCCCACAGCACTACTAACCCACCCCTCCACATCCCACACCATCACTAACGCACCCTTCCACATCCCTGTTGGCCAGAAAGAATGACAATCTTCAAATCAGTGAATTGAAATGAATCAAGGACAGTGGAAGTGGTCTTTGTTCTTGCTACGTCTTTGGAGGATGGAGGCTGCCATTTTGTGAAGACACTCGATTCTCCATTTTGTGAGCTTGACATGCTGGACTTGATTAGTGTTTTAAAGAAGACACAAAGACTTCAGGTAATCTGCTGGACTGCATTTCTGCATTTCCAAATAAGGAGTTGTTTGTGAGGTGTCCTTTGGTTGAATATAACATGCAGACTTGTGAATGCCTGAGGTGATTCAAGCTCATTGCTGACTGAGAACAAAGAGCCATGAGTCAGCAACGGTCCCTTGATGGGAAGAGGACAATAGATGGCGGCTGCTTGGACCAGAGCCAATGACCAGGCGTTAAAGGCCAGACACATGACCTGTGGCCAATGACACGGGAATGCGACATTTGAATTGATAATCAATGGATATTGTTACGTACTCGTGACATGACCGTGGTACCCTTGTCACGTGACTGGGGTTGAAGCTATACTGGACTTGAGGTAATGGTCTTGTGATGGTGGAGTGATGTCATTTTCCCGCCAGTAGAGATCATGTGACAGGTTTTTTTTACAGGTTATAAAAGGAAGACCCCACCCTGTGAGGAGGGGCAGTTCGTGGCTGGATTTGCCAAGTTGACTTCATGCCACTGCGTGATTTAATGTGATGACGCAGTTTAGTTGAAAGATGAAGTTTTATCTAATGCCTAAAGTTTAAAAGGTCATTGCCAGCAGTTTCTTTACAATACTGCTAGTTCAGAAGTCAGTGGAGAGTGAAGATTGGAGTTTGGCAGTTAAAGATCGAGGAGAATCTATTTTTGACGGTGAAGCGGGTTCGACCTTATTTAATCCTTATTCGAAAGGAATTCGGGGACTGTTCTCATGTTAATCTCTGCGGGATAGCAGAAGATTGAGGACAGTGTGATAAAGGAAAGGTCAGTGCCTTTAAACCGTTTCGTTTCGTACATTCTTCGTGGGAAAAGTTTGACGCTGGGGATCGAAACAAAACGGCATGAAAGAGAATTTAAATCGTCCTATAAAGTCTCTCATTTTAAATGGACTGTGAGCATTTTTGAACTTTTGGCAATATTACTTTAAAGAACTGTTTTTGCAACATCGCTTTAAGAACTGTTTGAGCTGCATCGCTTTAAGAACTGTTTAAGCTGCCGCACAGCAGCTGATTTCCAGTTACGTTAGAGTTTGTTAACTTTTGCGGGGTTTGTTTTCAGTGTTTAGTGAACGTGTTGTTTGTTATATAAAAACCTTTGCCTAACTCATATATTTATTTTTGCCTGAATACGTAACAATATTGAAGTGGATGCTTTGTGTGCACCGGTGGCGGTAACTTCGAAGAATAACCGTCGCAGACACAAGCGAGAAGAACCCTGCGTGAAGAGAAGCACGTGGAGAGAGAGTCGGGTCCACGAGGAACAAGGAGAGCCTGGCCAGCGTGAATTCCTCCGCCCAGGAAATACCTTTGCTCTTTGACTATCAAGGAGAGTTGGGGTACTTAGCAGTTCTGCGCACAAGGTACTTAATGTATGAATTCACGTATTTGTTAGTTTGAACAATAAAGGTAATTGTCAGTAAATACCGATCTTTCTGTGCCTCACTCAGAATCGTTGGAAGAGGTATTAGCGGTATCTCTCCCTCCTCTCCTTTCCAACAGGATTGGCGTCCCTGGGTGGGCTTGAGGTTAAATCTCTCGTTGAGTCACGTGGGTGAGAAACAGTGGCTGGGTAACTGGTTGGTAGTCACCCAGGATGAAGAATTTAGGGAAATCTGCAAGTCCGAAGGACTTGGATAGTTTTGATTGGAGGGAATTCCTTCCGAAGTACGTATTGGGAAATGGCCACAATACGGGGAGTGTGCTGGACACACCAGCGGTAAAAGGCGGCGAAGTGTTGTTTAGAATTGCCCGAGGAAAATTGTCGGACTACAGAAGCCAGTAGCAGTTGCCTGCCTCATTGGGGAATTAATAGAAGCCGATGTTGAGAGAGATAAGTTAGCAGACGAAAACAAAAGAATCCGAGAGGAAAACGAAACAAAATGCTCAGAAAGGAGTTACAAATCCTCCAGGGAAATTTTACAGATTTACAGGGACAAAGAGAATGGATTTGGTGCATATGAATGAGTTTCAGCTAAAATGCAAGAAAATCGTTAAAGAACAGAGAAAACTGGAAAAGGAAGCTAATTTAGCCAAGAGCCAAGCAGAAGAATAAAAGAAACAGTGCAGTTATTTAAAAACAGCTCTAAATGTGATACAGAAATCAGTTTCTGAAAAGAGAAGTAATACTAGTGACCATACAAAGTGTTTAAAGCAGATACAAAAGCTGCAGGACCAACTTACTGCACAGAGGGGAATAATATGCTCTTTTGGATCTGAAAGAGGGGAAGAGAGTGAATATGTAGACATAGATTGGAACGGTTTAGCCGATGATGCGACTAGATATGGTCTTGATAATGACGAAGCGCTTTTCCTGAGGATCCCCTGCCCACGTACAATACTAAGGAATCGCTGGTGCCAGCGGCACCACTAACACCCATAGTTACTATTCGAGAGGGGGGAGCTGGGGCAGGAAATCAAAACCAGAATCCGTTTAGAGTACAGCAGCTCAGAGATATTGCCAAAGTTATCGGAATTTGTGGGTTCGGAGATGATCCTCGGGAACTGTTTCAAGCCACTAATCATCAGGGAATAATACACAGTCTAGATGACGCCGAGGAAAGGAAATTGATTATAGTGTGTTTGCATCCAAATATACACTCAGCTTTGCCAAACGTACAACAACAAAGTGGGGACACAAATGAGGAATTAAAGACGGCGATATTGACGGTTATGGGTATTAACAGGGATGATCCTGTAGAGGCGTTAGCCAAATGTTACCGGAGGGGAGGTGAACATCCCAAGGCGTTTGCGTCCCGTTTGTGGACGGTGTTCCAAGGAGTATATGGAACAACAGTAGATCGAGACCATTTAGGACCAGAGCCCTTAAATAGATGGTTAAGGACATTGGTGGCTGATGCACCATCAATAACTTACTCTGAGACGTAAGGCGAGATATCGGCTTTTATTGACTGAAGAAGGAACCAGCAGTGAGTGACCATCATACTACATTCTGGAGAGACCATGAGGCAGAGGATCAGACCTCGATCGCCTTTATACAGGGGCCTGTGGGAGGAGCCACAGGAGCAGTCAGAAGGGGGCGTGTCCAGACAGGCACATAGTTCACCACATTCACCCCCCCTTTGTTTGAAAGAGTCCCCATGTGGCGAAGTTTCTTACAGGTCAAGTCTATCAGGTGGTCGAATCTGTCGCTGCGATCTACGTAGCACCGGCTGTGATTGCACCGATGCCGGTGACATTGGTGATTGCACAGGGGACGGAGGTTGTGCTGGTTCCAGCTCATGCATGTGCGAGGCACCTGGTATATAAGTGTCATGAGGAGTCTATGTAGGGCCTGGTGAGCGCGGTGTCACCCCGGGTACAGGGTTCATAGTTACCGGAGAGTGTTCAGGGTAGTGGTCTGCTGCACCTGCGGGCGCCAGGTCACGGATGGACCACATAAGCATACTTGGGGTTCGCATGCAGACGGTGAACCCTCTCGACCAGCGGGGAGTATTTATTACTCCTCACATGTTTCCGGAGCAGCACTGGCCCCGGGGATGTCAGCCAAACTGGTAGGGTGGTCCCAGTGACAGACTTCCTGGGAAAAGAGAATAGGTGTTTGTGAGGGGGGGTGGGGCAGCCATCCGACCACCTGGGCCCTCCAGGGGCTTGTGCTTGGCTCAATGATCCCCTCCCCGAGCAGCCGCTGCACCTCTGACTGAATGAAGGCCCTGTCCCCCGCACTGTACCGCCTGCTTTTAGTCGCCACAGGTTTACAGTCGGGGTCAGGTTGGCGAACCGCGGCGGGGGAGGAACCTTGAGAGTGGAGAGACTACAAGTGGTGTCGGTAGCGCAGCTGTCGTGCTGGATGGGATGTGTGTGTCGCTGTGTGTGTGTGGTCAGTGGTGATGAAGTCCCACAGCACTGAGTATTCCGGACAGTGAGTGGTGGGAGGGGCCCGTCATATACCATAGTCACACTTTCAAGATGGCTCTGGAAGTCCAGCCCCAATAGCACAGGTGCGCACAGATTAGGCATGACCAGTAGCGCAAAGTTCCGATATTCTGTGCCTTGCACCACCAATGTCGCTACACAACCCGCCCCGATGTCTGTGGAATGCGACCCAGAAGCCAAATGGATCTTCTGACTTACTTGTTGCGAATCCACAGCATTGCACTGTGTCCGGGTGAATGAAACTCTTAGTGCTGCCCGTGTCAAACAGGCATCTAGACCTGTGCCCCTCCACCCGAATGTCCATCATGGACCTTGCAAGCTGGTGTGGGGCACTTTGGTCGAGGGTCACAGTGGCCAGAGATGAGCCGTCGGGGTACCCGGTAAGCATCGGAGGGCCGGGGGCGGGGCATGCTGACTCCGACAAAGATGGCCGCCCACATCCGGGGTACCCGGTAAGCATCGGAGGGCCGGGGGCGGGGCATGCTGACACCGACAAAGATGGCCGCCCACATCCGGGGTACCTGCTAAGCATCGGAGGGTTGGGGGCGGGGCGTGCTGATGCCGACCAAGATGGCCGCCTACATCCGGGCATGCAAGATGGCGGCCCCCACATCTCACCCGCAGCGCTGCACTCCGCTCGCAGTTTAGACTTACAGACCTCGGCGAAATGGCCCCGCTTTCCGCAGCTGGAGCAGGTCGCTTCTCGCGCTGGACAGCGTTGTCAGGAGTGCTTTTTGTGGCCACAGAAATAACAAAGCACAGGCTTCTGACGGGCCACCGCCATGGTCGGGTTCGGGGAGCTCGTGGAATCGTGACTGGCAGCGGCGATTTCGCTCACAGGAGCCGGCGGTGGCGGGGTCTGAGGCGTCCACGGAACCGGCAGGCAATCGCGCGACTGGACAGCATCGGCGTAGTGCAGAGCAGCTTCCAGAGCGATGGCCGTCTCGATCGCCGAGCGTAAGGTCAGATTGGAGTGTTCCAGCAGTCGCTGGTGCACGTACACTGACCTCAGTCCCGTCACAAAGGTGTCTCGTACTAGCAGCTCCGCATGCTGTTCTGCCGTGAGCGTCTTGCAGTCACAAGCTCGGACGAGTGTCTGTAGTGCTCGGAGAAACTCGGCGCTCGATTCTCCAGGCCGCTGTCGCCGGGTAGCTAAACGATATCTTGCGTAGACGGTGTTCACCGGCTGCAAGTACTGTCTTTTGAGGGCGTCCAGTGCCCCTTCGTAGGTCGGCAGGTCCCGGATAATGGAATAAACTTTTGGGGTGACCCTCGAGAGGAGAATTCTGTACATAACGGCAGGGTCAGTCGCACGACGCTCCGCCAAGTATGATTGGAAGCATGCAAGCCAGTGTTCAAAAGCAAGAGCTGCTTCAGGGTCTTGAGGGTCCAAATCCAACCTTTCCGGATGTAAAACGGTTTCCATGTTTTAAAACTTCCAGTCAATAAAATTGATGCACCATCAATAACTCACTCTGAGACGTAAGGCGAGATATGGGCTTTTATTGACTGAAGAAGGAACCAGCAGTGAGTGACCATCATACTACATCCTGGAGAATGAGGCAGAGGATCAGACCTCGATCGCCTTTATACAGGGGCCTGTGGGAGGAGCCACAGGAGCAGTCAGCAGGGGGCGTGTCCAGACAGGCACATAGTTCACCACAGTGGCTCACTCTACCGATGAATCTAAAAAGGTATTAGACATGTTTGATCCCACTGACCCTACACATAATGAGGCATGGTTACTGAGGAAAAATGAGTAGAGCACGGGAAAAGGAGACACAAAGGCCAAATAAACCTGCTAATAGGAAATTGCCGTCTGCTGGAGATAAGGCAACTGCCTGGAGAAATGAGGGTAGGGGACCCACTTCAAATATCACCCCACCACACTATCAAGTGACTAGGAGAACCAGAGGAAATGAAACAGTGTCGAGAACAGGGAGACTTGGAGGTGGAGTGATTAAATGCTATAATTGTGATCAAGAGGGACACATCAAGACAGAATGTCCAAACCTGAGAAGTGGGAGACTAGGACAAGGAGGTGTGACCTTGGAGGGGCCAGACAGACCAAGCCCACAAAACAATGTGGTGGAGACATCGCCATCTGGGGGATTGTACCCCAAGCTTCAATGACGGTGTCAGGCCCCACCAACATGGGTGTGTGACACAAGGTGGGATGAAACTGGAAGACCTCTAGTCAATGGTTGGGTCAGAGGCCACCCTGTTACCTTTTTATGGGACACTGGAGGATTCCGAATCACCGTTCACACCACTAACGTAACTAACGCAAACTGGGAAATGCAAGGTAAAATTATCTTGTGGATTTACAGGTCATTCACAAGTGGGACATGTGTGTGCATCCTTAGAAGTTAGAATAGGAGACACAGCATTAGAACATTCCATAGTGCTGGTTGAATTACCCCGGGAGCCGGAACATATACTGGGGAGAGATTACATGGCCAAAGTGGGACTTTGTTTTGATCCAGTTAACTGTATGATCTGGCGAATGCCAACAGCGGTGTATGAATGACACATGTCACAGACAAATTCCAGTAGGTGAATATCAGGATAGAATCTGCACCATGGGGGAAATGTGGATAAAAGCAGAGGAGATGAGCAATGATCACATGGTTCAGCAAATCATTACACAAAACTTAGGGACATTTGCACGGTACAAGCATGACTGTGGAAAGATGGCTGGCAGTGTGTGCATACAAAGTCCAGACCCCAAACCACAGAAGCAATATGGATTTCCAAAGGAAGCTGAGGAAGCTGTGGCTCAGGTAATACAGAGTTTGGTACAACAAGGGGTACTGAGGCCTGTAGCATCAACTAATAACTCACCCATATGGCCAGTGAGGAAACCGGATGGTAGTTGGAGATTGACAATAGACTATTCAGACCTGAATAAAGTAACCCCTATAACAGCCCCAACTGTAGCAACTAACCCAGAAACAGTAGTCAAACAGAACGAAAAAGTGCAATGGTTTACAGTTTTAGATACAAACAATGGATTTTGGTCTGTCCCATTAGAAAGAGAGTGTCAGTACAAGTTTACATTTACCTTTCAGGTACAGCAATATACATGGACTGCCCTAACACAGGGGTTCCATAATTCCCCATCTATATTTCACCAGAATTTAAAGGAAGGCTTAAAGAGGTTCACAATGCCTGAATGCTTGGTCCAATATGTAGATGATTTACTCCTGCAGACAGAAAATAAGCAGGAACGTTATCCGCTATTGACAGAACTGTTGCAATTATTGCATGCATTGGGACTAAAGGTATATCCTAAAAAAGCACAGGTGATGAAACAAGAAGTTTGTTATTTGGGAATGACCTTGACCACCGGGAAAAAGAGAAATTGATAAACGAAGAGTAGAGTTGGTTATGAAACTGCCTATTCCTCAAGATGTGAAAGGGCTGAGGTCCTTTCTGGGGCTAACAGGCTACTGTAGGGATCACATTGATGGATTTTCCACTAAGGCAGCTCCTTTAATGGAATTACTGAAAAAGAATGTGGCATGGGATTGGAAATCAGATCACACCCAGGCCATCACAGCTCTGAAGCAAGCACTGGCCATGGCGCCTGCTTTGAAAACCCCAAATCCGAATGAACCATTTTCATTGGAGGTGGCTACAACTGATACCAGCCTCTCAGCAGTCCTATCACAGGAGACACATGGGAAGTTCAGACCAGTAGCGTATGCATCACGCATGCTCTCACCAGTAGAACAGGGGTATACAGTATGTGAAAAACACTTGTTAGCGGTTTTCTGGGCAGTACAACATTTCAAATACATAGTGGGACTTTATCCACTTACGATATTGACAGAACATACCCCCATACAATTACTGTTAGATGGAAGGATTAAAGATGGCTCAGTAAGCCAAAACAGGATTGCCAGGTGGACATTGCTGTTGCAAGGGAGAAATGTAACTGTAAAAGGAGTAAGTGGCACCACTATGTTAGCTGACAACCTGGTGTACCAAGGTGGTGAACATGTGTGTCAGGTTCTGAGATCAAATGATCCCAAAGGACCATTTGTATCAAAACAAACAGGAGGGGGTAGAGACAAATCAGACAAACTAATGCTTGAGACCAAAGACACAAAGCAGAAGGGAAAACCCTACTTTAAAATTATGTGGCGGCTCATCAAATAGGAAAGAAGCAGCAGCAGAGTAAAGCCTACTTCGACTTAAAAGTCAGTCTCACAGAATTAAGCCCAGGACAAAGAGTGATGATTAGAATACACCAACCCACTTCATTTTTAAATCCAAGTTTCCAGGGCCCTATGAAATCATAGACAAAGCAAGTCCATCAGTATACAGGGTGCTAACTTCTCCAGATAAAAGTGGATGGTACCACATCAACCAGTTGAATTTGATGGGGGAGAAACAGGAAAATTATCATCATCGACATGTAACAGTTGATGTACATGATAGTCCCAATTTTGGAGACTTGACAATTGATGTGCACAATAGTTCTGATTTGGAAGATCTGAATTTGGAACAGTTATTCCAAGAAGATGGCAACAGATCTGACCAAGGAGTTTTCCATTTTCTCAGTTTGAAAAACAGGGGAGATGTGTAAATAAAATGAGGAGAAATACATTGGTTGCTGCTTCCCTTGTCTTGAAACAAAATTGGGTGAGAAAAGATGGAAGATTTGAGTCCAAAGATGATTGGGAGCTTAGATTACATAGGTTGGAAAACCAAATAGAAAACATGGATTTAAAGTAATTCAAGATTAGAACTGGAAATAAGAGCAGATATTACCCTTTGTGTACTTACAGATTTAATTCAATATGTAGAGAATAATGCATTTTATGGCGAAGGAATTGACCGTGACTGGGGTCGGGATTGGTTGTGCTTCCGAAACATTACTGCCGATTAACTCGTCAACAACGTCATTATATGAAGAATATTCAGTGATCAAAGGAAACTTTTCTCAATGGATACGGGTAACATGGGCGCATGTGGAAGAAAAAGAAGACTCGAATTTGTATTATGCTGAGGTAGATGGTTTGATGTGTGTGGATAAAACATTAAATATTCCATAGGGTACTGGGTGATGAGGATAAAGGGAGGTTTTATGTGGCTGACATCAGCTATGAGTTATACCAAAGGATGGAAAGAGCGTCCTTTGGAAAGTCACAATGTTGCAATTGTGGATGTGACTTTAAATTTGACTATTGGAGGACAAACTTTGCCTCAACCAGCAGTGGAGAAGGTAGTGGAGGAAAGTCTATCAATCCAATGAACTGATGGAGATTGATATTTTTGGGACTGTGTTGTAACTGAGTTGCCACCGATTCCACATTTGACTGCAGACTGGACACAAGTGGTGGAGGAGGCAAAGGAAATAATTCATCAGTGGGTTGAACATTCAAAAGTTATTAAGACACATGCTGAGAAGGCAAATGAAATGTTGAGTGACTTAGACTTTTGGGGTAAATTTTGGAATTGGGGGATGAAATGTTCAAATACATCCACGGGTGAGAATAATCTCACATGTTGTAGTAATATTAATTTTTTGTACACTGATGATTGTATTATTTAATGTGTATCAACTCAGCAGATGGAAGGCTGAAATTATGCAAAAGGTAGAGGGGAATGGTTTTGCACTACTGAAAAAATGATGGCCAGTATAAAAATTGTATGAATGTAGTAAGTAAAAGTTATAATGTAAGTGCAGCACACCTGCTGGGGGTCCATGGCAATCCAGTGGATGGTCAATAGAATAGAGAAGGATAGTGATCCTAAGATAAAACTTTGGATCAAGAGGAGGGATATGTTGGCCAGAAAGAATGACAATCTTCAAATCAGTGAATTCAAATGAATCAAGGACAGTGGAAGCAGTCTTTGTTCTTGCCATGTGATTGGGGGATGGAGGCTGCCATTTTGTGAAGACACTTGATTCTCCATTTTGTGAGCTTGACATGTTGGACTTGATTAGTGTTTAAAAGAAGATACAAAGACTTCAGGTAATCTGCTGGACTGCATTTCCAAATAAGGAGTTGTTTGTGAGGTGTCCTTTGGTTGAATATAACATGCAGACTTGTGAATGCCCAAGGTGATTTGAGCTCATTGCTGACTGAGAACAAAGAGCAATGAGTCAGCAAAGGTCCCTTGATGGGAAGAGGACAATAGATGGAAGCTGCTTGGACCAGAGCCAATGACCAGGCGTTAAAGGCCAGACACATGACCTGTGGCCAATGACACGGGAATGCGACATTTGAATTGATAATCAATGGATATAAAAGTGGATGCTTTGTGTGCGCCGATGGCAGTAACTTCGAAGAATAACCGTCGCAGACACAAGCGAGAAGAACCCTGCGTGAAGAGAAGCACGTGGAGAGTGAGTCAGAACCACAAGGAACAAGAAGAGCCTGGCCAGAGTAAATTCCTCCACCCGGGTAATACCTTTGCTATTTGACTATCCAGGAGTGTCAGGGGTACTTAGCAGTTCTGCGCACAAGGTGCTTAATGTATGAATTCATGTATTTGTTAGTTTGAACAATAAAGGTAATTGTCAGTAAATACCGATCTCTCTGTGCCTCACTGAGAATCGTTGGAAGAGGTATTAGCGGTATCTCTCCCTCCTCTCCTTTCCAACATCCCACACCACCACTAACCCACCCCTCCACATCCCTCACCACCACTTACACACCCTCCACATCCCACAGCACTACTAACCCACCCCTCCACATCCCACACCATCACTAACCCACCCTCCACATCCCACACCATCACTAACGCACCCTTCCACATCCCTGTTGGCCAGAAAGAATGACAATCTTCAAATCAGTGAATTGAAATGAATCAAGGACAGTGGAAGTGGTCTTTGTTCTTGCTACGTGTTTGGAGGATGGAGGCTGCCATTTTGTGAAGACACTCGATTCTCCATTTTGTGAGCTTGACATGCTGGACTTGATTAGTGTTTTAAAGAAGACACAAAGACTTCAGGTAATCTGCTGGACTGCATTTCTGCATTTCCAAATAAGGAGTTGTTTGTGAGGTGTCCTTTGGTTGAATATAACATGCAGACTTGTGAATGCCTGAGGTGATTCAAGCTCATTGCTGACTGAGAACAAAGAGCCATGAGTCAGCAACGGTCCCTTGATGGGAAGAGGACAATAGATGGCGGCTGCTTGGTCCAGAGCCAATGACCAGGCGTTAAAGGCCAGACACATGACCTGTGGCCAATGACACGGGAATGCGACATTTGAATTGATAATCAATGGATATAAAAGTGGATGCTTTGTGTGCGCCGATGGCAGTAACTTCGAAGAATAACCGTCGCAGACACAAGCGAGAAGAACCCTGCGTGAAGAGAAGCACGTGGAGAGAGAGTCGGGTCCACGAGGAACAAGAAGAGCCTGGCCAGCGTAAATTCCTCCGCCCGGGTAATACCTTTGCTATTTGACTATCCAGGAGAGTCAGGGGTACTTAGCAGTTCTGCGCACAAGGTGCTTAATGTATGAATTCATGTATTTGTTAGTTTGAACAATAAAGGTAATTGTCAGTCAATACCGATCTCTCTGTGCCTCACTGAGAATCGTTGGAAGAGGTATTAGCGGTATCTCTCCCTCCTCTCCTTTCCAACATCCCACACCACCACTAACCCACCCCTCCACATCCCACAACACCACTAACCCACCCCTCCACAGCCCACACCACCACTAACCCACCCCTCCACATCCCACACCACCACTAACCCACCCCTCCACATCCCACAACACCACTAACCCACCCCTCCGCAGCCCACACCACCACTAACCCACCCCTCCACAGCCCACACCACCACTAACCCACCCCTCCAAGTCCCACCACCACTAACCCACCCCTCCACAGCCCACACCACCACTAACCCACCCCTCCACATCCCACAACACCACTAACCCACCCCTCCACAGCCCACACCACCACTAACCCACCCCTCCAAGTCCCACACCACAACTACTTTATCAGTGACCTTCTGTATAGACATACCTGAGCCTAGCATCACTTTATGAACAGGCGATCCGTGTAGATGAGCAACAGTACTGTGCACACGTACAGCTAGGCTGCCAAAGAGTTTTGCACAGGACTGAAAAAGGCGATGAGGGATGCTCCTTGATGAGGTTGAAGCCTTTCATGCTGGCTGGTAGGGAGTATTCTGGAGTTATGTGAATATTGCAGAGATTTGTTCAAATAAGTACCAGTTTTCAGTTCTTAACGTACATTTTAAATTGCAAGCAGTGAATTGAATTAGTGTCTGCATATTTGTGTCTCATTCACAATACACAAAACGGTACTGTAGTTTACAGATATATATTTATTGTGCTTTATGGTATTCTTTGTCTAATGGAGGTCTTTTATTTCTGCTGCATTGGATCCGGATAACAAATATTTCATTCTCTTCTATCCTGTCCTCCAGGAGGACCACGGCCTGTCGTGGTTTGGAGGCTTGCGTGCCTCACTAACCCAGAGAGCTATGCTGAGCTGGAGTTGGGGATTTATGCTTTGGCTCCTGTTCGGGTCACCCATGACAAACAAGTTAAAGAGCAGAGGCCAGACTAAGAGTGGTCCATCGGCCCTCCAGGTTCGGGGGTTCAGTTCGGGATGAACAACCCTGATTCATAAAACAAATTGTTAGGGGAACAGCAATGAACAATCTGTCTATATCTGTGTGGCCGTAGAGAGCATTCTGACAGGCTGCATCACAGTCTGGTATGGAGGGGCTACTGCACAGGACTGAAAGATGCTGCAGAATGTTGTAAATCTAGTCAGCTTCATCTTGGGCACTAGCCTACAAATTAGCCAGGACATCTTTAGGGAGCGGTGTCTCAGAAAGACAGCGTCCATTAAAAAGGACAACAAGCACCCAGGGCATTCTCTTTTCTCACTGTTACCATCATGTAGGAGTTACAGGAGCTGAAGGCATACACCCACTGAATCAGGAACAGCATCTTTCCCTCTGCCATTCGATTCCTAAATGGACATTGAAGCTTTGGACACTACCTCACTTTTATTTAATATACAGCATTTCTGTTTTTGCATATTTGTAAAAGATCTATCCAATATATTATTATTATTATTATTATTATTATTATTATTATTATGTTTTATTTTTCCCTCTCTGCTAGATCATGTATTGCATTGAACTGCTGCTGCTACGTTAACAAATTTCACGTCACATGCCGGTGATAATAAACATGATTCTATTTCTGATGGAGATTCTTGATTGCTCCCCAAAATGCAAACGGCATAAAGGGCAGTAAGTAAGTATCCTTGTGTACTGGAGGGCTTGTGTCTCCACACTTTCCACTCTTTTAACACCACAATCCTCCGTCTTTCCCCACTACACTCCCTCTCATCTGCCCTTCTGTAACATTCTACCCCACATGTGGGAGAAGTGAGACTGGGGGCATCTCTGAGACTGGGAGATGAACTCGCACTCTGTGTTTCACAGTGCAGTGTTACGGTCGGGGAGAGATCCATGAGAAGATTGTGAAAGAGCTGGACATCTCCCAGTGTGAAGGGCCAGGTGTTCCCTGTGTTCTCTTTGTCTACAGAGTGTCTCATGAAATTCAGGATATTCGAAATGCCCTTCACTGGGTCACAGGTAAACGCTTAATAAGACGATGAGATATAGGAGCAGAATTAGGCTATTTGGTCCATCAAGTCTGCTCCACCATTTTATTATCGGTGACCCATTTTCCCCTCAGCCTCAATCTCCTGCTGTCTCCCCATATCTCCCTGTCTCCCGTGCCCTGACTAACCAAGAACCTATCAATCTCTGCCTTAAATATACCCGATGACTTGGCCTCCACAGTCACCTGTGACAATGAATTCCACAGATTCACCACTCTCTGGCTAAAGAGATTTCCCCTCATCTCTGTTCCATTAGGACACACTTCAATTTTGAGGCTCTGTCCTCTAGTCCATGGGAAACATCCTTTGTACATCCACTCTATCAAGACCTTTCAACATTTGATAAGTTTCAAACAGGTCGGTCCTTATTCTTTCAAATTCCAATGAGTTCATGCCCAGAGCCACAAGATGCTCTTCATATGACAAGCCTTTCAATCCCGGAGTCATTCTCATGACGTCTGCAATGTCAACACGTCCTTTATTATAAAAGCGGCCCCAACCCACACACAGTTCTTCGAGTGAGGCCTCACCACGCTTGAAAAGCCTCAACGTTGCATCCTTGCTTTCCAATTCTAGTCCTCTCGAAATGAATGCTAACATTGTACTTGCCTTCCTCACCGATGACTCAACCTGCAATTCAACCTTTAGGGAGTCCTGCACAAGGAATCCAAGTCCCTTTGCAGCTCAGATTTTTGAATTTTTTTCACCATTTAGAAAATAGTCTACCTATTTATTTCTTCCAGCACAGGTGAAGTCATTGAGTGATAACATTTCCCTGAAAACCCTTCCCTTTTGGGGACTTCTGATCTCTGCTGGCCCTCCCCTACCAGAGGAGCACACTGACACTGTGTCTGTTCCTCAGGATTGATTCATTTATGAGTCCGGGACCTGCACTGATGCAATGACTTTCTGAAGATGATAATGTCCCGCCCAGTTGTACCTGTCGAGGGGACAGAGGTTATTATTGTGATGGGAGATGTGTATTGGTGCACAACAAGCTCCCACAAACAGCAGTGGGCCAATCTACCAGATATTCTGATACAACATTGTCCGGGACACTGTTGGGCTCTCTCACTCTGTGTGAAATGGTGCATGTGGATCTTTCTGTACACCTGACTGGGGAACTGGTGGTTGGGCTGAAAATCCCTGTACTGTACCTCCTGTGGGACGCGAGTGCCTGTAGTGGGGGTGTGAGGACTGTCTTATACACAGACAGCATCACCACAACACCACCCTGGCACACGGGGGCAGGAGGGTGGGCACAACCCCAGGTGGAATGTGCTGATGTACCCTGAGGGCTCCTGCGGTGGGTGGGACACACAGCATCACCCAGATCACTCCGTCACTTTGTGTTTCAGGAGGAGGGACGATGCAGACACACAGCCCTCCCACAGCATCACCCAGATCACTCAGTCACTCTGTGTTTCAGGAAGAGGGACGATGCAGACACACAGCCCTCCCACAGCATCACCCAGATCACTCTGTCACTCTGTGTTTCAGGAGGAGGGAGAGTGCGGACACACAGCCCTCCCACAGCATCACCCAGATCACTCTGTCACTCTGTGTTTCAGGAGGAGGGACGATGCGGACACACAGCCCTCCCACAGCATCACCCCGATCACTCTGTCACTCTGTGTTTCAGGAGGAGGGACGGTGCGGACACACAGCCCTCCCACAGCATCACCCCGATCACTCTGTCACTCTGTGTTTCAGGAGGAGGGATGGTGCGGACACACAGCCCTCCCACAGCATCACCCAGATCACTCTGTCACTCTGTGTTTCAGGAGGAGGGACGGTGCGGACACACAGTCCTCCCACAGCATCACCCAGATCACTCTGTCACTCTGTGTTTCAGGAGGAGGGACGGTGCGGACACACAGCCCTCCCACAGCATCACCCCGATCACTCTGTCACTCTGTGTTTCAGGAGGAGGGACGGTGCGGACACACAGCCCTCCCACAGCATCACCCAGATCACTCAGTCACTCTGTGTTTCAGGAGGAGGGACGGTGCGGACACACAGCCCTCCCACAGCATCACCCAGATCACTCAGTCACTCTGTGTTTCAGGAGGAGGGACGGTGCGGACACACAGCCCTCCCACAGCATCACCCAGATCACTCTGTCACTCTGTGTTTCAGGAGGAGGGACGGTGCGGAAGGAAGACATTTGTGCCGTGATTCTATTGCAGAAATCCCGAGCTGTCGGAGAGGAGAAGATAACGACAGATCCAGGGTTATTCCATAAGGGAATTAAAGTTTTTCATGTATTTTAGATGGATTCAAGTAGCTGGTGGAGTAGTTTGAAGATGTACCAGTGCCCCACAGTGATTCATACTCCCGATCCAGAGGAGGTTCCTGCTCCAGTGTTAACAAGAATCGTTATTAACAAGAATCCAAACACTGATCCTTGCAGCTGTCATTGTCTGGTCCGTGAAGTCCGCATTCCAGTTGACGGTCCGGTTCGTGGACTCTGGACTCCAGGTCTTCCAGCTGTCCCTTGTTTCTGTGGTCTTAATCATAGACACCTGATGCTCATCTGGGATCTGGGAATATAAGTGGCCCTGGGTTCGAGTGCAGGTGCTGGTTCATCTCGTCAGTATCCCCTTGGAGCAACCTGCCGGTGGAAGGCGAGAGCAGCCATTTGTGATCTCTGGGCCTGGTTGGAGGACCACTGCTTCATGGAGCCTTGTTGCCTCTAGTCAGAGCAGTCATCGGGGTTTGGATTATGCTGTAGCCCCGAGACTCGGAGCCACCCCGGAATGAGCTCCCTTCCTGTCAGCAGAAGTCCCCACAAGGGAAGGGGACTCTCGGGAGAAAATGCCCCTGGATCATTTCCCCAGTGAAAAACGATGAGAGTATCTACCTGTGACCCAGTGAAGAGCATTCTGAAGATCCTGAATTTCATGTGACACTCTGTAGACAAACAGAACACAAGGAACCCCTGGCCCTTCACGTCGGGCGATGTCCAGCTCCTTCACAATCTGCTCATGGACGTCCCCTCGACCGTAACACTGCACTGTAAAACACAGAACCTGTGCTCACTCATCCTGCCTCACACCAGCACATTTCAATCAAAGTGATTCTCAGCAGTGGAAAGGGAGGGGTGATTTAATGTCTCTCTGATCTCAGAGATGTACACCCTCTGAGTTTGTACAACTCGGATCAGTCAGGGCAATGGTATATCCTGAGGGACATGCAAGTGATGGACAATTGCCTCCCCCGCCCTGGGGAACAAACTGTTGCCACAGCATGATTTTTTATACTTCGATTTGGTCAACCCCTATTCTCCTATGTTCCAAGGAATAAACACCTAGCCTAGTGAGCCTATCCCTATTCCTCAGGACTTCAAGACATCAAACATCCTGGTAAATCTTCTCTGCTCTTTCCAGTTCTTTCCTGTCGCAGGTTTTCCCGAACAGTGCTCAGTACTCCAAGTGTGACCTCACCAATGATTTATACAACTGTATTGTAACGTCCCAATTCCTCTACTCAGTTCCTTCACCAATCAAGGCCAGTGTGCTCACCTTTGTTACCACCCATGATGCACTTTCAATAAACTATTCACCTTTGCCCCTATGTCAAGTTGTCTCTGAACTGTGGTGTCAGTCCATGTTGTGCTCAGATATAGATGGTTCTTTAAGTTTGTAGGGATGGTTTTGGGGAGTTAGGGGTCAGAGCAGGCTTAGGGACAGGGATGTCAGAAAAGTGTATACAATATACATCCTGAAATACTTTTTCTTCACAACCATTCACAAAAATCATAGGAGTACCCCCAAAGAATGAATGACAGTTAAATGTTAGAACCCTAAAATACCACCCGGCTCCACCCCCCACACGTAAACAGCAGCAAAACAACAATACCCCTCCCTCATCAGCAAGAAGAGCACTGACACCCCCCACCGAGCACTCAAGTGTGCAGCAAAGCAACAGCAAAGACACAGACCTGCAGTACCCCAAAAAATACTCACTCACCCGGTATTCAACATATCACACACTCACTCTCTCCCTAATAAGGGAGGAAGAGATGTCTTCATTTCAAAGTGAGAGGGGAAACATCACAAACAATTCACTGATTTATGATGCCAAAATTCTGTTGCATCGCTTTTTCCAAGTTCTGTGCCCAAGAACTCGAGTTTCTGAGCACACCATCTGCTTGCTGCTCTTGACCTTCCATCTTCCACGACGCAATGGATTCCTGCAGAGACACTGACCTCGGTCTGCCTGGCTCCAGAGCCATGAGATCCCAGAACTCCAAAGGCAACTAATCTCCTATCTTTGGCACATTGAATAACAGCCAGTCATAAAATCCCAAGAGCGGGTCCCATTCCCACAAAGAACCAAAGTCAGCACGCAACTCCAGGATGTTGAGGAATTATAAAGTCAGGCCAAAGTCAGACCGGGGTGCCCAAACTTCTGCATGCCAAATAAACTTTTGCATGTGATAAATAAATTAATCTGAGATCCCTCCATTCCCTACATTCCTGACATTAACTAGTAACTTATCACTCATAATTCTCTTCTGACTTGATTTTCCAAAATGCATCGTCTCACACTCATCTCCATTGAAATCCATTTGCCGCTCATTGACCCACTTCCCTAATCGATCAAGATCCTTTTGAATTCCATGGCAAACATTTCGCTATCAACAGCATCTTTAATTTTGTGTCATCCACAAACTTACTGATCAATCCTTGTGCATTGGCATTCGAATAATTTCTATAAATAGTAACTAAAAATACACATAACACCAATCCCTGCAGAAGTCTGCTCGTCACCAGTCTCCATTACAAGAAACAACCTTCAAACACCACCCTCTGCTTCCCACATCCAAACCAATCGTGAATCCACTGAACTATCTCACCCTAGATTCCATGAGATCTAAACTTCCACACCAACGTACCATGTAGGACCTCGTCAAAGGCCTTTTAAGCTCCATACAGACATTAGCCACACCCCTACGCACATCGTCCTTTTAGTTCACTCATTCAAAAACCTCTAGAAAAATTCAAGAAGCACCACTTTCTACACACAAATCTGTGGTGATAGATTGTGACCAGACATTGTCCACACAATTCCAATTCCAAGTAGATCCAATCCCTCAGAATTCCCCCCAGTCACTTCTCTACTGAGGATATCAGTCTGACCGGTCTGTAGCTCCTGGCTCGTCCTTGTTGTTCACCTTAAACAACCAAACAAGTTCAGCCCACTCAAGTCTTACACAACTTCACCAACATGGTGAAGGACATTGCAATCTCCGGTGGAATCTCCACTAATATTGCTCTGGCCTTGCATAAAGTCCCAGTAGACACTTGGACAGGCCCTGGGGATTTATCTACCTTAAAGCTCTGTAAGGCTGCCAATACCACCTCCCTGGTCATAAGACTGTCCACCACAACATTTCCACATTCCAAGCTCACACCAGTAACACTCCCAGAATCTTTCTCCGCTACACTGCATGACTGCATTGAACAGCTTCCTTCACCCATGCTGATGTCCTCAATTTCAGAGACCTTGCCTCTCGCTTCCACCCTGCCCTCAAAATAACTTGGTCCATCTCCAAATTCTCCCTTCCCTTTTTTCAGACACTGGGTGTTTGATGGTCTTGTTGTGTGAGGTTTCTCTTCAAATGGGTTCCAGAGTATTTCTTTGTTTTGTGGCTGCCTGCAAGCTGACAAATCTCAAGGTTGTATATTATATATGTAATGCCCCAGTTAAGATTTCTGTTGCTATGCTGTGAGGTATTTTATTTTAGTAGTTTTCTACAAAAGCAATATTTCCTGCAAGTAAGTGTTTTGGCTTTGGCTGAAGATCAGGAGCCATCTTGTCCAACTTAGGAATGTTGTGTCAGCCAATGAGGATTGTCTTGGTACGTGGTGTAACTTTCTGCCCAGTGGGATTGAAAACAAGATTAGATTACTGGAAAGAATGAGATTTCTGAAGGACAGTAAGTCTGGTTTGGGGTTTTTTCGTTTGGGGGAAGAGAGAAGAGCATCAGGGAAGATGTCTGGAAGATCCCATATAATGCAGGGAGTGCTTTGCGAGATAAAGGATTCCAAGAAGGGAAATTCTACCTGTGGTTGGTGATAGGAATTCAGTGCCATGAGCAAAGTGATACACACAATTACTCCGGAAACAAGCTCCAATGCTTATGTGCACATTTAGACTGGTTTAACTGTAATAGGCCCCTTTTCCTATTAACTGTTTGATAAAGTTGATATTGGTAAATGTACCGATTTGTACTTGTGTATGATCTGTCATTTATTGGTGACCGATAATTAGCTAATGAGCCAAGTTGTTATGTAAGTCCAGGTGAGGATGTTGCATATACATAGTACTTGAATGTACTTTGAACTTTGAACTTTATCTTGACTATACCTCTCCCATCAATTCCTCTGCCTCCACCTCATCTGTCCTCATGTTGAGGTTTTCCATTCAAGGACATCCAAGATGTTGTTGGACTCTGATGTTCTAATCCAAGGTTCTTTTAGAAGTAAGGAAGGAGGCACAAAATTTATTGTTTCACAAATGTTTTGTGTTTAGCTATTTTGTACCCATAGAAATATGGAAAATAGTTCCTTAAGGGTGTCACAGCTGGGGAAAGAAGTGGGGATATGCTCCCACTACCTATTAAATGGTCCCAATGGCGTGTGTCTCAAATAGCCTCTAACAACCATGTCTAGCTTCGGCCCTTCTCTTGTGGCCTGGCTACTTAGCCTGAAGGAACCAGTTCTACTCTCTGTTGGAGAAGCCATAATTGGAGCGGACAATGTCAGATTGAGGGTTTAAGGCTTTAGTTCTTTGAGGCTTCAGTGAGCAGAGTCTTGAGTGAGAGAAGCCAAAAAGCTGTAGGTAGATTTTTTTTTCAGCTTCTTTACTGTTTCCTCCATTATAATTACACAGTTCGAGCAGTGGGGATGCCTGGCAGGATAATTGAATTTTTCACTTATGGGATGTGGGAAGGCAGGGAGACCTCCCTTCCAGTGTCACTGATAACTTCACCTACACGAAAGTGCACCCAGCTGCAGCTTCGAACACTCCATCCACTTAAGGAGTGGCGCTGGAGCTGGATGAATTCTGGATCATTTGGGGGGCTGGGGGTGGGTGATAGACAGGAGATATAGATAGTTACACTGAAGTGTAGGTCACAGAATACTGGGCGGCAGCCACGAGGGTGAAAGGGGTTAAACAGCCAGTGCAGAGTACCCCTGTGGGCATCCCCCTCAGCAACAGATATATCACTCTGGATACTGTTGGGGGGGAATGATCTAGCAGAGGAAAGTCACAATGTTCAGGCCTCTGGCATTGAGTTTGGCTCTGTGACTCAGAAGAGAAGGAGGAAAAGAAGTGAGCTGTGGTGATAGGAGACTTGTTAATTAGGAAGTGATAGGGAATTTGTTAGTTAGGGGCACTGTTGATATGAATTGGACTCCTGGGTGGCATGTTGCCTATCGAGTACCAGGATCCCGAACATCTTTGGAAAGTCACGGGATGACGAGTACACTCCAGTCTACATTAATGGAGACATAGTGGAGAGAGTGTCCAGTTTCAGATTTCTGGGAATACACATCTCAGAAGACCTTACATGGTCTGCTAACACCACAACAGTAGTTAAGAAAGCACAGCAACACTTGTTTTTCCTCAGGATGCTGAAGAAAGCTGATCCACCTGAACAGATGCTGGTGACCTTTTACCGCTGCACCATAGAGAGCATCTTAACATATTACATCTCTGTGTGGTATCTCAGTTGTACAGCAGCTGATAGGAAAGCACTTCAACGGGTCACCTCTAGTGCACAGATCATCGGGACACAGATCTCAGCCCTGGAGGACACCCACAGCTTCCGCTGCCTAAGGAAAGCTACAAGCATCTGTAAGGACAATACACACCCATGCAATCATCTGTTTGAACTTCTTCCATCGGGCAGTTGTTATAAGATTTTCCATACCCGCACTTCCAGACTGAAAAATAGCTTTTTCCCAGAGCTACAATTGCTCTGAAACAATCGATCAAGCATTATCCATAAATTTATTATATTGCTACTTTTAATACTGGTTTTCTGGCTGTTATGCATCTGAGATGCGCTTTTGTACTGCTGGATATTGCTTTTACTAGCTGGTTACATGATTTTATTCATTGTTTATTTAATTGTTGTTTTATAGCATTGAGTACAAGATTTGCAAACTCATTTTTGCAGTATTGGTGCATGACAAATTGTACTATGTAATAACAATACAAATATTTCATTTTATTTCATCTCATATTGAGTCCTCAGCATCCTTAAACAGCCAGGGTTGCTGGTCCATGTATGTACCAATGATATAGGTAGGAAGAGTGGCAAAGTTGTGCAAAATGAGTTCAGTGAGTTAGGTGGTAGGTTAAAGATCATTCAGCTCTCTTCCAGGGAAGGCTGGACCTGTACAGATGTGGTTTGCACCGAAACAGAAGAGGGACTAATATCCCAGTGGGAAGGTTTGCTAGTACTGCACTTTTGGGGGGAAGAGGGAGAGTTTAAACTAGAGTTGCCGAGGGATGGGAGCCAGGGTGACAGAACAGATAGTTGGGAGGTTGGAGTGACAGATGTTATTAATACCTTAGACAAAGTCAGAAATCAAAAAATTGAGCATGGTGTGAACACTGGTCTGGGTTGTGTATATTTCAATGCAAGAAGTATTGTAGGAAAGGCAGAGGAGCTCAGGGTGTAGATCAAAACATGACATTATGATATTGTGGTCATTGGTGAGACTGCTGCAGGAGGGGCAAGACTGGCAGCTCAGTATTCTGGGATTCCATAGCTTTAGACAGGAAGGATTAACTGGGGAGAGGTGGCCTTACTAGTTAGGGAAAATGTCACAGCAGGTCTCAGACAGACTGGACAAGTAAGGCAAAACTGCAGTGAGGTTATGGACCCTATACAGATGACACAGGAAGAAGTGGTTGCTATCTTGAGGCAAATTACGATGGACATATCCACCGGGCCTGACAAGATGTTCAATCAGACCCTTTGGGAGGAATTTCAGGGGCTCTAACAGAGTTATTGAAATCATACTTAGTGACAAGTTAGGTACTGAATGTTTGGTAGATAGGTAGTGTTGTTCCGGTGTTTAAGGAAGGTTCTAACAATAAACCAAGAAATTATAGTCCTGTGAGTCTGACAACAGTAGTGGGGAAAATACTGTAGGCATTCTAAGAGACATGATATATGAGTATTTGGATAGACAGGGTCTAAATGGAGACAGTCAGTATAATTTTGTGCATGGTAGGTCATGACTAATCAATCTTATGGAGTTTGTCGTGGAAGTTGCCAGGAAAGATTATGAAGACAAGGCAGTGCATGTTGTCTACGTTTGACAAGGCCCCACATGGGAGGTTGGTCATGAAGCTTCAGTTGCTTGGCATTCAAGATGAGGTAGTAAATTGAACTGGACTTTGGATTTGCGGGAAAAGCATATGGTTTCCACTCTGACTTGAGGCCTGAGACCAGTGGAGTGCTGCAGGGACCAGTGGTGAGTCCATTGTTGCTCGTCATCTATTATCAACGATGTGGTAAACTGGATCAGCTAATTTGCGGATGACACAAAGATTGGGGGAGTAGTGGGCAGTGAGGAAAACTATTAAAGCTTGCAGCAGGATCTGGAGCAGCTGGAAAAATGTTCTAAAAGATGGCAGATGGAATTTAATGCAAAATGTGAGGTTTTGCACATTTAGGGGGCCGTCCAGGTTTGGTCTTGTACAGTGCACTGAGGAGCGCAGTAGGACAAAGGAATGTGAGAATACAGGTCCATAATTCTTTGAAAGTGGTGTCACAGGTAGATATGGTCATAAAGAAAGAGTTGTCACATTGGCCTTCACAGATCAATGTTTCAAGCATACGAGTTGGGATATTATGTGGAAATTGTATAAGATGTTGATGAGCCCAAATTTGGAGAATTGGTGCAGTTTCAGTCACCTACCTACAGAAAAGATGTAAGCCAGGTTGAAAGACAACAGAGAAAATCTACAAGGATGTTGCTGGGTCTGGAGGACCTGAGTTGTAAGGAAAGATTGAATAGGTTCGAGATTTATTCCCTAGAATGTAAAAGACAGAGGTGAGATTCTCCTCAATCTGAGAGGTATACAAAATGATGAGGGGTACAGATCGGGTAAATGCAAGCAGGCCTGTTCTACCGAGGTTGGGTGAGATGACAAGAGGTCATAGGTTAAGGGTAAAAGGTGAAATGTTTAAGGGGAACGTGAGAGGAAATTTCTTCACTCAGAGGGTGGTGAGAGTGTGGAACGAGCTACCAACACAAGTGGTTGAAGTGATTGTAATTTATAAGAGAAGTTTGAATAGGTACATGGATGGGAGGGCGTAGGTTGGTGAGACCAGGCAGGCTAAATAGTTCAGTACAGTCTCGCTGACTCTATGACTGTGACAGGAGAAGGGACAAAGCCAGTTTACTGGTGCCTTAGAACCAGACACTTTGGGCAGATGGGGCTCATCAGCCATGGTTGCCTGCTCATCTATAGAAAGAAATCTCTGATCTAAAACATCTGATGCCTTGCAGTATAGCCATTGATGGGGAGGCTTTGGAAGGAAACCTGCGGATAAAATCTGGAGCAGGAGATCCTGAGGCAGTCAAATGTTGAGCTCAATGCAGACTGCAACTCCTGACGCCACTGGTGCCAAACTGTATCAGTTTCTGCTGCTCCTCTGGATTCATCTGCTGTGTGGAGAGGGGGTCCTGCTGCACGTGGAACAGCCTGCTCTCCAGATCATACTGTCCCAGCTTGTGAATCACATAGACAGCTAGGATGCAACGTCCATGGTCGACCCCAGCCAACAGAGAGCCTCACTGATGAGGAAAATCCATTCAGATCTGTAGATAAGAGTTCAATACTCCACCATGGCTGTAGAGTGGGGTTACAAGTGCTTTTAAGGAAATGGGGTTTTAAACTCCTTAATCCGACTATCTTGCTGGCAAACATGCAGTCTCTGTTGAATAAAATCAATGATCTCACAGCCAGGATGCTGAATCAGAGGGACATTAGGAGCACGTCTCTCCTTTGTTTCACTGAGTCCTGGTTAACCCCTTCCATACCAGTTGCAGTGATTCAGATCGACAGGTTTACTATACACCATCAGGATAGATGTATAGAGCCTCTCAAAAGCGAGGTGCGGAGTATGTCTCATGATTGACTCTTCTTGGTGCACAAATATATCAGTGCTGTCCCAATTCTGCTCACCTGACCTGGAACATCTAGCAGTTAAGTGCCATCCTTTTTGCCTGCCACAGGAGTTCTCCGGGGTCATTTTGGTAGCGGTACACATTCCACTGCAGGCCAATATTAATCAGGCTTTAGGTGATCTGAGCAATGGGGTCAACATACACAAACAGTACATCCTCTTACCATCACCATCGTTCTGGGATATTTTAACTGGACCAGTCTGAAAAAAAAACACTAAGCAATTACCATCAACAGATCACTTCCAATAGGAGAGGAAACAACACACTGGACCATTGCTACACCACCATCAAGAATGCCTACCGTGCTATTCCACGCTCTCCCTTCGGGAAGTCTGATCACCTGGCTGTACTTCTACTCCCTGAGTAGAGGCAGAGACTGAAGACTGAAGGCTGAAGACCAGTAGTGAGGACCAAGAAGGTTTGGACAAGGGAAGCCCAGGAGCGCCTGCAGGATTGCTTTGAATGGGTTGGCTGGACTGTATTCAGCGATTCATCTTCGAACCTGGATGAGTATGCTGCAGTTGTTACCGACTTCAGTAAAACCTGTCTGAATAAGTGTGTGCCTATAAAGACTTACTGTACATTCCCAAACAAAAAGCCGTGGATGAACCAGGAGGTATGTCGTCTGCTGAAGGCTAGATCTGTGGCATTCAAGTTGGTGACCCCGGGCTATACCAGAAAACCAGGTATGATTTGTGGAGGGCTACTTCAAGGGCAAATGGACAATTTTGACCGAGGTTGAAGATGACATCGGATGCACGGCAACTCTGGCAGGATTTGCAAGACATTACTTCCTACAAAACAAAACCCAATAGCATGAATGGCAGTGATGCTTCACTACCAGATGAACTCCACGCCTTCTGTGCTCGCTTTGAAAGGGAGAACGCAACTACAGCTGTGCAGATCCCTGCTGCAACTGATAACCCTGTGATCTGTTTCAGAGGCCGATGTTAGGCTGTCTTTAAAGAGAGTGAACCCTCACAAGGTGGAAAGTACCGATGGAATACCAGGTTAGGTTCTGAAAACCTGTGCCAACCAACTAGCGGGTGTATAAGGACATTATCAACCACTCACTACTGTGGGCGAAGTTCCCACTTACTTCAGAAAGGCAATAATTATACCAGTGCCTAAGCAGAATAATATGAGCTGCCTTAAGTTAGAAACAAGAAGGGGTCAGTAACGCTACTGGGTGTCTTACATAGACCACCCAATAGTAACTGGAACATCGAGGAGCAGATCAGGAGACAGATTCTGGAAGGGTGTAATAATAACAGGGTTGTCATGGTGGGGGTGATTGAATTTCCCAAATATTAGTTGGCATCTCCCTAGAGTAAGGGTTTTAGATGGGGTGGAGTTTGTTAGGTGTGTTCACAAAGGTTTCCTGACACAATATGTAGATAAGCGTACAAGTGGAGAGGCTGTACTTGATCTGGTATTGGGAAATAAACCAGCCCAGGTATAAGGTCTGTCAGTGGGAGAGTATTTTGGAGAAAGTGATCACAGTTCTATCTCCTTTACCATAGCATTGGAGAGGGATAGGAACAGACAAGTTAAGGAAGTGTTTAATTGGAGTAAGGGGAAATATGAAGCTATCAGGCAGGAACTTGGAAGCATAAATTGGGAACAGATGTTCTCTGGGAAATTTATGGCAGAAATGTGGAATCTGTTCAGAAGATATTAGCGTAGTGTTCTGCATAGGTATGTTCCATCGAGACAGGGAAAGGATGGTAGGGTACAGGAACCGCTGTGTACAAAGCCTTTTGAAAATCTAGTCAAGAAGAAAAGCTTACGAATGGTTCAAAAAACTAGGTCATGATAGAGATCTAGAAGATTTCTGGCTAGCAGGAAGGAGCTTAAGAATGAGATTAGGAGAGCTGAACGAGGCAATGAATAGGTCTTGGCAGACAGGATTGGAGAAAACCCTAAAGAATTTTGCAAGTCTGCGAAGAGCAAGCTTCAAGTTTCAAAAACTTTATTGTCATTCTAACCATACATCAGTTCTGCAGGGCAGAATGAGACAGCATTTCCCAGGAGCAGTGCAATAAACGCAACAAACTCAATACTAAATAATAAACATAAGAATAAATAGTAAAACACAACAGCCACATGTCAGTTAAAATCAAGTTATAAGTGTCCAGTGCAAGTTAAAAGTGTCCAAAGCAGAGTCAGGTAGAGCAGCTATTTAGCCGTCTGACTGCCTGTGGGAGAAAGCTGTTTAGTAGTTGTACAATGTCCTGTGTATGTTACTCAAAATGGCCTCTTTGGTTTGTTACAAGTAGGAATGTTTCTTTGTCGGATAAGTGTTTCTCTAGCCATTGTTTCACTTTAGAATGGCTGATATGGTAATTGTATTCATTTGTTAATCAATGGGGAATGTTATTGTGTCTTGTGATGCTGGGAGCTTGGGGGAGGGGTTTTCGCTGGTTTTTGGTGTGAGGGGGAGGCTGAGGAAGACGCCGAGGAAGGTGGACGTGTGCTGGACTGCTCGTAAGACCACCGGGGTGGTCCCAGGTGCGACGGTCGGATGGGTCGATTGGTTCGTGGATTGTGCTCCAACGAGTGCACTAAACAGACTGAACTTTGATAAGTTGGCGCCTTTTGTTTTTTACCTTGTATATATATATATTGTATTGCCTACTATTTTTTTTAATTTTAGTAAACTCTTTAAAGTGTATTTCATAACGGTATTTGTTGTGGATTTGATACTGTTGGCGGGCGCGAGGCATTAACTCGATTCTCACAGCACCTGCGTATACGGGAGGTGGGTTGGTGAGTGGCTGGATCTCCTTTTCCCCTAGACATATACCAGCCTGTGGGTAAGGGTTACATTTGTGGGGTGCTCGTCCCGGATTGGATTGTCAGGGGCTGTGGAATCGCGCAGGCAGCAGAGCGGAGATGGGCAGAGATAAGATTTTTTGTTGGTGCCAGTTTGAAGGTGTACCAGTACAGTACGCATGCGTAGTGAGCGGAGTGGATGTTCGAGTTTCGGGAGACACGATAGTGCGGGGTTTAAGTTCGGTGAAGGGTATTGGTTAGGTAGAATTGGTAGCTAGACGGTGTGGTAAAGAGGTAGAGTCTAGCTGGGTGTTGGTTCGTACGGCGGCCGGCAGTGTGTGCTTTAACTGTGGGAAAGAGGGGCATTTCAGGCGGGACTGTGGAAGGCCGAGGGTGTGCTATAGCTATGGAGAGGAGGGTCACTTTAGGTGGGATTGTGAGAGACAAGGAGTCTCGCGGAGGACAAGCCCCCCATGACTAAAAAGGGAGAGGTGTCGGGAAACTTAGGAGAGGCTCAGTGAGGGAACGGACTGGAGCCTCTGGAGGAACACGTTCCCAGAGATCAGCCGGAAGACCACCGAGTGCCCACGCCTCTGTTCCGGATGGGCTGGTAGGACCCCGTGCCAGAGTGGGTCTATGGATAGAGGGAATTTACGCAAAAGCCGTTCTTGATACGGGATCGCAGGTGACCTTATTATACCGGTCTTTCTAAAGCATTTGCCCATAACCCCATTTGACGCCCTGCAGATTTGGGGTGTGAGCGAGGGTGACTACCCGTACGATGGGTACCTATCGGTGAGATTGGAGTTCTCGGAGGGCGACGTGGGAGTGTTGGAAGCTATTGAGATGTTGGTGTTGGTGTGTCCTGACCCGGTGGAAACCGGTGGTGCTGCCCTCCTGGTGGGGACTAACTCCCCAGTTGTGCGACGGCTCCTGGGAGCTTGTAAGGAGAAAGGGGGGGGGGGGGGGAAGACTTTCTGGAGACCCTCTCGGTGCATCCAGTGTTTCGAGCAGTGTTCGCAGAAGGGGTTGCCTCCCAAGGGCTGGACCCGGAGTGTAAACGAGGGACGGTGTGGTGTACGCAGGCGAGGCCCAAGGTGATCCGACCTGGGGAGGTAGCACTAGTGATGGGGACCCCCAGATTCCCAGGAGTGCCGACGGGAGAAGCCCTGTTAGTAGACGCCCCAGACGATCTTGAAGGGGAGACACGATTTCCGGCGGGGGCGCTGGTGAGGCCCGAAGTGCAGAGACCAGGGGTGGTACATGCGAGGCGTATAGCTATAAGTGTCAGGAACACCACGGCAAGAGAAATCACCTTTAAGAGGGGAATGCCGCTGGCACGTCTGTTCCCGGTGACGGTAATGTCCAGCGCACCAGTGCGGACCCCTAACGGGGAGGGGTTGGAGCATTGAAGGGAGCTGACCGCTGAAGCCTTTAACTTCGAGGATTCCCCTGTGTCGCCGGGGTGGAAACGCAGGCTAGTGGAGAAGATGCTGAAGATGGAAGCTGTTTTTTCTCGGAGCGAGTTTGATGTGGGCTGCTCCAAAAGCACTCGCCACACCATCCGGGTGACGGAGGACACCCCGATCCGAGAGAGATCCCGGCGGCTGGCTCCGGCAGATGTTGAGGACGTGCGACAGCACTTGTGCAAGTTGAAGGAGGCCGGAATCATAGCTGAGTCTCGAAGTCCTTATGCGTCCCCAATAGTGGTGGCACGGAAGAAGAATGGGCGAGTGCGCATGTGTGTTGACTACAGGACGTTGAATCGGCAAACTGTCCCTGATCAATATACTGTCCCAAGTGTCGAGGATGCGTTGGCCTGCCTGAGCGGTGCGAAGTGGTTCAGTGTGCTGGATTTAAGAAGTGGGTATTACCAGATCCCGATGAGTGCGGCCGATAAAGAGAAGACCGCTTTTATCTGCCCGCTGGGGTTCTTTCAGTTCGAACGAATGCCCCAAGGCATATCCGGAGCCCCAGCCACCTTCCAGAGGCTCATGGAGAGAACTGTGGGGGATATGAATCTGTTGGAGGTGCTGGTGTACCTGGACGATTTGATAGTGTTTGGATCGACTTTGGAGGAACATGAGGAGAGGCTGTTGAAGGTGTTGGGCCGGCTTAATGAAGAAGGGTTGAAGCTTTCCCTGGACAAATGCCAGTTCTGCAAGTCGTCGGTTAACTACATTGGCCATATCATTTCGCGAGAGGGAGTGGCTACTGATCCAACCAAGACAGAGGCCGTGACCACCTGGCCGAGACCCCAGAAAGTGGGTGCTCTGCGCTCATTTTTGGGGTTCTGTGGGTATTACTGGCGATTTGTGAAAGGATACGCCAAAGTGTGTCACCCGTTGACTCAGCTGTTGTGTGGCTATCCCCCGGTGGGGAAGAAGAGGACGGGGAACCAGAGGCAGGATGCTGGAGGATACTGGAACCCGGCTGAACCTTTTGGCTCGAGATGGGATGATCTATGTGAAGAGGCGTTCCGATCTTTGAAAAAGGCACTGACCCAGGCCCCGGTGTTGGCTTTTGCCGATCCCCAGAAGCCATATGTGCTGCACACAGATGCCAGCCGAGAGGGTCTCGGGGCTGTTCTGTACCAGGAGCAGGGCAAAGCATTGAGCCCGGTAGCCTTTGTCAGCCGAAGCTTGTCGCCATCGGAGAGAAACTATCCCACTCACAAGTTGGAGTTCCTGGCGCTGAAGTGGGCGGTGGTGGACAAGCTGGGCGATTACCTTTACGGAGCGAAGTTTGAGGCGAGAACGGATAACAATCCTCTCACTTATATTTTGACTTCGGCGAAGCTGGATGCCACAGGACATTGGTGGCTGGCGGCATTGTCGGTATATGATTTCAGCCTGAGGTACCACCCAGGAAGCAAGAATATCGATGCGGATGCGAGCCGGGGGAGGAGGAGAGGGACGAGGAGTGGGAGAGTGTCCCTGCCCCTGGAGTGAAGGCGATGTGTCAGTTTGTTATCACCGTGAAGGCCGAGGGAAGAGGGATGCTGGAACGAGCCGTGGACCATTTGGGGGTTTTTGACGACGCCATACCCCTAGTTTACTGTGACCTGACCGCTCTGGGGACTAAACAGTTGCCGGAACTGAGTCCGGGGGAAGTGGCAACTGCTCAGCAAAATGACCCGGGCATTGGCACAGTGTGGAGAGCGGTCGAGAAGGGGGATGGGGCGTTGGCTGAGAAGGCGAAACACCCATACGTGCCTCTGTTGTTGAAGGAGTGGTCTCGGTTGAAGTTAAAGAACAAAATCTTGTACCGGGTAACGACGCCTCCGGACCAACCCCGCTGTTGGCAACTGGTCCTGCCGGAGGAGTATCGCCAGACTGTACTCCAGGCCTTACATGATGATTCTGGACATTTGGGGGTGGAAAAGACATATGGATTACTCAAAGACCAGTTCTACTGGCCCCGGATGAGGGGGGACGTCGAAGAGTAATGTAGGGGATGCCGTCGTTGCATCCAGAGGAAGACCCTGCCAGCTCCACTGTCGCACTTGCAGAGTGCGGGACCTCTGGACCTGGTATGTATGGATTTCCTGTCGATTGAGCCTGACACCAGCAACACCGCGAATGTATTAGTCATCACCGATCATTACACTCGCTATGCTCAGGCATTTCCCACCAAGGATCAGAAGGCGACGACAGTGGCGAAGGTGTTATGGGAGAACTACTTTGTGCATTACGGCCTTCCCAGGCGAATCCATAGTGATCAGGGGCGGGACTTTGAGAGCCGCCTTATCCAGGAATTACTGACTATGCTTGGGGTTGAGAAATCCAGGACTACCCCTTACCACCCACAGGGAGATCCTCAGCCAGAGAGATTCAACAGGACCCTGTTGGATATGCTCGGGACGCTGGAGATTGGGCAGAAAAGCAGGTGGAGTCGTCATATTGGACAATTGGTTCACTGTTACAATTGTACTCGCAATGATGCTACAGGGTATTCGCCCTATTATCTGATGTTTGGGCGGGAAGCGAGGTTGCCCATTGACGTGTGTTTTGGAGGTGGAGTGGGTGAATTTCCCGGGAAGTCCCATCTAAAGTACATGTCCGACATGAAGAGGGAGTTACAGCGGGCGTACGAGTTGGCCGAGGCGGCGGCTACCAAACAAAATCAGCGGAATAAGATGCGGTATGATCGAAAGGTGAAGTTTGTACAATTATTACCGGGCGACCGGGTCCTTTTACGGAATTTGGGACTCCCTGGTAAGCACAAGTTGGCAGATCGATGGGCGGCCAGCCCCTATGTAATAGAGAGCCAGATGCCGAACCTGCCAGTTTACCGGGTGAAACCCGAGGATGGAAAAGGGCCTATCAAGGTACTCCATAGGAATCACCTGCTGCCACTGGGTCAAGCGGTGCAGGTGGATAAGGAGCCCGAGTGGGAGGTTACACCCAGTACAAGGACTCTGGGAGGGAGCGGAGAACGGGAAGAGCCCGCTGCTGAAGAGCGGGGAGGGGTCCCTCACCCGGGAATGGCTACCGATTCAGAGGAGGACGACTCAGATGAGTGGGTCCTGTTCCCATTCGCTGGTGCTCCAGTACCAGGAGAGGAGGCTCCTGGCCCTTCCCATACTGAGTTGGGTGAGAGGAGGGAAGGTCTTGAGGGTCAGATGGAGAGGCAGCCTACCTTGGTGGGAGAGAGGGTGGAATCTGAGCGTGAGCCGGAGAGATCTCGAGTGAGGGAGGACCCCTGTGAGGAAGGGGGTGCGGGTCTGTCAGGTAGACCTGGGGTGTTCGAGACAGTGGGTTCACAGGTGACGAGGGAGCCCAGTGGGGCAGAAGGGGTATGGAAATCTCAGAGGATTAGGCACCCCCCAGAGCGGTTGACATATGCGGTACCGGGAGAACCGAGTGTGATTTCTACTGCTCTGGGTAGTTATGTCACTGCCTTCTGCACCTGGGTTGGGTTTTGTGTGTTGCAAGAAGCTTTGGGGACCTCTAGTAATGCCATGAGGGCATGACATTTGCTGGTGGGGAGAGAATGTACAATGTCCTGGGTATGTTACTCAAAATGGCCTCTTTGGTTTGTTACAAGTAGGAATGTTTCTTTGTCGGATAAGCGTTTCTCTCGCCGTTGTTTCACTTTAGAATGGCTGATATGGTAATTGTATTCATTTGTTAATCAATGGGGAATGTCATTGTGTCTTGTGATGCTGGGAACTTGGGGGAGGGGTTTTCGCGGGTTTTTTGGGAGAGGCCGAGGAAGACACTGGAAGAAGGTGGACGTGTGCTGGACTGCTCGTAAGACCACCGGGGTGGTCCCAGGTGCGACGGCCGGATGGATCGATTGGTTCGTTGATTGAGCTCCAACGAGTGCACTAAACAGACTGAACTTTGATAAGTGGCGCCTTTTGTTTTTTTTCCTTGTGTATATATATTGTATTGCTTACTACTCTTTTTAATTTTAGTAAACTCTTTAAAGTGTATTTCATAATGGTATTTGTTGTGGATTTGATACTGTTGGCGGGCTCAAGGCGTAAACTCGATTCTCACAGCACCTGCGTGTACGGGAGGTGGGTTGGAGAGTGGCTGGATCCCCTTTTTCCCCTAGACATATACCAGCCTGTTGGGTAAGGGTTACACCTCTAATTACACTCAACAACACTGACCATTTCTCTTTCGGCCACTCTGAAATCAGAGCAATAATTTCAAAATATTGAAAATACTTTTCTACTTCTGCTTCACTAAATGGAGGGACCAATTAAATTTCCTGATTAACAACAAATGTTTTTCTAGAACCAGGAGACTGAATCTCAGACCTTAATTCCGCTATCTTAAGTTCAAATATCCTCTGTTTATCCTCAGCTTCTAACCTACATAATTCCAAGTTAGCATCCAACTGGTTCTTTTTATTTTCAGATTCTAATCGACTTATTTCCAATTTAGCTTGCAATTCCTTCTGTTTTAATTCAGCTTCTATTTTTAACTGTTCCAACGCTAATTGTTCCGACTGTAACTGAATCACTGATTTACTCACAGGAAACCGGTCTAAAACCGAAATATCAAACACACCCGAATCTATATAGTGTTCCGCGATTTTTCTCTGAATTACAGGCTTTGTTGTATCTTTCAAAATACCTTTAAGTTCCAACCTGCCAGCAATCTCCAATACATAATTTCTTTTTCGACTTCACTAATAACTCCGCGTCTGGCGAAGCCAGGAATTCATCAATAGTCATTGTTACCACTCACAAGCCAATCAAACAAAAGAATCGAGTATTCCCTTACTCCAAAACACTGATCCAAAACCAAACAAGCATTTAAACTCAAAAATCTGGGTTTCTCCACTCTGCAGCATATGGAGTAGATCGCATTTTCTAGCAGCTCTCTCTCTCTTTTAATATATTTTATATCCCACTAACAGATCCCTTTTAGTTCTGATGACATACTACTTCTACTAAAGGATTTATTATTTCTACTGAAGGATTTTACAACTTAATTACAATGGCCGAAAAAACTCATCCGGGTATTGAATTGAGAAGCGGCAAAACTTTCCATGAAATAGAACAAATGGAACAAACCAAGAAAATGGAGGAATCTGTTACACTAGCGGGAATATTTTCTTCAATACAAGACATGAAGTCAGAATCCGGATTGTTTAATACTAAAATTGATAAGCTGACCGGTTCAAAGGGGAAGCTCGAAAAAGATATTTCTACGATTCAAGACTCGCTGAAAAACTTGGACTCTCAACTTCAAACACTTCAGCAGACTACAACCTGAATCGAGAGTGAGCATGATTTACTCAAGCAATCTATTAAAGATCAAGGAATGAAGTTATCTTCGATGGAAAAGAGAATCAATTATATTACCTTGGAACTATCTAAAATGAAGAAAAGAATGGTTGATTTAGATAGTAGAGGGCGTCAGAGAAATCTGCGTATTCTGGGACTGCCTGAAAATACTGAAACTGGCGATCTGTTAAAATTCTTTTCAGATATGCTGTATTCACTTTTCAATTATACCCTCGAAACTAGCCCCTTAATTGACAGAGCCCACAGAATTCCATTCTCTCGGCGTTCAGCCGAATTACGTCCTCGAGCAGTTGTACTTTCTTTGCATTATTACACGACTACAGAAGATATTCTTCGAGAAGTCAGAAAGAAATGGAAATTACTCTTTAATTCAACACACGTTTATATAGTTCAAGACTATCCTCCCGAAATCTATGCCGAAAGAGAGAAATATCGAGGTTATGAGTGAAATGTATAAATTAGATTTAAATCCCTCCCTTCGCTTTCCAGCAAAGCTGATAATGTTCCCTGAAAAATCTCAACCATTGAGAATTTACTCTCCTTAGGAGGGATGGGAGTATATTAAAAACCTTAAAGTTAAGCCTACTGAATAAAATATTAAAGTTACACCAATTATTCAGAAGGCAACTGAAGTATCTGCTGTATGAGTTGTTTATGGAGCTTTTGAGTTAAGTACATGCTATACCTTTTCATTCTCTGGTATGGGACGTGGTCGATTTAATTTTTTTTTACCTGATTAATAATTAGTATGTAGCGGTGTGCTACACGCAGCGCTAAAATTACGACACGGAGTCGGTAACTGCAGTCGAAGGAAAAAACTTTATTCGAAAACTTCAGCCTCACTTTTAAGCCTCCCTCAACCGGCCCCCCATGGCGCAGAGGCTCCAAAGCTCTGTGCTCGCAAACCCCCGTAGGCTATCTAATTGTGAGTCGGTTCGGATGCGCCAGGAAATGGGTCGCCACATAACCCCCCCCCCCAGAACCGGCGATACACCCCCCAATGTCCACAGTCTGGGCCAGAACCTGCTTGGGAGGTCGGCCTCTGCGCCGAGGCGCCGGAAACTCGGCCGGTTGCGCCAGGTCCACATGGGCCGGTTTGAGGCGGTCCACCGTCAAAACCTCCTCTTTCCCCCCAACGTCCAGCACGAACGTGGACCCGTTGTTCCGGAGCACCATAAACGGCCCCTCGTATGGCCGCTGCAGCAGCGGCCGATGCCCGCCCCTTCGTACAAACACAAACTTACAGTTCTGTAGGTCTTTGGGTACGCAGGTCGGGTGCCGCCCGTGCTGTGAAGTGGGTATGGGGGCCAGGTTACCGAGCTTCTAGCGTAGTCTGCCCAGGACTGCTGCGGGTTCTTCCTCTTGCCCCCTTGGGGCTGGTAGGAACTCCCCGGGGACGACCAGGGGCGCGCCGTATACCAACTCGGCCGACGAGGCGTGCAGGTCGTCCTTGGGCGCTGTGCGGATGCCGAGTAGGACCCAGGGAAGTTCGTCCGCCCAGTTGGCTCCTCACAGGTGGGCCATGAGGGCCGACTTCAGGTGACGGTGGAAACGCTCCACTAGCCCGTTCGACTGTGGGTGGTAGGCAGTTGTGTGGTGCAGCTGAGTCCCCAAAAGGCTGGCCATAGCTGACCGCAGGCTGGAGGTGAACTGGGCGCCCTTTGTTGGAGGTAATGTGGGCTGGTACACCAAAGCGAGATATCCAGGTGGCGATCAGGGCTCGGGCGCAAGATTCGGAGGTGGTGTCGGTGAGCGGGACCGCCTCTGGCCATCTTGTGAACCGGTCCACGATAGTCAGGAGGTGCCGCGCTCCACGCGACACTGGCAGGGGGCCCACGATATCCACATGAATGTGGTCGAAACGCCGGTGGGCGGGATGGAACTGCTGCCGTGGGGCTTTGGTGTGCCGCTGCACCTTGGCCGTCTGGCAGTGCATGCACGTTTTGGCCCATTCACTGACCTGTTTGCAGAGTCCGTGCCAAACGAACCTGCTGGAAACCATCCGGACAGTTGTCCGGATGGAGGGATGCGCCAAGTTATGAATGGAGTCGAAAACGCGGCGCCGCCATGCTGTCGGGACGACTGGACGGGGCTGGCCGGTGGCGACGTCACAGAGTAGGGTCCTCTCACCTGGGCCTACGGGGAGGTCCTGGAGCTGCAAACCGGAGACTGTGGTTCTGTAACTCGGAATCTCCTCATCCGCCTGCTGTGCCTCTGCCAGTGCCACAAAGTCTACCCCTTGGGAAAGGGCATGAACGGTAGGGCGAGAGATCGCATCCGCCACGACATTGTCCTTACCCGAGACGTGCCGGACATCCGTCGTGTATTCAGAGATGTAGGACAGTTGGCGTTGCTGGCAGGACGACCAGGGGTCGGACGCTTTCGTAAACGCAAAGGTAAGCGGTTTGTGGTCCGTGAACGCGGTGAAGGGCCGACCTTCTAGGAAGTACCTGAAATGCCGGATTGCCAGGTAGAGCGCCAACAGTTCCCGGTCGAAAGCACTGTACTTAAGCTCGGGTGGTCGCAGGTGTTTGCTGAAAAACGCCAGGGGTTGCCAGCGACCTGCGATGAGTTGCTCCAGCACCCCACCGACTGCCGTGTTTGATGCGTCCACTGTGAGGGCGGTAGGGGCGTCCATTCTGGGATGTACTAGCATTGCGGCGTCCGCCAAAGCTTCCTTCGTTTGAACGAAAGCGGCGGCGGACTCCTCGTCCCAGGTAATGTCCTTGCTCGGACTCGACATCAGGGCGAACAGGGGGCGCATGATCCGGGCAGCTGAAGGGAGGAAGCGGCGGTAGAAATTGACCATACCTACGAATTCCTGAAGGCCTTTGATCGTGGTGGGTCGGGGAAAGAGGCGGACCGCATCTACCTTAGCGGGCAGAGGGGTTGTCCCGTCTTTAGTAATCCTGTGGCCCAGGAAGTCAATGGTATCGAGTCCGAACTGGCATTTGGCGGGGTTGATTGTAAGACCGTACTCACTCAGTCGGGCGCAGAGTTGACGGAGGTGGGACAGATGCTCCTGACGACTGCCGCTGGCTATGAGGATGTCATCCAAATAGATGAACACGAAGTCCAGGTCCCGTCCCACCGCGTCCATTAACCGCTGGAACGTCTGTGCGGCATTCTTCAGGCTGAACGGCATGCGGAGGAACTCGAAAAGGCCGAAAGGGGTGATGAGAACCATTTTGGGGACGTCGTCAGGATGCATCGGGATTTGATGGTACCCTCGGACGAGGTCTATCTTGGAGAAGTCCGTGCGCCGTGCAGGTTTGCTGCAAAGTCCTGAATGTGCGGCACAGGGTAGCGGTCCGGTGTGGTAGCCTCGTTCAGCCTGCGGTAGTCACCGCACGGTCTCCAGCCCCCCGTCGCTTTGGGCACCATGTGCAGGGGGGAGGCCCATGGGCTGTCGGACCGCCGGATGATCCCCAATTCCTCCATCCTCTGGAACTGCTCCTTCGCCAGTCGGAGCTTGTCCCGGGGAAGCTGCCGAGCGCGGGCGTGGAGGGGTGGTCCCTGGGTCGGGATGTGGTGCTGTACGCCGTGCCTGGGCATGGCCGCTGTGAACTGTGGTGCCAGAACCGATGGGAACTCCGCCAGGACCCTGGTGAAGTCGTTGTCGGACAGCGTGATGGAGCCGAGGTGAGGGGCTGGCAACTGGGCTGCACCCAGGGAGAACGTCTGAAAGGTCTCGGCGTGTACCAGTCTCTTCCTGGGCAGGTCGACCAGTAGGCTGTGAGCCCGCAAAAAATCCGCACCCAGAAGCGGTTGGGCTACGGAGGCCAGTGTGAAGTCCCACGTGAACTGGCTGGAGCCGAACTGTAGCTGCACCTGATGGGTGCCATAGGTCTTTACTGTGCTGCCATTCACGGCCCTCAGGGGGGGACCCGGTGCCCTGCTGCGGGTGTCGTAACTCGTCGGAGGTAAAACGCTGATCTCAGCCCCAGTATCGACCAAAAACCGGAGTCCCGACCTTCTATCCCACACATACAGGAGGCTATCCTGATGGCCAGCCGCCGTAGCCATCAGTGGCGGCTGGCCCTGGCGTTTCCCGGGAACTTGCAGGGCGGGCGACAACGGCCGGCTTCTGCGCCCCACCGCTGGTGGTAGAAGCACCAGTGTTCATTGGGCCGGGGGTTGGCGGGCTCTGCGGCCGGGCCTGGACTGGTTTGCTGCCGGGAGCGTGGCTGGGAGATCTGTGCGATGGACGCCCCGCTCACCTTTTTGGCGTTCCACAGCAAGTCCGCCCGGGCTGCCACCTTCCGGGGGTCACTGAAATCCGCATCGGACAGCAGCAGGCGTATGTCCTCGGGCAGCTGCTCCAGGAATGCCTGCTCAAACATGAGGCTGGGTGTGTGTCCATCGGCGAGAGACAACATCTCATTCATTAAAGCCGATGGAGGTCTGTCGCCCAAGCCATCCAGGTGCAGTAAACGGGCAGCCCGCTCGCGCCGTGAGAGTCCGAAAGTCCTGAGGAGCAGGGCTTTGAATTCCGTGTACTTGCCGTCTGCCGGGGGCGACTGTACGAACTCCGCAACCTGGGCCGCTGTGTCCCGGTCGAGGGAGCTCACCACGTAGTAGTAGCGGGTGTCTTCTGAGGTGATCTGGCGAACGTGGAATTGGGCTTCGGCTTGCTGGAACCATAGGTCCGGGCGCTGTGTCCAGAAACCCAGTAGTTTCAACGAAACTGCATGAACAGAGGTGGCATCGGTCATTTCTGGTCCAAAAATCGTTTGGACCGTCGGGGTCACCAATTGTAGCGGTGTGCTACACGCAGCGCTAAAATTACGACACGGAGTCGGTAACTGCAGTCGAAGGAAAAAACTTTATTCGAAAACTTCATCCTCACTTTTAAGCCTCCCTCAACCGGCCCCCCCATGGCGCAGAGGCTCCAAAGCTCTGTGCTCGCAAACCCCCGTAGGCTATCTAATTGTGAGTCGGTTCGGATGTGCCAGGAAATGGGTCGCCACAAGTATATATATAACTGTTTTGTAGGGAACCTTTATAGTATTGTATTTTAGTGGTCCGTGTAGGACCTGTTTTGTATTAATCTTTTTACTTCTTTTATCTGTTTCAATACTCATAGTGTTAGATCTCTAACATACATATACTCATCTACTTTTCTCTTCCGAGAGAAAGAATATTGTTTGTAATATTATTTGCCCGGATTTATTCCTTCTTTTGAATATGTGTTCAAGCTACTTTAGCTGATTCTAAGATGGCCGCTGTTGATTATGTTTTTATTAATGTTAGACATAACATTATAGTAGTCGAATTCTGTTTGTGCCTTTTATTATGGCTATTTTCTGTGGGATTTTGGCTTTTTTTAATATATGGAGCTGCAAGTTGGAGAACAGGGTCAGAGGTTTAGTTAGCATGGTACCAGCCTATCGATTCCTTCCTTTCTATCTGTTGGGTGGGGGGAGGGGGGAGGGGTCTATTAGAGTAGGTTTTTTTCTTGATTGGGCAGTTCTTTTGATGGGTTTCTCTTTCGTAAATGTGTCACTCCTTCTGGTTGTACCCGCGCCTTTTGGTTTAATCTGTACTTGCGTAACATTTCTTTTATATAATATTAAGTTCAATTTTAAAAATGGATGTTAATAAAATTAATCTAATATCTTGGAATTGGAATGGTGTCAATCATCCCATTAAGCGTAAAAAGATTTTTAAGAAATTAAAAACACCTAATGCTGATATTATTTTTGAGCAAGAAAATCATATATGAAAACAGGATCAGGATAGGTTTTTCCGCTTCTGGAAAGGGCCTCTATTCCACTCGCTGTCGGATAGTAAAGCAAGAGGCGTTTCTATATTTCTTAGTCCCAAAATCCCTTTTGTACACCTTAACACTACTACTGATTTGATTGGAAGATATTTAATTGTTACTGGTTTATTATGTGAGTAAAAGGTAGCTCTGGTGTGTGTATACGCACCTAATGTAGATAATTCTGATTTTTTTTCTTTTTAAATCTTTTTATTAACTTTTAAACAAACATAAATGAAACATGAATACAAAGTGTTTGAGAGTACATAATTGATAGTTTAAGTAGACATTCAAATATATAATAATCAATATATATGGCCTCCCAAACTCACAGTATTTATGATCAAAAGAAACAAAAAGAAAAAGAACAAAAAAAAGAGGGAAAAAAACACCAACCAACATGGGCCATTGCATAATGTTAAATACATACAGTAGCGCCAATAACTCCGAACCTCCATCCAAATAATTAAGGATAATAAAAGTAAGGCTTAGGAAAAGACAATTTAACTCATATGAAAATGTTGAATAAATAGTCTCCAAGTTTCTTCAAATTTAACTGAAGGATCAAAAACAACGCTTCTAATTTTTTCTAAGCTCAAACAAGAGATAGTTTGAGAAAACCACTGAAGTATAGTTGGAGAATTAATTTCTTTCCAATTCAATAAAATAGATCTTCTAGCCATTAATGTAACAAAAGCAATCATTTGTCGAGATGAAGAGGATAAATGACTATTATCCACCATTGGTAAACCAAAAATTGCAGTAAAAGGATGTGGTTGGAAATTGATATTCAGAACTCTTGATATAGTACTGAAAATATCTTTCCAGTAATTTTGTAAACAAGGGCAAGACCAAAACATATGGGTCAATGAAGCAACATCAGAATGACATCTGTCACAGGTTGGATTAACATGTGAATAAAATCGAGCAAGTTTATCCTTAGACATATGAGCTCTATGTACAACCTTAAATTATATTAGGGCATGTTTAGCACAAATAGAGGATGAATTGACTAATAGTAAAATTTTCTCCCACTGCTCAGTGGATATAAGACAATGCAGTTCTTCTTCCCATTCCGTCTTAATTTGTCCTGATACATCTAGCTCTATTTTCATGATCATATTATAAATGACAGCTACTAAACCCTTTTGACAAGGATTCAGAGCTAAAATTACAATGGGTAAATTTGGAATGTAAATCTGTACAAGACTTTTCACTGTTTTCAATCTTAGGATTTTCACTTCCTTTTTCTTTATCTAAATTGAATAAACAAATAACTAATCCTATAGTCAAATATACATTGCGAATTTGGTTTCAATTTCGTAAATGTTTTGGTTTGAATAAGTTTATTTTATCATGCCCTATAATATCTAACTATTTCTTTCGGCCCTCTTTTATGGATCAAGCTTTTCTTTTATGGAAAACAAAAGGTATAACATGTTTTCGTGATCTGTTTTTGGATGATAGCTTTATGTCCTTTGAACAGCTATCTAATAAATATAATTTAACTAATAGATATTTGCAAGTTAGAAATTTTTTGTATAATGAGTTACAGTCTTTTCCGAAATTATGTCCATTGGACATTACGGAAAGAATTTTAGCTCTGATTTTTTTAAGAAACTTTTTTCGGAGTTACCGAATCTCAATGAATATAAGCTGATCATGGGTGGTAACTTTAATTGTTGCTTAAATCTGGCAATTAACAGGTCATCAACCAATCCGTCGCTTCCTAATATAGCGGCAGCTTGTATTAACTCTTTTTTATTAGAATATAGCCTTGTCGATATTTGGAGATATAAACACCCCAATGATAAAGATTTCTCTTTTTTCTCACACGTCCATCATAAATATTCTCGAATTGATTACTTTTTTTATATACACATCTGTTAAACCCCGTTGTTGAATGTGCGTATGACATCATTGCGCTTTCAGAGCACGTGCATTTAAAGTTAACCCTTAAGCTTTCGGATAGATTTTTGAAAATGTCACAGTGGAGATTGAACCCCCGTTTTGTTACAGGATCTAGCTTTTGTTAATTTTATTAAGGAGCAAATTTATATATACTTTTTGAATTTAATACAACTGAAGGAATGTCAAATCTGGTTATACGGGACACCTTGAAATCTTTTCTGAGGGGACAGATAATGTCATATTCAGCAGCCTTGAGAAAGAAAACCAAAGCGGAATTGTCAGTGCTTATTAATAAAATTAAACAGATAGATAAAACGTATTCAGTTAAACCTACTGAAGACCTATATAAAGAAAGGGTCGAAATTCAATCACATTATGGTTTGCTTCTGACCTTTCCCATTGAACAGCAAACTTTTAAATCTAAAAGTTTATTTTATATACACGAGGAAAAATCTGCCAAACTTTTAGTGGGTCAGTTAAAGGCTGGGATGGTCAGAAGACAGATTTTAAAAATTCGATTTTAAAAATTAGTAAGATATTTATGGATTTTTATTCTAATCTTTATAAATCTGAATTCTCTGACAGTAATATTACAATGAATAGATTTTTGCAAAGGTTAAACATACCTCAAATTTCGATTCAAGATGCTGATATGTTAGATGCTCCTATTAAACAAGAGGAGATAGCCAAGGCTATGTCCTCTATGCAATTAGGTAAAGCTCTGAGACCTGATGGTTATTTGGTAGAATTTTATAAGACCTTTAATGAAATGCTTATACCATATCTTTATACCTTTTAATATTGCCATAAACCATTTTACTTACCTTGGTATCAAAATTACAAAAAAATTTAAAGACCTATGTAGGTATAATTTCTTCCCTTTACTTGAATATACTCAACAGGTGCTTTCCAAATGGTCACCTATGTCAATGTCATTGATAGGTCGAATGAATGCTATACAAATGGTTATTCTACCGATTTTTTTATATATATTTCAAGCAGTTCCCTCTTTTGTTCCAAAAAATTTTTTGATAAAGTAGACTCTCTGAATTTTGCCTTATGTTTGGAATAATAAAAAGCTCTAGAGTGAATAAACTTTTATTGCAAAAATCAAAAAAAGATGGAGGACTGGCTTTACCAAACTTTAGATTTTATTATTGGGGAATTAATATTCGCTATATTACTTCTTGGATTTATGATATAGACGGCCAAGATCGCCCTTCATGGTTACAGCTGGAGGAAAATTCAGTAGTGGGGTTTCGTTAGCCTCTTTATTAGGAGCTCCCCTTCCGTTTTTGCTCTCCAGCATAGGCAGACAAGCTCTCAACCCTATTGTTAAACATACTTTAAAAATTTGGTTTCAATTTCGTAGATACTTTGAATTAAATGATTTTTTACTTTCTAGTAATATTTATTCTAATTTCTTTTTTAAACCATCAACTTTGGATAAGGCTTGTCTAACATGGAAAATTAAGGGAATAAAAACTTTTTTAGATTTGTTTTCACAAGACTGTTTAATGTCTTTTTCACAGTTAATGGATAAATATGATATCTCATACATTTTTCAGGTATTTACAGGAATTTTTTACGTGATTTTTTACCAAATTACCCCTTGGCCTGCTCTTCAAATTTGGCTTATGTTATTTTTCAGTTTAAACCTTTCCAAAAACAATTAATAGCTATAATTTATAAACAGTTAATGAATGCTCGCACATCACCTAATGATAGGGTTCAATGCACCTGGGAAGTAGAACTTCAACATACTCTCTCAGATAACCAATGGAGTAAAATTTATTATTTAGTCAATAATTCATCTATCTGTGCATGCCATATTTAAATTCAGTTTAAGATAGTACACAGGGCCCATATGTCCAAAGATAAATTGGCGCATATTTTTCCTACTATATGCCCTATTTGTGACAGATGTAACACAGAAGTGGCTGCTCTAACCCATATGTTTTAGTTATGTGTAAGTTTAAATAATTTTTGGAGGGATGTATTTGGAATATTATCTAAAGTTATAGATATAGATGTTCAACCTAACCCACTTACAACAATTTTTGGGATTTTTCCAGAGGAAGCAAGTAAAGTATCTGCTTCCACTCAACATGTGATAGCTTTTTCAACCTAACTGGCTAGGAGAGCTACTTTGCTACACTGGAAATAATATAACCCACCTATTGTTTTCTATTGGCTCTCCTCCATCATGTCATGTTTAAGTTTAGAGAAAATTAGAAGATGGACATTTGATACATCCTTTGATTTTGAACAAGTCTGGCGACAATTATTCAATATTTTCACGATTTAATTTATTTCTCTTTATTTATTTTTCTTTATTCTCTTTGGAGAATATCCTTATCCATGGAGGTTCTGAAATGACTGGAAGGATGTTTTTTTTCTCTCTCTTTTTAAAAAAAATTATCCTCAATTGGACTGCCCAATCTTTCTTTTTCATTCTTCTTTTTTCTCTTTATTTAGTTTCAGTTAAGTTAGTGGGGTTTTCAAAAAATAAATAACTTTTAGTTATAAAAATTTATATATAAAAATATTTCAGATCCCGGACAAGCCCCCAAATGTTTAATCCAGCGGCAATGAATATATAATTGAGACAGGGTTTTTATAACAAATAAATCATTTATTAAACACTGCTACAAAACCCAAAAAGTAAACAAATGACTAACAACCGGAAGTCGGCTGCGATACAGAAGCTCAAACCGTTCTTAAAGCGAGAATGTGAAAACAGTTCTTAAAGCGAGAATGCAAAAACAGTTCTCAGAAGTAGTAATGCGAAAGTCCAAAATGATTTACAGCCCGTTAAAGGAGAGGCTTTCCTTGATAATAAATTCTCTTTTGTGGTGTTACTGTTGAGCCCAGTCGAAGTATGCTTCGACCAAAGGATTTACGATGAAGAAAAATGAAACGGCTTAAAGGCACTGACCTTTCTTTGGTGAAACTTTGCACCCAGCCCTTTCTGCTCTTACAGCAGGGACTAAACATGGGAATAGCTGATGAATTCCTTCCGAATGAGAATCAAACAAGGTTGAACTTGTTTCACCGTCGAAATCAACTTTCCTTGATCTTTCAGCTTCCCAAACTTTGACGAACTTCACTCTCCAACTTGATTTTAACTGGCAGTATTGTAGCAAAACTGCTGGCAATAAACTTTGTCTTAAGGCAGAAAGTAAAACTCCACTTTTAAATGAAGTTGTGTCATAACATCAGAATACGCAGTAGCATGGAGTCACTACCGAATTCAACCACGGACTGCCCACGTCACAGGGTGGGTTTCTCCTATTATAACCCTGGTTGAAAAAAAAACTATCACATGAGCTCTCACTGGTGGGAAAATTACGTCACTGCCCCATCACAAGTCCACTACTTCATGTCCAGCATAGATTCAATTACATCACGGTCATGTGACAGGTACAAGATACCAACATGCACGTAACACCCAGTAGTGAATTATGATCTAGAATGTGCTTTAGGGAAGGACAGTGGAAGGATATTTAACAGATACTGCCAGAATTACAAGTGCACATGATGAACTCTGGGAGGCAAAGTGAAGAGAAAGTCCAATCAATGGCAGGTTGTTGTCTAATCTGAGTCGGACAAAAAATGAGTGAAGAACAGAATGACCTCTGTATTCTAGTGCATGGAACATAGACATTAGTGGTAGGTCCAACAAGTAGTTAAGATGGCAAGTGCTACAGTGGACATTTCTGCAAATGAGCTGGAGTTTAAGAACAGTATGATTTCATTGTTTCTGCATAGGGTGCTGGTGGGGACACAATTGGAACACTGTGCATGGATTGATCCTCCCACCTAAAATAAGGACTAGAGTAGTATCAGAGAGATTCACTAAATGTCAGGGCTGTTCCAAAAATGTCCAATATTGCAGAAATGTCCAATAACGCACGCCTTCTTAATTACTTGTTGGATTTGCCAACAAAGTTTGTGTTTCATGCACTAAAATGAAGGTCTTCCTGTTCTTCACTCATTTTCAGTTTGACTCCATTTAGACAACAATCATGCAGGTAGAGTTCAGTCTTCACCCAGCCAATAGGATTCAGATGCTGCTTGAGCCACTCTCATCACCTGCAACCTATTTAACCACAGTTCTCATTCACTGTCCTTGTTCACTCTTGCGCAAGCCAGACTCAAACAGTTGATCCTAGATTTCATTCCTCCTGCTGAAAGTTTACCCCGTAGCCTGTTGTGATTAGTTTCTGTTCTCTCCTTGTGGCCCCTCGTGGATTGATATTTTGTGTTATTAAATTATTGTTCACTGCTGAATCTTCTCTGCTACTTTGCTTTTGAATCAAGCCTCCTCTACATGTCCTGACATCAAGCTCATTACAAGAATGAGTAGGTTCTCCTGTCAAGAGAGCCTGCACTCTTTGTGTTTGTATTCCTTGAGGTTTAACGGCTGACATGTTTAAGCATGAATCACAAAGAAGTAGTTATGATGACAATGCTTTGCAAAAAGGCTTGTGTACAGTTGTACAGGTCTGTTAATCAGAGCAAACCTGCAATACTCTGCAGAGGTTTGGTCCCCTCACCTAAAATAATGATCTGGGGGCATCCAAAGGAGATTTCTCAGACTGCTTATGGAGATAATCCTCTGGGTCTGTATCCTGTGGAGTTTAGAGCCATGAGGGTGTAAGATTCTGAGAAGGCTTAGCATTGAGACATTTCCACTAACAGCAGTGTAATGAATAAAGAACCTTCCAGCTCAGGGGAAATCAATGGCCAGTGGGAAGTACAGACCAGCAGAATCTAAGGTTGGCTATCCTTGAGCAGCCCAGGTGCAGTAAACTGTTTTCTGGGGTGAGCAACTGTGGAATAATGTTTGGCACACAGTGGACTTTAGATGAAAGAGAGAAGGTCTCACTGAGGTAGCTAAAGGTTGGGAGACAGTAGGTGAGGGAGGAGTGGGTTGGAGGTCTGGGGAAGTTGGAGTTGGGTAATACAGATAGGCCAGTAAGGTCAGTCTCCTGGTTTGATTTTTTTTGTAGGATTGAATTTAAGTGAAGGGATCGTTAATGTGTAAAAACTCATGGTCAAACAATTTAAATGTGGTTTGTTTACAAATAGGCAGTCATGGGAGGTGAAGAGATGACATCTGTACGGTGATTATTCTGGAAAAGTCTTCGGATAAACAGAAGGTGGCGGTGGAAGTTGCTCACCAGGGAATGTTTGATGATAACACTGCAGTTGTGTGAATTCTCTGGGAACAACAGTGGAATTCATAGGCTAAGATTCATTGTAGTCGCAATAACAGGGACCAATGGATAAAGTCAAAAAGAGGATCATGGAGTGTAAGGTTGAATAAACATTTCAAAGCAAACCTCAGTGTTTATTAAATCCCAATATGTGATGTGTACACTAGATGGTGATGATGCCCTTAGCCTCCTGCATCGTCCCTCTGAGTGATGTAGTTGTGGGTTTGGCAGGTGATGTTGAGTATCCTAGAGGAATTGCTGCAGATCAGGGCACGGGTTGGTCATGTGACCCTGTAACCACTCCCCCTGTGGCATTGTCCCTCATCTCATTGTTCTAAAAGTGATCATGAAAGTATTGATTAGTGTAAAATTTCATGTTCATTGGAAAGTACAAGTGTAGACCTCACTTAATCTGGTCTATAGGTTTCTCCACACCGTTGCTTGTTGATTCTTCACTGTGCTCTGTACTGGCTAGGGAAACCATTCAGTTCAGTAGAGAGAGACACTGTCAGTGACTGTCACTTCTGTCAGTGTGTTTAAAGATCCAATTGCATTCCAGCTCTCCATTTTATGTTCCTGTGACCAAATCTACAGATGATTGGCTTTCCAAATGTTACTTTCCTTTTGGACCTGGATATTGACTCTGTCCAATCCCGATTCCATCTGTCTTTGCAACAGATCCAGTGTTTCCCTGTGAGGCCGAGTAATGCAGACTAGCCAGTGATGCTCTTTTTCCACTCTACTTCCCAATACTCAATCAACAAAAAAGGAGATGGTTGTTTAAGACCATTTTCATATTTCATCACTGATGCTCACAAAACTTTGCTTCCTACATCCTTGTATACTCTGTTATTCAAATCCTGACCTTTGACAATAATGATGCAATGGACTCATAAAAACTTGACTGTGTGGATTTGAGATTGGGTAGCTCACAGAATGCAAGGGTGAGAGTAAATTGAGCATCTTCTACCTGGAGTTCGGTGACCAGTGGCGTTGTACAGGAGTCTGTTCTGATCCCGTGCTTTCTGATTTTTATAAATAACTTGGATGAGGAAGAGGAGTGGGGTGTTATTATCTTCACAGGTAATGTGAGGGTTGAAGTTGTTGTGGAAAGAATAGAGAGTTGTGATCTGTTGCATCAGGACATAGACAAGATGGAGAGCTGGGCAGAGAACTGCCAGATGGAGTTCACTCCAGAGAAGGGTATAGCGATGCACCACTTTGGAAGATTGAACATGAAAGTAGATTGTGAGGTTAGTAGCAGCATATTCAGTGGTATGGATCCAGACGTCCATATCCACATGTCCCTCACATGGAGGCAACTATGCTAAGCTGAAATGGATGGGATAGTTAAGGCAGTTGGTGTAGTGCTGACCTTCATTAGAATCAGAATCAGGAGTATTTTCACTGATGTACACTCCATGGTCACTTTATTAGCTCCACCTGAACACCTGCTCATTATTGAAAATATCTCATTAACCAATCATGTGGCAGCAACTCAATGTATAAAACCACGTAGGCATGGTCAAGAGCCTCTCTTGTTTTTCAGACCAAATGTCAGAATGGGTAATAAATATGATCTAAGTAACTTTCACCAGACTAGGGGGGTTTGACGAGCTCAGACTGCTGATCTCCACAACAATTTTGACAGTTTACAAAACAGGTTATATAAAGAAAACATGCAGTGAGCAGCAGTTCTGTGGGCAAAAGTACCTTGTTAATGACAGAGGTCAGAAGAGATCAGCAAGACTTGCTCAAGCTTATAGGAAGGAAACAGCAACATAAATAACCATATGTTACAACGGTAGTGTGTAGAAGAATATCGAACCTTGAAGTGGATGGACTACAGCAGCACAAGACCTCAAACATACACTCAGTGGCCATTTTATTAGGTACCTCCTAATATATTGTGAAATATTTTGTGGCAGTAACAGTGCAAGATATCAAAAAGTACAATAAACATACAATAACAAATATATATATATATATATGTAAATAAATTAACAAATAAATTATTTAACAAATAAAAATTAGTTGGCGAAATTTAGAAACAGGTTTTTCCCCAGAACTCTCTGATTAGTGTTCCCAAAACATCTGAGTGTGGGTCTTTAGGCTGCTATACCTCCTTCCTGATGGTAGTAATGAGATTAGTGAATATGTGAGGGTCATGATGATGGATCCGCTCACTTGAGACAGCAGATTTGAAGATGTCCTCAATGGTGGGGAGGTTTATGACCATAAACTTAGTTAAATCTGCCATGCACCCTCGCAAGATCCTGTAATAGGAGCTTCAATATCACAGTGATGCATGCAGTCAGAATTCTCAGTGGTACATCTGTGGAAATTTACATGAGTTTTTTGGTGGCATACCAAATCTGCTTAAATTCTTCAGGGGCATCAGGAGGGAGGAAATAAACAATTGAGGAAAAGAGAATGGGTGAGTGGAGGAATCAGAATTGGGAACAGAAAATGAGAAGGTAAAAGACAGAAATTATCAAAAGTTGGAGAAATTGATGTTTGGAAGTTGGAGGCGACCCAGACATTGGACAGAGCAAAAATACTCAACAAAGCGGTCTCCCAACCTATGCCATGTCTCACTAAAGTATAGGATGGTGCACTGAGAGCACCAAATACAATATGGAACATCTTCTGAAATATTGGCATCCAGGAACTTGCAGCTGCTCATCCTTTCCAAAACTGACCCCTCAATGTGTGTTCTCCCGACTTCTCATTCATGTGGTTCACAATCAGTTCAGTGGTCTTACTGACATTGAATGAAAGATTGTTACTGTGACATAGTTCAACCAGAAAATTTACCTCACTCCTGCATGCCTCAACATCACCATTTGAGGTTCTACCAACAATAATGCTGTCATTGCCAAATTTGTCAGTGGTGTTTGAGCTATGCCTTAGCACACAATCATGAACGTAGAGCACTGAGCTAAACATGATTTCTGGACTGAGTTAAAGAATCATGAGGTAATGTTGCAGTTCTATACAACTCAGGTTACACCACACGTGGAGTACTGTATCGAGTTCTAGTCGAGTTGTTACAGGAAGGATGTGATAGTTTAAGAAAGGGTGCGAAGGGAATTTGCCAGGATTCTGGCAGGATTAGAGTGCATGATTCATTATAAAAGGCTGATGTAGTGAGGGCTTTTATCTTTGGAGTAAAGGAGGAGGAGAGGTTGCTTGATAGAGGTGTATAAGATTATGAGATGCATAGAGAGAGTAGATAGTCAGCACCATTTAAACAAGGGGGCAATAGACTATACAAGAGGACATCTATTTAATGTAAGTGGAAGAACGTATAGGTTAAGTGTCCAAAGTAGCTTTTCTTTCGTACATAGACAGTGCTGGTGCATGGAATGCATGCTGTGGGTGGAATATTGAACAATAAGGATATTGCAATGACTCTCACATAGGCACATAGATATATGGAAATAGATGATTATGGGCTGTGGCAGAAGGAAGGGTTAGATTAATCGTTGAGTATGTTTACATAGGATGGCACTACAAATATAGGCTGAAGGGTTTGTACTGTGCTGCACTGTTCTATGTTCTAATTTGATACATTTCTCCCACCCAAAAAATCTGCTACAATGTTACATTTCCTAACAAAGGATGAAAAACTATTTCTTTACTAATTGCCTCTCCCATACCATTGCCCTTTATCTGGTCTCCAAATTTGACAGAGAAATCAATAATTGATCATTTCCATCCCATCCATTTTACAGTACAGTATCCCCACCAGAGCATGGGGATAGGAGTCGGTGTCTCTCAGGCAGTGGTGGTAATTCGGACTGAGCATAACAACATGCTGCAAGTTTGAATACCTGAAAGAGTTTGAATGTACTGTACACAGAGGAATGAGGCAATTGTGTCAAGGTGCTTTGGGGGAGGGTTTCAGCCGATGAGCTGAGCAAGGACATTAAGGCATTGTCACAGATGGGGAGTGTGACAGTCCCTATCTAAACTGCTGCTACTCCATAAAACCTGCAGCGACTTTTCCAGATCCACTGCTTTGTGCTTTACTGAAACTTGCTGGGTGAGCACATCCCAGACAACTCACTACAACTTCCGGGATTCCAACTCTTCCGAGCGGACCGAGATCGGGTCTCTTGGGGAAAGGGAGAGGAGGCGGAATCTGTTTCTACATAAATGAAGGTTGGTGCACGGAGGTCTTGGTGTTAGGAAAATTATGTAGTCCACATTTAGAGACAATTTTTACAAACTGTAGACCGTTTTATTCACCGTGGGAGTTCTCCTCATTTATTCTGATCGGCGTCTACATTCCACCTCAGGCCTGCATCAGGGAAGCGCTACAACACCTGACTGACCAGATATCTGAAGTGGAAAATAAACGTCTAGACACCTTGCTCATTTTTCTTGGTGATTTTAACAGGGAAAACCTTGGCCACGAATTGCCAAAATTTAGACAACATATTAAGTGTCCCACCAGAGACACTAACATACAGGACCACTGCTACACGACAATAAAGGATGCATATTGTTCTGTTACACCGGCAGCCTTGGGAGTCTCTGACCACTGCCTGGCTTACCTTCTCCTGAAATACAGGCAGAAACTAAGATCGGTTAAGCCTGTTGTCAGGACAGTCAGGAGATGGACCGACAAGTCAAAGCTGGAGCTTCAGGCCTGTTTCGACTGACGGATTGGAGTGTCTTTGAGGTTGCAGCTACAGATCTTCATGATCTGACTGACACGGTGACCTCATACATCAGTTTTTGTGAAGACATGTGCATTCCAACAAAAAACCTTCTGCACATTCAATAACAACAAGCCCTGGTTCACATCACAACTCAGGCAGCTTCGTCGGGAGAAGTAGGAAGCGTACAGAAAAGTGGACAGGATTCTGTACAAACAAGCCAGGAACACATTGACAGGGGAGATTAAGACAGCGAAGAAGCGCTACATTGGAAAACTGCAAAACAGGTTTTCAGAAAACGGCCCAGTGTCAGAGTGGAAGGGGCTCCAAGAGATCACCAACTACAAGAAACCATTCCCTCAGGCTGTGGAGAACTATCAACTGGCTGACGATCTGAACAAGTTTTGTTGTAGATTCGACACCATCATTCCCCCCAGCCAAAACACAGACCTACCTGCGACCCCCATCTTCTATCACCCTGACATCTTAGTATCCGCTTTCTCACCCTACATTACAAAAACTGCTCCCCCTTCCCCCTTCACTTCAACTCCCTTGTACCTGCACTTAGGATCTGTGAGGGAGGTGAGTTAGCTGTTCAGGAGGCAGAAGACCAGGAAAGCGCCAGGCCCAGACGGTGTGTCGCCCTCCTGCCTGTCGACCTGCGCTGATCAGCTGGCCCCCATCTACACACGGATCTTCAATAGATCACTGGAGCTGTGTGAAGTCCCTCATTGCTTCAAGCATTCCATTATCATTCCAGTCTCTAAGAAACCCACTATCAAGGGACTAAATGACTACAGGCCTGTTGCTTTGACATCCGTTGTCATGATGTCCTTTGAGAGACTAGTGTTGGCTCACCTGAAGGACATCATAGACCCCCTGCTGGACCCCTTGCAGTTTGCTTATCGGGCAAATAGGTCAGTGGATGATGCAGTCAACATGGGACTGCATTACATTCTACAACACCTCGAAAACCCAGGAACTCCTGTGAGGGTCCTGTTTGGTGACTTCAGCTCGGCATTTAACACCATCGTCCCAGAAATCTTCCACTCCAAACTCGCTCAGCTTACAGTCTCCCCTGCCATCTGTCAGTGGATCACAAGCTTCCTGACTGACAGGGTGCAGCAAGTGAGGCTGGGGAGCATCATCTCTAGCACCTGGACAATCAGTACCGGTGTCCCCCAGGGATGTGTGCTCTCCCCACTGCTCTTCTCCCTTTACACTAATGACTGCACCTCACAGGATCCATCAGTTAAACTCCTGAAGTTTGCAGCCGACACAACTGTCATTGGCCTTATCCGAGACAGTGATGAATCTGCATACAGATGGGAGGTGGAACGGCTGGCCCTCTGGTGTGGTCAGAACAATCTGGAGCTAAATACACTCAGGACTGTGGAGATGACAGTGGACTTCAGGAGGAGCACCCCAATACTCCCCCCACTCACTATATTCAACAGTATTGTGTCTGCTGTGGAGACCTTCAGATTTCTGGGAGACACAATCTCCCAGGACCTGATGTGGACACCCAACGCGGACACTCTTATCAAAAAGGCTCAGCAGAGGTTGTATTTCCTAAGTCAACTCAGGAAGTACAACCTGCCTCAGGAGCTACTGATTCAATTCTATTCAGGAATAATCCAGTCTGTTCTCTGTTCATCCATCACTGTCTGGTTTGGATCAGCTACCAAACAAGACAAGAATCCAAAGAACCGTCAGGGCTGCAGAAAGGATTATTGGTGTGAAGCTGTCCTCGATCCAGGACTTATATGTATCTAGAGTCAGGAAGCGAGCAAGCAAGCAGCATTATTGTAGACCCATCACACCCTGGACATCACCTGTTCCAACTCCTTCCTTCTGGTAGGCGCTTTAGATCACTGTATGCCAGGACAAATAGGTACAAGAACAGTTTCTTTCCATATGCCATCAGTCTTATGAACACTTGAATTTTAGTCTATTATAAATCAAGTCCACCTGTACATTCAATGGGGTGGACCTCATTGTATATTGTTACGTACCCGTGGGTGTCTTGTACCTGTCACGTGACCATGATGTAATTAAAGTTATGCTGGACATGAGGTAATGGTCTTGTGATGTTGGAGTGACGTCATTTTCCCGCCAGTGAGAGGTCATGTGATAGTTTTTTTCAACCAGGTATAAAAGGAGAACATCACCCTGTGACGTGGGCATTTCTTGGCTGAATTTGCTATTGACTCCATGCTGCTGCATATTCCGATATTATGACGCAGTTTCGTACAAAAATGGGGTTTTATATTCTGCCTTAAGTCTCAAAGGTTATTGCTGGCAGTTTCGCTATATTACTGCCAGTAAAGACAGTGGGGAGTGAAGATTCATCAGAGTTCGGACATACTGAAGGATTTGGAAAGTTAATGTCGACTGTGAAACAGATTCGACCTTTGTTTAATCTGCGCACGAGGAAGTAGTAAATTGTGTCTGTGATAATTCCTGCTTTGCCAATCAAAGAGCAGTGAGTTGGATACAAAGTTTTGTCAAAGAAAGGTCAGCGCCTTTTAAGCCGTTTATTTCCTTTGATCGTAAATCCTCTGGGGAAAAGCATACTGCAGCTGGGATCAGCAGTAACGCAACGAACGAGAATTTAACACCTTTCAAGAAGTCTCTCCTTTTAACTGACTGTGTAAAACTTTGGACCTTCGCATTACTACTTAAAGAACTGTTTTCTCATTACCGCTTTAAGAACTATTCAAGCTGCTCTATCGCAGCTGATTTCCGGTTACGTTAGTCGTTTGTTTTGTTACGGATTCAAGCAACAATAAATATATGAGTGAGGCAGGGGTTTTTATAACAAATAACATGTTTATTAAACACTGAAAATAAACCCCCCAAAAGTAAACAAATCACTAGCGCAACCGGAATTCAGCTGCTGTGCGGCAGCTTAAACAGTTCTTAAAGCAATGAAGCTTAAACAGTTCTTAAAGCGATGTTGCAAAAACAGTTCTTCAAAGTAGTATTGCAAAAGTTCAAAATGCTTGCAGTCCATTAAAGGAGACTTTTTAAGACGATTTAAATTCTCTTTCACGTCATGCTGTTGCAATTCCCAGTCGAACTACTTTTCCCACAAAGAATTTTACGAAGATGAAATGTAATGGCTTAAAGGCACTGACCTTTCCTTTACAAAACTGTTCCCAATCCTTTCGGCTATTCACAGGGATTAACATGAGAACAGTCAACGAATTCCTTCCGAATAAGGATCAAACAAGGTCGAACCTGTTTCACCATCGAAATCGATTCTCCTCGATCTTTTAACACCCGAACTCCGATCTTCACTCTCCACTGATGCTCAACTAGCAGTATTATACATAAACTGCTGGCAATGACCTTTTAAACTTTAGGCATTAAATAAAACTTCATCCTTCAACTAAACTGCATCATAACATTAAATCACGCAGTGGCATGAAGACAACATGGCAAATCCAGCCACGAACTGCCCCTCCTGACAGGGAGGGGTCCTCCTTTTATACCCTGTAAAAAAAAACTGTCACATGACCTCTACTGGTAGGAAAATGACATCACTCCACCATCACAAGACCATTATCTCAAGTCCAGTATAGCTTCAACACCAGTCATGTGACAAGTACACCACTGTCACGCATCATGGGTACGTAACACCTCCCTCCAAAAAAAACATTTTTAGTCTGTCAAGAACAAATTTTTAACAATTATTTACAAGAAAAATAAACGTATAAATTTTATAACATACAAAATATACAATACAGTATCATCATGTAACATCTTACAACTCACAATACAGTAGGAGTGTTACAATTGTAAAAAAAAACTCCATAAAAAAATTACATTGTACATTCAACATCGAGATAGACAATCAGCAACCACATTATCTTTACCTTTAATATGAGTTATCACAATATTGTACTCTTGTAACATCAAACTCCAATTTAATAATCTTGTTTTTGTTTTTCATCTTACTCAGAAAAACTAACGGATTATGATCAGTGTGAACAATAAGCGGTTTTTGAGTTGTACCAACATATACCTCAATATATTCTAAAGCAAAAACAAGAGATAACAATTCCTTCTCTATTGTCGAATAGTTTATTTGATGCTTATTAAATTTCTTAGAAAAGTAAGCTACTGGATGATCAACCTCATCACCCCCATTCCTTTGCATTAATACTGCTCCTGCAGCCTCATCACTAGCATCTACAGCTAATGAAAAAAGATTTTTCAAAGTCAGGTACCTTGAGCACAGGTTGTTGACATATCATTGTTCTCAATTTTTCAAATGTTTCTTGACAAGGCACTGTCCACACAAACTTCACATTCTTCTGCAAAAGGTTAATCAATGGAAGGGCAACATTAGCAAAGTTCTTACAAAATTTCCGATAATTTCCTACCATTCCCAAGAATCTTCTGAGAGTTTTTTTCCTGTTGGAGTCGGAATCTCTAAAATTGCCCGAAATTTTGCCTGACCAGGAGCTACCTTACCTTGACCCACAACATAACCAAAGTAAGTCACAGTGGCATGTCCAAATTCACTCTTAGCTAAATTAATAGTTAAGTTAGCTTTTGAAAGCCTTTCAAACAATTTCTCCACTGCAATAATGTGTGCTTCCCAAGTATCATTTCCTGTCACTGAATCATCAATATAAGCATCAGTATCTTTCAATCCTTGAATCACAGAGTTAATCATCCTCTGGAAAGTACCTGGGGCATTTTTCATCCCAAATGGAAGAACATTATATTCATATAGCCCAGATGGAGTTGCAAATGCAGAAATCTCTCTACCTATGTCCATTAATGGAACACACCAATACCCTTTCAATAAATCAATCTTTGTAAGGAACTTTGCTTTTCCAACTTTATCCACACAATCATCTACTCTAGGAATTGGATATGCATCTGTTTTCGTTACAGCATTCAGCTTCCTATAGTCCATACAAAATCTAATACTACCATCTGGCTTTGGCACCATAACACAGGGTGAACTCCAATTCGAGTTAGAAGGTCTAATAATATTATTCTCTAACATATATTCAATTTCTTTCTCAGCAAGTTCACATTTTTCTATGTTCATCCTATATGGGTGTTGTTTAATAGGTTTGGCATCTCCAACATCTACATCATGTGAAGCTATAGTAGTCCTTCTCAGAACATCTGGAAACAAATCCTTATATTTAAAAATTAATTTCTTCATCTGCTGTTTCTGCTCTAGCTGTAAATGTGCTAATTTCTCATCAATATTTTCCAGAATGGTTGAATTTGGTAACCTGACAGAAACAATATTGGACTTAGAATGAAATTCAGATAAATCATCTATCATGTTCCTAGTTAAATCAAACTCACTCTCACTAACCACAACAGTCACAGTATCAGATAGTTTCTCAAAATATGGTTTTATCATATTTATATGGCAAAGTTGTGTTGGCCTTCTATGATCTGGAGTTTTTATCACGTAATCCACATCATTGATTTTAGACACAATTTCATAAGGACCATGAAATCTAGCTTGTAAAGGATTTGTTTGCACTGGGAAAAGAACCACCTTATCTCCAGGCTTAATCATCCTCATCCTAGCTTCTTTATCATACCAAGTTTTCATTTTCTCCTGAGCCAATTTTAAATTTTCCTTGGCTAAGCTACAAGCTTTATGTAACCTGTCCTTAAATTTCAAAACATAGTCCAACAAATTAGTGTCTATTTCCTTACTAATCCACTTCCTCATTAACACTCCTTTTTCCAAGTAATATCCTACTGGCACTTTCTCAATTTCACTATCTAGTAGAGCTTCTTCTCTTAATTTTATAATCTCAGGGTTTCTATTCTGCTCTGCTTTCATCTCCTTCTGAGACAGAGATAAATCTTCATAGTCAGACTTACTCCAAGAATCTTGTCCAAACAACGAAGGTAAGAAAGTCTCTGACACATGCTCAAAACTCGAATCCTGAGTTGAACGTCATGAGTAACAACCTCATTCTGTGCATCAATTTTTTTTAGCCATAGCTCTAGTCACAACACAGGAAGAATCTGTGTTAGAATTCAACTCTGGTTCCTCTGACTCCATTGTCAAATGCACTTCAGGAAAAACTTGTCCACCTGCCAAGTCATTACCTAACAATAAAGAAATACCCTTCACAGGTAAGCTATGCTGTAATCCTAGTTTAACAAATCCTGTAACTAACCCTGACTTTAAATTTACTTTATGCAAATGTACAGGCATAAAATCACTCCCAACACCTCCTATATAATTTACCTCACCAGTATCAGACTCTTCATTAAACTTCAATACACTGTCTAACATCAGTGATTGAGAAGCTCCAGTATCGCTAAGGATTTTTATTGGCACCAGAGTAGATCCTTCTTTCAAGGATACAAACCCTTCAGTTATAAATTGATCATATCCCTTTTTAACTTGGTCAGACTCTAACAAAACCTCATTTGTGTTTATCAAATCCTGTAATTTTACAGGTGTGTTGCACACAAGCATCTGGAACTGCTCCCTTCTCTTTCTTTTTCAATCTGAAACAGTTAGCTATTACATGGCCAGGCTTCCTACAATAGTTACAAATAATACCAAACTGTCTTTCCTTCACAGGTTTTCCTTCCTCCTTACCTTTCTCATTAACATCTGATTTAATTTCTGATTTAACTTGAGTCTCCGTGTTATTTTTCCTCTTAAAAATTCTGCCTTGAGGAAATTTATTCTTATGGATTAAAACATACTCATCAGCTAATCTAGCAGAGTCCTGCTAGATTATCAGTTCTATCAGTATCCCTCTCATTTAAGTAGGTCCTTACTTCAACAGGAATGCTTCTTTTAAATTCCTCCATTAAAATCAGCTCTTTCAATGTATTATAGTTCTCATTTATATTTTTAGAAGAAACCCATCTCTCAAAACACACAGCTTTATCAGAGGCAAATTCCACATGTCTTTTCCACAGACTTCTTCAAACTTCTGAATCTTTCTCTATATGCTTCTGGGACTAATTCATATGCTTTTAAAATATGTTTTTTAACAATATCATAATCAAGTGCTTGTGTAGCAGTGAAAGCTGTATAAACTTGTTGTGCTTTGCCTTTAATTACACTCTGTAACAACACTGACCATTTATCTTTCGGCCACTCTGAAGTCTGAGAAATCATTTCAAAATGTTGGAAATATCTTTCCACTTCTGTTTCACTAAATGGTGGGACCAATTTAATTTCTTGACTAGCAACAAATGGTTTTCTAGAACCAGAAGACTGATTCCCAGACCTTAATTTCGTCACTGCATTTTCAAATTCCCTTTTGTTCTGATGAGCTTCTAACCTACAACGCTCCAACTTCATTTGTTCGATTTATAACTGCATCTCCAGATTACTTATTGGAAATGACTCTAAAATCGATTCATCAAAATCACCCGAATCCACATAGTGTGACACGATTTTTCTCTGTATTACAGCCTTTGATGTAGTCTTCAAAATACCTTTAAGTTGCAATCTACTAGCTATCTCAGACACCTCAGTTTTTTTTCACCTTCGCTAACAACTCCGCGTCTGGCGAAACCAGAAACTCATCAATATTCATTGTTGCCAAATACACTCACAAGCCAATCAAACAAAAGAATCAAGTATTCCCCTTTTCCAAAACACCGATTCAAAATTTAACAAGCATTTAAACTCAAATGATTCAATCCGGATGCAGCCCCCATATTTATGTTACGGATTCAAGCAACAATGAATATATGAGTGAGGCAGGGGTTTTTATAACAAATAACACATTTATTAAACACTGAAACAAACCCCCCAAAAGTAAACAAATCACTAACACAACCAGAAATCAGCTGCTGTGTGGCAGCTTAAACAGTTCTTAAAGCAATGAAGCTTAAACAGTTAAAGCGATGTTCTTCAAAGTAGTATTGCAATAGTTCAAAATGCTTGCAGTCCATTAAAGGAGAGACTTTTTAAGATGATTTAAATTCTCTTTCACATCGTGCTGTTGCAATTCCTAGTCAAACTACTTTTCCCACGAAGAATTTTACGAAGATGAAATGTAACGGCTTAAAGGCACTGACCTTTCCTTTACAAAACTGTTCCCAATCCTTTCGGCTATTCACAGGGATTAACATGAGAACAGTCAACAAATTCCTTCCGAATAAGGATCAAACAAGGTCGAACCTGTTTCACCGTCGAAATCGATTCTCCTCGATCTTTTAACTCCCGAACTCCGATCTTCAGTCTCCACTGATTCTCAACTAGCAGTATTATACATAAACTGCTGGCAATGACCTTTTAAACTTTAGGCATTAAATAAAACTTCATCCTTCAACTAAACTGCGTTATAACATTAAATCACGCAGTGGCATGAAGTCAATATGGCAAATCCAGCCACGAACTGCCCCTCCTCACAGGGAGGGGTCCTCCTTTTATACCCTGTAAAAAAAAACTGTCACATGACCTCTACTGGCAGGAAAATGACGTCACTCCACCATCACAAGACCATTACCTCAAATCCAGTATAGCTTCAACACCAGTCATGTGACAGGTACACCACTGTCACGTGTCACGGGTACGTAACAGTTTACTTGTGGGTTTTTACTGTATTTAATAAATGTTTTATTTGTTATAAAAAAAACCTGCCTCAATTATATAATCATTGTTGCTGATTTGTAAAAAAATTGGGGGCTCGTGGAATGAACCATTTTTGAGTTTAAATGCTTGTTTCATTTTTGATCGGTGTTTTGGAAAAGGGAAATACTCAATTCTTTTGTTTGATTGGCTTGTGAGTGGTATTCAGCAACAATGAATATTGATGACTTTCTGGTTTCGCCAAACGCAGAGTTGTTGGCGAAGGCAAAACAAAAGGTTGTATTTGAGATTGCTAGTAGATTGGAACTTAAAGGTATCTCGAGGTCTACATCAAAAGCTCTAATACAGAGAAAAGTCATGCCACACTATGTAGGTTCAGGTGATTTTGATGAATCGGTTTTAGATTAATTTCCAATAAGTACTCTAGAGATGCAGTTACAAATCGAACAAATGAAGTTGGAACAAAGTAAAGCGGATTTGGAGCGTTGTAGGTTAGAAGCTGAAAATAAAAAGAGGGAATTTGAATATGCGATGGCGGAATTAAGGTCTGAGAATCAGTCTCCTGGTTCTAAAAAATGTTTGTTGTTAGTCAGGAAATTAAATTGGTCCCTCCTTTTTCTGAAACAGAAGTAGAAAAATATTTCCAAAATTTTGAAACAATTGCTGTGATTTCAGAGTGGCCGAAAGAGAAATGGTCAGTGATGTTACAGAGTGTAATTAAAGGCAAAGCACAACAGGTTTATACAGCTTTAACTGCTGAGCAAGCGCTTGATTATGAAACTGTGAAACAGCAGATATTGAAGGCATATGAGTTAGTCCCAGAAGCTTATAGAGAAAGATTCAGAAATTTGAAGAAATCTGTGGAATAAACATATGTGAAGTTTGCCTATGATAAAACTGTGTGTTTTGAGAGATGGGTTTCCTCTAAAAAGGTAAATGGGGACTATAATAAATTGAAAGAGTTGACTTTAATGGAGGAATTTAAAAGAAGCATTCCTTTTGAAGTAATGACATAGTTAAATGAGAGAGACATTGATACATTGCAGGACTCTGTTAAATTAGCTGATGAGTATGGTTTAATTCATAAGAATACATTTTCTCAGGGTAGAACTTTCCATGGATTACCAAAAATTTCTACTTTGCCATCTTTAGACTTTTAAGAACTGTTCCTAAACTTGACTGTTTGGGAGCCACAGACAAATATACACATAAAACTGCTAACTTCTGTTTATTTTGTTTAATCTTTTATATTTTGAGTAGATACTAATAAAGATAGTGGTTTTAACATTAAAACCTGACTCAATTTGTGATCTATTACAGCTGATACATAACATAAATTGGGGCTCGTCCACGACATGCACAAAATTGAAGCTTATTGATTATCGTTCTCATTGGTTATTTCCTTTTTGATTGACTTGTGTGTGGAAACCAGCAGCAATGGATATTGATGAATTTCTGGCATCACCAGACCCTGAGGTATTAGGGAACGCCAAAAAGGATGACTTGCTGGCTGTTGCTAAAAAGCTGGGATTTGTTTCGATAAAATCGTCTATGAAAAAGGTAGAGGTTCAAAGGAAAATAGCTAAGCACTACATTTTTTTTGGGGAAGTTTGATGACGAGGTGTTATGGATGTTTCCTGCAAGTAAACCCAGTGATCTTGAGCTCCAGTACAAGTTGGAAAAACTAAACTAAAAAAATCTAAAGATGGAGGCTGAGGAAAGGCAAAAACAGTTAGCAGCTGAAGAAACAGAAGCAGAAGCAAAGGGTGGAAGCAAAAAAAAAAGCAGAGGCAGTTTGAGATGGAGAAGTTAAGGCTCAAGCGAGAAATTTCTGGCTCTAGGAATAAGTTTATTGCCAGTTGGGAAGTTAAATTGGTCCCTCCATTTGCTGAATCTGAGTTTTATAAATACTTTCAACATTTTGAGACAGTTGCTTAGAGCCTACAGTGGCCAAAAGACGGCAGGTCTCTTCTGTTACAGAGTGTAATCAAGCTCAGCAGGCTTATTCTGCCCTCTCAGTTGGTGAGGCAGCTAAGTATGAGATTGTGAAGCATGCTGTGGTCAAAGCTTATGAGCTGGTTCCATAAGCCTATAGGCAAAGGTTTAGAAATTTGAAGAAATCTGTGAACCAGACTCATGTGGAATTTTCTTATGAGAAGTCTGTGTGTTTTGAACGATGGTGCACAGCTAAAAATATAGATGATAATTTTGACAGAGGGAAAGTTGGTTCTAATTGAAGAATTTAAAAGGTGCATCCATAATAATATAAAGGCATATTTAGATGGAAAGGATGCTGCCACTTTGCAAGAGTCTGCTAAATTTGCAGACGAGTTTGCTCTGACCCACAAGGGTAACATTACCCCAAGTATGACCTTCCAAAAGAGTAGCATGGATAGTCAGGGTAAACCAAAAATTAAATCTGGGACTAGTGACAAAGATAAAGATGAAGGAAAGCAGTTAAAGGAGAAACATTTTGATCTCACTTGTCACTATTGTAAGAAACCTGGTCATATTATGGCTGTAAACTCTTGATGAAGAAGAAGGAAAAGGAGGCAGCTCCAGATGCTTGTGTTCATCACTGTGAACCCACAGGGTTCTGGACATTCTGATAAAGCTCTATCAAAGGCTAAGATGTCTGGCCTGGTTAGGAAAGAATTCCTTCCTTCTGTGTCAGTGAATGAGTGGTCACCTCTGGTACCAGTGAAAATTCTTCAAGATACTGGGGCTTCTCCGTCAATCTTGTTAGACGATGTTCTGAAGTTTAGTGATGAGACTGCCACTGGCAAGGTAAATCTTATTAGAGGCACTGGGGACGACATTGTTTCTGTACCTCTGCACAAGGTAATGTTGGAGTCAGGGTTAGTTTCAGGGCCAGTTAAGATAGGACTATGGCCCAGTCTACCAGTGCCGGGTCTTTCTCTGTTGTTAGGGAATGACCTAGCAGGTGGTAAAGTTGTCCCTGCAGTGCAGCTGATGACTAAACCAATCACTGATGATCCAAAGACAGATTCAGACATGTATCCATCCTGTGCAGTAACTCAAGCTATGGCCAAGAAGCTAGCCAATGTGGATGGTTCTGTGCAGAATGATTCTGCTACCCATGATCGCCCATATCGGGATTCTGATCTTGATGGCTTGTCAGCGACTTTCCTTCTTTCGTTATTGGAACAGGATCCTTGTATTAGGTCTGTTAAAAAAGATTTGTCTTTGCCCAAAAAGGAGTTTATAGCAGAACAGACCAGAGACCCTGAGATTACAGCCTTGAGAGAAAAAGCTTCAATGAGGAAGTGGAGACCACTTGATATTCCCGCAAGTGAGGAATGGGCAATTGTTCACCAGGTTGTAGTTCCTAAAGTCTATGGGAATGAGATTTTAACTTTGGCACATAGTATGTCCTTGGGGGGGGGGGGGGCATCTGAGTGTGAATAAAATTGTGAGCAAGGTTTTGAAACAATTCTTCGGGCCCAGTTTGAGATAAGATGATGCAACATTTTGCCGAAGTTGTCACACTTGTCAGGTTGTGGGTAAACCTAATCAGGTCACCCCAGTAGCCTCACTGCAACCTATTCCTGCATTTGATGAACCCTTTTCTAAAGTTATTGGAGATTGTGTTGGCCCATTGCCAAAGACTAAAGCTGGCCATCAGTATTTGCTAATCGTCATATGTAGAGCATCTAGATCTCCAGAAGCCATATCTTTCAGAAATATAAAAGCTAAAGTTGTGTCAAAGGCTCTCATACAGTTTTTCACCCTATTTGGTTTGCCTAAAGCAGGGGTCAGCAACCTTTACCACTGAAAGAGCCACTTGGACCCGTTTCCCACAGAAAAGAAAACACTGGGAGCCGCAAAACCCGTTTGACATTTAAAATGAAATAACACTGCATACAATGTTTTTTTTGCCTTTATGCTATGTATAAACAAACTATAATGTGTTGCATTTATGAAATTGATGAACTCCTGCAGAGAAAACGAAATTACATTTCTGCATGCAACAAAAACATTTTGAACTCCGAAAAAAAGACGTTGGGTTGAAAGTTACTTTTAAGTAAAATACTCAATGTCTATTTGAGTCCTTCTTGTATTTATGAAAAACGCCGAACTTAAATTTTCCGCCAGCAGCAAACCAAAAATAACATCAGCCAGCTGTCAGCCTGAAAAATAAAAGGACTATTTCACTGAACAATGAAAAAATATGAATATACATAAAATAATAGGCAATTAAAATATTTATCATACTTGGTTAATGGGATTTCTGCTCCTGGACCTCAGCGCACAGCGTCTGCACATCAGGGCTGTATGACGTCACCTTCATCTTTACACAGGATCGCAAGCTGTCATCTGTGAGGCGTGCGCGATGTTTGTTTTTAATAAAGTTCATGTTGGAGAACACCTGCTCACATACATATGTGGATCCAAAGATCGACAGGACTCCAAGCGCATACTTTTTCATGTTTACATAAATGTCGGGCATAGCATTCCATGTTTCGAACACAAGTTTGTCCGGTTTTGGAAGGTTTTCAATATCACTGCATTTGTGATTCTGAGCAAGAACGGCCTTCTGACGGGCAACATCTTCAAGGTCTGCTGTCAAGCGTCTAAACTTGGACACCCATATGTCTTTGTTGGCTATGTCGGCCAGTTCCATCTCAAGATCAGGTTGACTCACACCTGCCAATGCAGTTGTATTCAGTAGGGAAGGATCGATGCTTAAGGGAGTGACCGGGAAGGATAATGTGTTTTTTTCCTCTCTGAACTCACAGAAGCGTTTCCCAAACGATGTTTGCATTGCGATGATTGCAGAATGTAAATACTCTGAAATTATCATGTCGTGACCTTGTTTGAACTCTCTCAAATTGGGGAAGTGAGACAATGTGCCTTTCTGTAAATCTCTGGCAAGCAACGTCAACTTGCGCTCGAATGCCAAAACATCCTCCAACATGTGCAGGGCTGTGCGTCCTTTCCCCTGAAGAGCTGTGTTCAGCGTGTTCAGGTGCGCTGTCATGTCTACCATGAAGTGTAGCTTTTCCAGCCACTCTGGCTGTTCCAGCTCAGGAAAGGTGAGCCCTTTGCTGCCCAGGAAAGTTTTCACTTCTTCCAGACACGCGACAAAGCGTTTCAGCACCTCCCCTCTGTACAGCCACTGGACTTTGTTGTGCAGCAGGAGATCAGAATATCTGATCATCCAGTAACAAACGGAATTGACGGTGATTTAAACATTTGCCATTATTTTATTGACAATCTGAATGACAACATCCATTACTTCTGTGCATTCCGGAGGAAATGTTTGAGCGCACAGAGCCTCTTGGTGCAAGATGCAGTGAAAAGTCAGCAGCTTTCTGTCCAGCGACTTCTGCAGTAAAGCCACAATTCCCTTGTGCGTTCCCGTCATGTTCGGTGCCCCCATCAGTAGCTACTGACACCAGATGGGTGGTCTTTATTCCTTTGGCTCTTAAACAATTCAAGACAGCCTCACAGATGTCCTCCCCCCGTGTTTGGTCTTTTAGAGGTATCAACTCAATCAGTTCTTCCTGTGGCCCGGCAGAGTTTACATACCGGCAGAACAACGCTATTTGTTCAATATCACCTTTGTCTTTAGACTCGTCACAGGCAATCGAGTAGGCCACAGCTGAATTGATGTCTTTAATTTGCTGTCTTGTGATGTCTTCTGCCATTTTTATGGTTCTGTCTTTGACAGTCTTTGCAGAGAGGGGCATATCCCTGATTTTCTGCACAATTTCACTCTTGTTTTTAAAGTCCGTGAATAGATGTTCTGAAATCTTAATGAAAGATTCTTTTATATATTCACCATCTGTAAACTGCTTCCCGTGCCTGACTATTTCCTGAGCGGCAATATAACTGGCGTATGTCGTTGATTTTCCAGACTTCATCCATTTCTGGAAATGATTTTTGCTCAGATCAACCTTCCGCATCAGTTCCGAAACGGCTTTTTTTCTCTCATCTCCATCCGGATATTTTTGAGCAAAGGCTGCGTGTTTATTCTGGAAATGCCTTGCGACATTTGACTTTTTGTTGTTTGCTAGTTTCTCATTGCATATTAAGCATACCGCTAAACCAGTCACGTCAGCACTGAAAGCAAATGAATCTGTCCACGTATCATTAAACGTTCTGTTTTCTTCAGTCACTTTTCTTTTTTTAGAATTCTCCATAGTTGGCTTACCTTGGATCGAAAAATTAAAGAAATCGCGCACTGGCGGGTGTCAGGTATTGGCAGTGGTGACGTATATTAATAGCGATAAAAACACGTTGTAGCGGTGTGCTCACGCAGTCAGTAAACTGCAGTCGAATAACTTTATTCGAACTAAACAGCCTTGCTTTTAAGCCTCCCTCAACCCAGCCCCCATGGACGCAGATGCTGCAAAAGACGCGTACTCACAAACCCCCGTAGGCTATCTCCCTTAGCCGGAATGCTGGCTAATTGTGAGCCGTTTCAGATGTGCCAGGAAATGTGTCGCCACACTTAGATTGTACAAGATCACCATAATCTTCAAATTTAGAATTACATTTCAAAAGCTAACAAACTAACATAAAATACATTTTAATTAAATACTGACCAATTATTTCCCAAAGCCACAGGGAGCCGCAGCACAGAGGTGAAAGAGCCACAAATGGCTCGGGAGCCGCAGGTTGCCGACCCCCGGCCTAAAGAAATCCAATCTGATCAAGGAAGTAATTTTATGTCAGTATTATTCCAGCAGGTAGTTTATGAACTGGAAACCAAACAGATAATGTCATCTGCGTACCATCCAGAATCCCAAGGGGCCTTAGAAAGATTTCATTCTACCCTCAAGACCATGATTAGGACATTCTGTATTGAAAATAAGAAGGATTGGGATGAAGGAGTTCACTTGATTTTATTTGCCATAATTGAGTCAGTGCAAGAGTCCTTAGGCTTTAGTCCCTTTGAACTTGTGTTTGAACACCAGGTCCAAAGGACCTTTGGCATTATTAAAGGAACAGTGCATTAACAATCACCTGCTTGTGAATTTGTTGGACTATGTTCTGAAATTCAAGGACAGATTAAAAAGGGCTTGTGATTTAGCAAGAGAAAATTTAAAATCAGCCCAGGAACGGATGAAAACTTGGTATGATAAACAAGCTAGAATGGGGTCATTCAAGTGGGAAGATAAGGCTCTTGTGTTGTTTCCCATGCCAGTGAATCCTTTGCAAGCTAGGTTCCATGGTCCTTATGAGGTTGTGTCTAAAATTAATTATGTGGATTGTTATGTATCCCATAGAGAGGTCTGTTCAAGTCTGGTGTCACTATTTTTAAATGTTTTATTTGTAAAGGGACACAAAGGTAGGGTTAATACATAAATTCAGATAAGTCACATTGTCAACACTCAATCTAAAGCGCGGGTATATTATTAATCATCATTCTTAAATGAGCTCTGCTGATGTCTAGGGGTTAATAGATTGTCCGTTGGAAATATAAAAGTCACTCTGAAAGCCTGCCGGCCACAGTCCGTTGGAAAACGCTGGGTTTTTCGTGGGGCGCCCGAGAGAGAGAGATTGTGGGGGAGGGGAGAAGAGAAAGGACTTGCCGAGTCTCGATGAATCTTCCGTGAAATCGGGGGAGCGTTGGTTTCCTCTCCCCGATATCAGTTAAACGCGGTTTCCTGTGATTCCAGCCACAAATTCCAATCCCGGAATCTAATGCACGTGGCTTCCTTCAGTATGACACCCCGCTGCTGCGGGATCGCTCTCTCGTGTCTTCTGGGTGCGTCCAAGGGGCTGTCCCCCTGAGACTCTCCTTTATACTTCCTCACGGGGTCGCAGGTGTCAATCAGGTTGGGATGATGCAATCTCTCTCTCAACCAGCCCACCTTGCCCGAGGGCTTTTCACGTGGTCTCCATGAGACAATAGTCGCTGTTGTCTTTACTCTGTATCGCTGGTGGAACCTGCCACTTGACACGTATCTCTCTCTCTCCGACTTGGTCTACCACCCCCCCCCCCCCCCCTTCAACGGGTGCTCTTACGATTCTCCGGAAGGAGGGGGCTGCTCCTGCTCCTTCGGCCCCTCAGAGCTGTGGTATCTTCATAACAGGATTATGTAGTCAAAACACCAGATAGATGAATGTCAACAGAGCTTCGTCATGTAAACATGCTGAAACCATATTTGAAAAACAAATAGCATCAGTGACCGATGGTGACAATAACAATAAGTCTGACCTTGCTGGGAACTTGGCAGCAGATTCATCTGAAGTTTATTTCAAATCGAACAATATTCCAGCTAGATTGACAAATTTGACTATTTTGGAAAATCTTGATGAGAAATTGGCTAATTTACAGCCACAGCAACAGCAGCAGATGAAGCAAATAATTATGAAATTTAAGGATTTATTTCTTGATGTCCCAAAAAGAACCACAATGGCCTTTGATGATGTAGATGTGGGTGATGCCAAGCCTATTGAACAACATTCTTATCATATGAACATTGAAAAATGTAAACTTGCTGAACAAGAAATTAAGTATATGTTAGAAAATGGTATTATTAGGCACTCTACCTCAGGTTGGAACTCACCTTTTGTCATGGTACGTAAATAAGGTTTTGCACTGATTATAGAAAGGAGAATGCAGAAACAAAAGCAGATGCTTATCCCATCCCCAGACTGGATGACTGTGTAGATAAGGTTGGAAAGAATAAGTTTCTTACAAGGATTGGTCCGTTGAAAGGTATTGGTGTGTTCCATTGATGGATAGAGGTAGAGAAATTTCTGCATTTTTAACATCTTCTGGGTTGTATAAATACAATGTTCTAACATTTGGAATGAAAAATGCTCCAGTAACATTCCAGAAAATGATTAATTCTGTAATTCAAGGATTAAAACACACAGATGCCTATATTGATGATTTGGTCACAGGAAAAGTCACTTGGGAAGCCCATATCTCTGCAGTGGAAAAGCCGTTCGACAGACTCTCAGAGGTCAATCCTACAGTTAATTTAGCTAATAGTGAATTTGGACATGGTACTGTAACCTATCTTGGTTATGTTATGGGACAGGGCAGGTTGGCACCTGTTCAGGGAAAAGTTCAGGCTATTTCTGAGGTTGCCATTCCCACTGGTAAAAAAGCTCTTAGAAGACTTCTGGGAATGGTTAGATATTATTGTAAGTTCTGTAAGAACTTTGCTGATGTTTCTCTCCCATTGACCAACCTCCTGAAGAAGGATGAAAAGTTTGTTTGGACAGAGTTTTGTCAAGAGACATTTGATAAGTTGAAAGCCATCTTATGTCACCAACCTGTACTTAGGTCACCTGACTTTGAAAAGCCATTTTCCACAGCCATGGATGCTAATGATGAAGCTGCAGGAGCAGTGTTACTACAAAGGGATGATTATGTTGATGTTGAACATCCTACGGCTTACTTTTCAAAGAAATTTAATGAGCATCAAAGAAATTATTCCACTATAGAGAAGGAATTATTAACACATATTTTGGCTTTACAGCATTTTGATGTGTATGCTTGCCCATCTTAGAAACCACTTGTGATTTATACAGATCATAATCCATTGTTGTTCTTGAGTCAAATGAAGAACAAGAACAGATGGTTGTTAAAATGGAATTTCATTTTGCAGGAGTATGATATGATAACTCACATTAATGGCAAAGATAACGTAATTGCTGATTGTCTTTCCAGATGTTAAGCCTGCAATGTATTAACAACAGTGAAATGGAATTTATTATTGGTATGCGCTTCTGCAATATGTTATATTAGTCTGTCACATGCTATATGGTAACCATACATGCATTGTTTCACATATTGTAGTTTGCAGTGATCTTCCAGATCAAAATTTTTTTATGTGGGGGGAGGTGTCACAGGTTTTGTTTGCTGTGGACTGTTACTTTCATTTTCATTTTTAGAATTTTTATTGGTACATAATCTTCTACAGCTATAAAAATGATACAGAATGTCAACAAATTAATATGTATACAATTAATAAAGCTGAAGAAAAAAGCTGATCGTAATATATAAAAATGGAAAAAAATTATATATATAAGGAAAAGAAAGGAAAAAAAGAACCCTGTCTAACTAAGAAAAAACCCACTGACTACAAAAAAAAAGGAAAAACCCCATTAGGAATCAACCCCCCTGGAGCAATACATCTTACCATCATCTATATATAAAGAAAAAGAGTCATCATCCACCAATTCAGATGTATAAAAAAAATTGGAAGGAAACCATATAAAATAATTAAAATTAAATGATAATATTTGGCAAAAGAGCCCCATCTTCTCTCAAAATCGAATCGGGAATCAAAAGTTCTACTAATTTTTTTCCAAACTGAGACATAAGATTATTTGAGAAAACCATTCAATTAATGTAGGGACAGAGGTATCTTTCCATTTTAATAAAATAGCCCTTCTTGCCAATAATGTAAAAAATGCAATTACATGTTGATCTGAAGATGTAATACCCTGAATATGATGTAGAACTATTCCAAATAGAACAGTCAATCTATTAGGTTGTAAATTAATTTTCAGAGCCTTAGAAATTGTAGAAAATAAAGATTTCCAAAATGATTTTAATGAAGAACATGACCAGAACATAAGTGACTGGCACATATAGAAGAATTTACGTTTTTCAAAACTCAAAGCCAATTTTCATTAACAAAGGTCATATTAAATTCTCTCTCCCAATCTTGTTTAATTTTTGTCAGGTTCTCTTTTTGTAACAAAAATAAATTATAAATTCTGCTAATGGAACCTCTCACTAAAGGATTCAACTTCAAAATGGTATCCAACAAATCAGATTCTTGTAAATATGGAAACTTAGGTAAATATTGTTGTAAAAAATGCCTAACCTGAAAATATTGCAGAAAATGTGTATGAGCAAGAGAATATTTGTTAATAAACTCTTCAAAAGTCATCAATGAACCATCACAAAATAAATCTGTAGAAGAACGGATCCCCTTATTTCTCCATAGCAGAAAAATGGGATTGGTTATTGAAGGTTTAAATGAAAAGTTTTGATACAAAAAACTAGACAACTTAAATTATTTAAAATTGCGAAACTGAACCCAAATCCATAGGGATTGTTTAATATCTGGGTTAAGATTTAAATTTGGAATTTTAGAGAGCTGTAAAGGTAATGGAGCTCCTAATATTGAAGTTAAATCTAATTGTTTAACTGCTTTTAAACTGTTTTAAAAACAGGATTTTAAAACAGATAGATTTTGTGTTATATAGTTTCTTACTGTTACGAGACCACAGGTTTTGTTCGCTGTGGACTGTTACTTTAAGAGACATCTGGATGAGGCAGGACTATGATATCAGTATAATAAACTGCAACAGACCACTGAGATTTTCAGTGATGTAGAGACAGAGACAGGCTTTTGTCTGCAAACTGCCAACAGGAGCCTGATTAAAATGTGTGAAGTCTTATACATTCCCATGCCCAAAAGTTTGGGTTGCTCAACAGAACACAGTGCACTGGATGTGGGACTGTCACTTCGTATAATCCATATGTGGATTTTTTGTGGAGATATCCTGTGGGACCACTGCTGTTAACCCGTATCTGGATCCGGGTGTGTTATGTGGTAACCACATGGAAGAAGGGATGTCCTTTGACAGTTCCCCTCACGCCATCTGCCTGCCACCCCACTCAGGATAGGGTTCCCCTTGTCCTCATCTACCACCCTACCAGCCTCCAGGTCCAACGTATAATTCTCTGTAACTTCCGCCACCTCCAACGAGATCCCACTACCAAGCACATCTTTCCCTCCCCCCTCTTTCTGCTTTCCGCAGGGATCGCTCTCTATGTGACTCCCTTGTCTATTCGTCCCCCCCATCCCTTCCCACCGATCTCCTTCCTGGCACTTATCCTTGTAAGCGGAACAAGTGCTACACCTGCCCTTACACTTCCTCCCTCACCACCATTCAGGGCAGCAGACAGTCCTTCCAAGTGAGGCAACTCTTCACCTGTGAGTCGGCCGGTGTGGTATACTGCGTCCAATGCTCCCGGTGTGGCCTTTTATATATTGGTGAGACCCGACACAGACTGGGAGATTGTTTCACTGAACACCTACGCTCTGTCCGCCAGAGAAAGCAGGATCTCCCAGTGCCCACACATTTTAATTCCATGTCCCATTCCCATTCTGATATGTTTATCCATGGCCTCCTCTACTGTCAAGATGAATCCAAACTCAGTTTGGAGGAACAACACCTTATATACCGGCTGGGTAGCCTCCAACCTGATGGCATGAACATTGACTTCTCTAACTTCCGTTAATGCCCCTCCTCCCCTTCTTACCTCATCCCTGACATATTTAGTTGCCCATCACTCTGCCTGTTCTCCATCTCACTCGGGTGCTCCCCCCCTTTCTTTCTCCTGGGGCCTCCCGTCCCATGATCCTTTCCCTTCTCCAGCTCTGTATCACTTTCGCCAATCACCTTTCCAGCTCTTAGTTTTATCCCACCCCCTCCGGTCTTCTCCTATCATTTCGCATTTCCCCCTCCCCCCACTACTTTCAAATCTCTTGCTATCTCTCCATTCAGTTAATCCTGACAAAGGGTCTCAGCCTGAAACATCAACAATGCTTCTTCTTATAGATGCTGCCTGGCCTGCTGTGTTCCACCAGCATTTTGTGACTGTTCCCCTGCGATGTTTTACGTGAATTTCGGAACGACTCAACAGATAAGTTCTTTGGTGACTGTTATTTTGTTTACCCAGTGTGAAACCTGTTGAATTTTTTTGTAATTAACTTCTCTTGACATTTTTGTGTTGATTTACAAATCTCTCCCTTCGCTCATCTATTCCATGGATTACTGAATATTTCTACCTTGCCACTTTAAGACTTTTTAAGAGCTGTTCCTAAACTTGACTGTTTGGAAGCCACACACATAACACTGTTAACTTCAGTTGATTTCACTTAATCTTTTATATTTTGAGTAGATACTGATAAAGATAGTGGTTTTAATGTTAAAACCTGACTCAATTCATGAGCTTTTGCTGCTGGTATGTATCACTTACACACAATACCACTTTTCACAGTGTATTAGATATACCATCCCCATGGTTGCTGCACTGCATAGAAACTATTAAGGAAACCTGAAACTAGCAAAATCATTGTAGAAGCATCTTCCAATGCAGCCGTCCCTGCTTTCCACCCACTGGGAAATGAAGAACATCAGATGCCATCACATCTTCAGCAAAATGCTACAAACACCCATCTGGGTGGGAACAGAAACAGGATGCGCATGGGACTGATTTACTTTTTGAGTTCTACCAGTACATAGACAGTGGAAGAGCCCTTTATTGTGTCCCTATTGTTTGTTGCTGCGATAGTTCCCAGATTAATAATGCAATTCCAACCCCTTATCTCCCTCTCTGACTTTTCGTTAAGGTCCTGATTTTCAGCCTCTTTCCTCGCTCCTTATTCTCACTGCCTTGGATGTGTTCCTCCCTATCAACCGATATTATTGGTGCCAATGTTCATCCCGAGTTCTGGCTACCTACTCTCCCCCAATCCTGAGAGTTTTTAGCAGCTTTTCTGACACGTCCTCTGGCACTCAGAGGGCAACACATCATCCTGGTGTCTCTCTTGTGGCCCCTAACATTGGAATCAGCGAATATAAAAGTGCTCACCCACCCACAGTCACACGTAATCAAACTGTATTCTCACCCTCACACAGATCAGACAAAACCAGACGTCACCCCTCCCACAGTGAAAAGAAATCCCGGAAGCCCCTGACCAACCATGGCGGTGCTGTCATCAGTAACCCTGTCTCCACTGCGGAGGATTCAATATTACAGGAGAGTAGTGTCGCTTTAGTGCAACTCGATTACAGCTCGGAGTTCAAAACTGGCATCCTCTATAAGAAGTTTGTATGACATTCCCGTGGAATGAGTAGGTTCCTCCAGGTTCTCCTGTTTCCTCACACAGTTAAGGGCATACAGCTTAGCTGGTTAATTGGTCATAGTAAATTGATTAGGCTGAAGTGAAATCGAGGGTTACTGGATAACATGGTTCACTGGGCCGAAAGGACCTTTTCCACACTGTATCTCTCAATAAACAAATCAATCCTCCAGCATGGCATTCCCTCAGTCACTGCAGTCTCAGCTTCTGCAGCGGAAACAAAGAGAACCTCAGATCAGAAATGCCAAGGACTGGGGTGCGTGTTGGGAGGAAACGCTGTTCCATTCATAGGCTTACTGGAAGAAGTGACCCATGATGCTGGAAAGGACTCGGTGTGTCATTGCATCACCGTGCTCTGAAGTGCCCATTCAGTTTAGCAGCAGACAGGGGCACGGTCAGTGCCTGTCACATCTGTCACTGCATTAAATATCAAGTTGCATTACAGCTGTTCCTATGGTGCTGTGGTAGTGAAATCCTCAGGGAACATGTTTACCAAGTAGAGCACTATCCTCCTTCTGGAAAGTGGGTGACTTTGTGATCTTGTCCTCACAACTAAATTGAGCACTTTCCTGAGAGCTATAATGACACGGAGTAACCAGCGATTTCCTGTTTCCATTCTCCTTTGCATGCTGTATAGTTCTCAAAGGGCAGATCTACCCCAAGTTCAGGAGATGGCTTGTTCAGCTTGAGACCAGTCTACATTTCTTCAGAGAGATTGCAAAGCTCTGGATTGTGGACCAACACCCACTCTGTTTCCTTGTACACTTTGCTCTTCCAATCCAACCCTGTTCAGTGTTTCTGTGGGGTGACCACTCATTGTGAATCTTTAATGGCCAACCGTGTAGACTGTCAAGAGTTGTCTGACCAGGGTGTTTTACAAGGTTAACATAACACATCCACTTTCCACAGTCCCACTGGGCAGGATCCCAGGGTTCTGTGTATTTCCTTATGACTTTATTAATATCATGTATTGCATTGAACTGTTGCTGCTAACAAATTCCACAACTCATGCCAATGACAACAAACCCGATTCTGATCCTGATCTCCATCGGTGCCGGTGGGCAGGTTTGGGGGGGGAGTGTGCATGATCTCGGAGTTCTCACACACCACTGCAGTGTCCCTGCACCACGCCCTCACTCCTGCGGGGGGAATGTCAGGCTGTGAACTGATGGAGCCCATCTGTGTTTCCCACTCCAGGAAGTCCTGTAGAAGGAGACCCGTAATCACCTGACCCACCCAGTGTATGGAGAATCTGCTGTCAGACCCAGACAGAAATGCTGCCTCTGCTCACCACTTCTGCCCTGACCTACTCCGGACATCAGTGAAGACAACTGATCAGATTCTGAGAGGCTTAGACAACAGACCCAAACTGTGGACACTCATCCTGAAAAATGGTGTTTGATCACATCTATTGTGCTGAAAGTGTCTTGGGCTCCCTGCTCCAGACCCTTGCTTCACTACTGATGGATAATGAATAAAAAGTGATGTGACTCCTGTAATGTCCTGTCACTGTCGATGAAAATTATCACGTGTAGTCTATCTCAGGGAAGATCCAGAGAATGTTCTTGGTAGAACTCTTTTGCAGCCTATGCTTATCTTTGGCGCGAAAATTATTCCATACACAGCTTCAGAAAATTGAGATGGTGACTTGCTGAACCTGTATTGGTACTCCCAAAGGCAAGTACACAGGTTCTGTTTGTTTCTGAAAGTGAATCAGCTTGACCCACTAGCTCTATCCGGCCATTTTGACGATTCCTAGCACTGTCTGACTTTGTTCACAGTGACTGAACTTGGCTCTCCATGTACCCCTTTTCAGCCATCGATGTGTTTCGGACAGCCAGTATTGACCGGAGTTGGGGCATTGAACAGTTAAGGGAAAGGTGAGCTTGGTATGACAGTGCTGTTTGATGAATATTACCCTCTGTCTGCCCACAGTTGAGGTTTCGCAAAATTTTCAATAGCGTAATCCAATACTTCTGTTTCAGTCCCCAATACCACTGAGAATTCCCAGCCCTCTGCCTTTACCAGCAGTGATTTATTTCTGTTGTCCCCTCCCTGTCTCCATAACCCCCTCTAGAATGAAAAACCCACAACCCCATCTCCATCACCCCTACTAGTCTCTACACCTCTACTTTAATATCATGCATTCAGCCCCTAAACCATCGCCCATATCTGTGAATTCCACTAACCCCTACACTCCTCCGCATCCTTATGAACCACCCAGTCCTTTCAGACATCTTGATCTCTGTGTATCACAAGTAAATGTTCTTGCAGAATCTGAGTTTAATGCATTAAAGCCAAGACCAAAGTTACATCAGACAAATATAAAAGTGACTGGGTATTCAGGTGCAGACACTTCAGTTAAAGGAACATGTGTGGCAAAAGTATCACACAGAAATATTGCGTGCATGCATTCATTTCGTGTCAAAAAAATGTACAGTCAATACTTAGTTTATCTGCCTGTGAGAGACAGAATTTGGCAAAAAGAAAATTAGTCCTGGACAGTGACACAGAATCAGAATACAGTGACTTGATGAAAGTCATTGGAAGACTTGTTCAAAGGGCTTGGTTGTCTACCAGGACAGCACACAATTAATATTGAAAACACAGTACATCCATGTAGAAAAGTATCTCTTACATAACCTGGTCAGCTGAAAACAGAGCTTGACAGAATGGAATGGTTAGGAGTCATATAAAAAATTGTTAAACTGACTGAATGGGTCAATTCACTTGTTATTGTTGATAAGAAAAATAGAAAGTTGAGGATTTGCTTAGATCCATGAGACTAGAATTGAGCCATTAAAAGAGAGCATTTCAAATTGCCGACTCTTGAAGAAATTATGTCGCAGTTTGCTAATGCAAAGTACTAAAGTAAATTAGATGCATCTTCTGGATTCTGGTAACTTAAACTACATGAACCGAGTTCAAAATTGTGTACCTTTAACACTCCTTTTGGCAGATACTGTTTTCTTTGGCTTCCATTTGGAATTGCATCAGCTCCTGAAGTGTAGAATAAAACCATTCACATGCTATCTGAGCACATTGAGGGCGTGGATACTTCCATGGATGATATTATTGTTTGGGGATCATCTAAACAAGAGCATGATGCCAGCCTCAGACATGTCTTAGACAAGGCAAATCTGCAGTTGAATAAAGACAAATGTCAGCTAGGAGTGACTGAATTTACCTTTGTGGGTGATTTCCTCAGCAAAGAGTGTGTGTGTCCTGTTTCATTGAAGGTTTCTGCTATTGAGAACATGCCAAGACCACAATGTAAAAAAGATGTTTAAAGGTTCATGGGAATGGTCAACTACAAGGGAAAATTCATACCCAATCTTTTGGAACAGCTTGCTCCATTGAGACAGGTAACAGAAAAGAAAAATGAATGGAGCTGGAATCACGAACAGGAGAGGGCATGGCAAAATCTCAAGGAAGTGCTCACTAAAGAACCTGTGTTGAAATTCTATGATGCTGAGAGACTCATCAAAATTTCATGTGATGCATCTCAGACAGGCTTAGGGGCAGTATTACTCCAGAAGCATGATCAGGAATGGCTACCAGTGGCATATGCATCTCATGCATTACCCAATCCAGAAACAAGGCATGCCCAAATTGAAAAAGAATCGCTCAGCGTTACGTTTGCTTGCGAGATATTTCATCAGTTTGTGTCAGGGCAATTTATTGATGATGAAACCGACATTTTGAGTTCTCAGGGGAAGAGAGAGGCCAGACTGCACAGGAGCGTGACATCAGCCAGTTGAGCACAAACAATTTAAAAAGAACAAGGTATCTGCAGAAGTTTTTGATTCGGAACAAGAAGGCAGTGGGAGAGCACCTGAGGATTTCCAGCAGGAACACATTTTGAGTTCTCGGGGAAAAAGGGAGGCCACACTGCGCAGGCGCGTGACGTCAGCCAGTTGAGTACGAACAGTTTAAAAGAAGGCAGCCAAATCCAGCGTGCAGCAGAGTGAAAGGGCTTTGGCTCAACGGGCTTCGGCGGCAAGGGGACGAGGTGAGGCAGTTGTTGATTGCAAAAGGAAGTAGTATGTGTGTGAGGCCAGTTTTCTGTGATCAATGTTAGATGTCGGAGGTCCTGGAGCTCCCGGCGTCCCGGACAGCCACATCTGCACCCGGTGCATTGAGATGCAACTCCTATGGGACCGTGTTAGGGAACTGGAGCTGCAGTTTGATGACCTTTGTCTGGTCAGGGAGAGTGAGGAGGTGATAGAGAGGAGTTACAGACGGGTGTTCACTCCGGGGCCACGGGGGACAGAGAAATGGATCACTGTCAGGAGGGAGAAGGGGTAGAGTCCAGTACTAGAGAGTACCCCTGTGGGTGTACTCCTTAACAATAAGTTCTCCTGTTTGAGTACTGTTGGGGGGGGGGGCAGCTCACCTGGGGGAAGCGACAGTGGCCGTGCTTCTGGCAGAGAGTCTGGCCCTGTGGCTCAGAAGGGTAGGGAAAGGAAGAGGAAGGCAGTAGTGATAGGGGACTCTATAGTCTGGGGGTCAGACAGGTGATCCTGTGGATGCAGAAAAGAAACTCAGATGGTAGTTTGCCTCTTAGGTGCCAGGGTCTGGGATGTTTCTGATCATGTCCAAGATATCCTGTGGAGGGAGGGAGAACAGCCTGAGGTTGTGGTACATATTAGTACCAATGACATAGGTAGGAAAAGGGAAGAGGTCCTGAAAGAAGACTACAGGGAGTTAAGAAGGAAGCTGAAAAGCAGGAACTCAGTAGTAATCTTCGGATTACTGCCTGTGCCATTCAACAGTGAGGATAGGAATAGAATGAGGTGGAGGATAAATGTGTGGCTGAGGGAATGGAGCAGGGGGCAGGGATTCAGATTTCTGGATAACTGGGACCTCTTTGGGGGCAGGTGTGCCCTATACAAAAAGGACGGGTTACACTTGAATCCCAGGGGGACCAATATCCTGGTGGGCAGGTTTGATAGAGCTGTTGGGGAGGGTTTAAACTAGTTTGGCAGGGGGGTTGGAATCAGAATGTGAGTGGAAGGATTAAGGTAGATGGACAAGAGCATGATGCTAAGAGTTCTGAGTTGATGAGGCAGGACAGGCAGGGGACAGAACATGATTGTAGCCAGGTAAAGGGGTTGAAATGTGTCCATTTCAATGCTAGGAGTATTAGGAACAGGGAGGATGAACTTAGAACATGGATTAGTATGTGGAACTATGATGTTGTGGCTGTTACTGAAACTTGGTTGGAGGAAGGACAGGATTGGATGATGCAGGTCCCGGGGTACAGGTGTTTTAAAAGGAATAGGATGGGAGGTAGAAAATGTGGTGGGGAGTTGCATTGCTGGTCAGGGATAGTATCACAGCTATAGAAAGGGAGGATGCTGCAGACGGAGTGTCCACGGAGTCAGTCTGGGTGGAAGTCAGAAATAGGAAGGCATCAATCACTGTGCTGGGGGAGTAGTCTATAGGCCCCCAAATAGCCCTCGGGACACCGAGGAGCAGATAAGTAGGCAGATTTTAGAATGGTGCAGGAAATACAGGGTAGTAGCTATGGGTGGTTTCAACTTCCCTCATATTGACTGGCACCTCCTGAGTGCATGTGGGATAGATGGGGCTGAATTTGTCAGGTGTGTTCAAGAAGGATTCCTGACATAGTATGTGGACCGGCCAACGAGAGGAGAGGCTATACTGAATCTTGTTCAAGGTAATGAACCTGGTCAGGTGACAGACATCTTGGTGGGGGAGCATTTTGGTAAGAGTGACCATAACTCCCTTAGCTTCAGCATAGCTATGGAAAGGGATAAAATCAGATGAAATGGTAAAGTGTTTAACTGGGGAAGGGCTAACTTTGAAGGGATGAAGCAGGAACTAGTGAGAGTAAATTGGAAACAGATGTTCAAAGGGGAAAGTACAGAAGTAATGTGGGAGAAGTTTAGGGACCACTTGGGCTGGGTTCAGGATAGGTTTGTCCCACTGAGGCAAGGAAAAAATGGTAGGAAAAGGGAACCGTGGCTGATGAAACATGTGAGACAACTCGTCGAGGAAAAAGGAAGCATATGTTAGATATACGAAGCAGGAAGTAGGAGGGGCTCATGAGAAGTATAGGGTAGCCAGTAAGGAGCTAAAGAAAGGACTTAGGAAAGCTCGAAGGGGGCATGAGAAGGCCTTGGCATGCAGGATTAAGGAGAACCCCAAAGCGTTCTATGGTATGTGAAGGACAGGAGGATGACGAGAATGAACATGGAACTGCTAAAGGATAAAGAGGGCAACATGTGCCTGGAAGCAGAGGAGGTTGGGGAGGTCCTAAATGAATACTTTGCTTCAGTATTCACAAGTGAAAAGGATCTTAATCAGGGTGAGGTCGAAATGGAGCAGACCTGTGTCCTGGACGATGTGAAGATTACAGAAGTAGTAGTGCTGGATCTTCTTAAAAACATCAGGATTGATAAATCCCCAGGGCCGGATATGATACACCCCAGGTTGTTGTGGGAATTGAGAGAAGAGATCGCTGGAGCATTAGCTATGATCTTTGAATCCTCTTTGGCTACAGGGGAAGTGCCAGAGGACTGGAGAATGGTAAATGTAGTTCCCTTGTTTAAAAAAGTTAATAGGGAGAAACCTGGGAACTATAGACTGGTGAGTCTTACATCGGTGGTCCGTAAACTACTGGAAGGTGTCCTTAAGGATAGGATCTACGAGCATTTGGAGAAGTACAGTCTACTCATGGCTAGTCAACATGGCTTTGTGAAGGGAAGATCGTGCCTCACGAGCCTGATCGTGTTTTTGAAGATGTAACAAAAGAACTTGATGAGGGTCGGGCAGTGGATGTGATCTACATGGACTTTAGCATAGCATTTGACAAGGTCCCTCACGAGAGACTCATCCAGAAAGTCATGAGGCATGGGTTAAGTGGAACCTTGGCTGTTTGGATAAAAAATTGGCTTAAAGGAAGAAAGCAGAGGGCAGTTGTGGAAGTAAAGTATTCTGCCTGGAGGTCGGTGACTAGTGGAGTGCCGCTGGGATCTGTCCTGGGACCCCTGCTATTTGTGATTTTTTTTTTTAAATGACCTGGATGTAGAGGCGGAAGGATGGGTGAGTAAGTTTGCGGATGACACAAAGATTGGAGGAGTTATGGATGGAGCTGCAGGCTGTTGAAGGTTACAAGGGGATATAGACAGGCTGCAGATCTGGGCAGAAAAGTAGCAGATGGAGCTCAATCCAGATAAATTTGAGGTGATTCATTTTGGAAAGACAAAACAGAAGACTGAGTACAGGATTAATGGTCAGTTACTTAAGAGTGTGGATGAACAAAGAGACCTTGGGGTTCAAATCCACACATCCCTCAAGGTTGCTGTGCAGGTTGATAGGGTAGTTAAGAAGGCCTATGGGATGCTAGACTTCATTAACAGGGGGATTGAGTTCAAGAGTAGAGAGGTCATGTTGCAACTCTACAAATCTCTGGTGAGACCACACTTAAGAGTATTGTGTTCAATTCTGGTCACCTCATTATAGGAAGGATGTGGAAGCCATGGAACTGGTGCAGAGATTTACCAGGATTGGAGAACAAGTCATATGAAGCAAGGTTAGCAGAGCTGGGACTTTTCTCTCTGGAACGTAGAAGAATGAGAGGGGACTTGATAGAGGGATACAAGATTATGAGAAGCATAGATAGGGTGGATAGTCAGTACCTGTTTCTCAGGTCACCAATAGCATACACCAGAGGGCATATGTGCAAAATTGAGGGAGGGAAGTTTAGGGGAGACATCAGGGGTAAGTTTTTTTTACACAGAGGGTTGTGAGTGCCTGGAATGACTTGCCAGGGATGGTGGTGGAGGCTAAAACATTAGGGGTATTTAAGAGCCTCTTGGACAGGCACATGGATGAAAGAAAAATAGAGGGTAATGGTGTAGTGTGGGTTTAGTACTTTTTTTTAGGATTATATGGATTGGCACAACATGGAGGGCTGAAGGGCCTGTTGTCATGCAGGTGAGAAACTTGCTAGAAAATTCAGCAGTCTAATGAACAAGGAGGCAATTAAAAGAGAGAGAAGACTCTGACTTGGTTTTGATAAAGCTTTTAAATGTGACCTTGAGAGAGAGAGTACGGCGCCAGCTGAGACACGAGCTGGGAAGTCACCATGGTAACAGCTCAAAGCAGCTGAGCTAATGGACGGCTGGAATTTTGAATGGATTATAAAAAGTTGAGGCTTTTTGTCTGATAACGGCAGAGGAGGCATGACACAGGGGAATTGCGGAAGCTACCGAAGAAACCACTGGTGAAGTTTAAGACCACCACGAGGGTGGAGGCCACAGACCTATTAATTTCGACCCGTGTAAGAGCTTGCCTGTGGGGGTCTGCTGGTGGTGAACCCATGTCGTGGGTTAGTAGACCATTCCCTAGAAGGGGCTCTGTCCATCTGTGTCTGTGTGGGGTTCACACGAAGTGACTCTAAAGACTTCGGAAGCAAGAACAACTAAAGCTGCCAACGTAAACATCAACTCAATTAACTCTGTCTCTCTCTCTCCCCATCAATTCAACTCGACACAACACAAAGTGAACTGAACTGCTTAAACTTACCTGACACCATAAGACTGATATCTACCTCCGGGACTATTATCTTTGTATCCACATGCACATTTATGGAGATATATATATAAAATAGTTAATAAGCTGCATCGTATTATCCAGTTTTAATGAAATTAATTCATTGTAGTAATAAATATCGTCTTAATTTATAGTAAACCAGACTCCAGGTGTTTCATTTCTGCTGGTCCTTTTCAACTTGTCATGGGATTTGTGACAAAATTGGGGCCTACGTACGGGATCTGAACAAATTTGGTTGGAGCCAATTTTGGAAATTGTGGGGGCTTGTCTTAATTGGGGAAATCCTTTGTAATTAATCTGTGTGTGGAAAACAGCAGAAATGGAGGCTATTGAATTTATAGAGAACCCTACTCCTCTGTTTTTGAGGAGAGCCAGAAAGGAGGTTCTATGTGACATTGCTAAAAAATGGAAACTTTCCAGAATACAGGAGTATGACAAAGGCAGGAATTCGGAGGAAAATAGCTGAATATTGTGTTGGGAAAGAGTTACTTGAGGAGTCACTACAGGAGTTTCCGATAGGTGATGAGGAGACCCTGTTATGACTAGAACAATTAAGAATGGAGAGACTTAAGTTCGAGGCTGCATAGGCAGAGAAACAGAGGGAGTTTGAGAGGGAGATGTGGCATCAAGATGGTCAAGTGTCAGGCCGTGGAGGCAAGAGGGGTGTATCAATTAATGTCAGTCAAGAAATTAAGTTGGTACCTCCGTTTGCTGAAGGAGATGTTGATAGGTACTTCCTACATTTTGAGAAAGTGGCTCAGAACAGTGTTGTGATGGAAAATAACTGGTTCTTTGAGTCTCAACAGTAGAGGCCTGGACACACACAGTTTTAATAATAAGGAGTTTATTTACAAGGGGAAGTCAGGTCAACACAAGCAACTACAATACACAGGAAGCGGTGCAGGGACAGGGTACGGTTACACAAACAAAGAACAAGGGAAAAGCACTACAACAGCTATCGCCCTTGACCTTGGATAGCTGCGGCTCCCTTACCAGGACAAACGATAGACCTTCCCAATCATAAATCAATGCACTTACCTCCAATGTGGTGGTCTGTAAGAGAGGGCTAGCCAAGGGCAAGTCTCACCTTTTAAAGCATGGGGCTGGGCGAGATAATCCAATTAAGGTGACCAATAATTTAGGTGTGCATTGATTAGTTGGGAGGGACCAAATGTTGATTGGCATGTGGTGTGTCCTCTGACCAGCCAGGTGGCAGTGCATCTGTGACGTGGCCGGTATCTCTGGATACACTCCACCCCTCGGAAGACGCACCACTTAGCCAACACACATAAGAGGGTGGAACAAAATCGCATATACCAGAAATAACTAATTTTGAGCAGCTAAGTAAATGCAGAGACACTCATAATCAGCTGGCATGCGCAACATAGTACAGAAATGGCTATGATTACAAGAATGAGTGCAATGGACCAGTGAATGACAGTTGCCCACCAATCGCCGCCCCATGAGGTGTCGTGCTGGAGGAGCTGGTCCCTTGATTTTTGAATTTTAGCCACCGAGTCCCGAATGTGAGCAGCCAAGTGAGTGATGTTGCTGGACTCATCAGGGATAAAGATACAGCATTCCTCACCAACCACTGCACACGTTCCACCATCAGCAGCGAGTAGGTAGTCCAGTGCCATTTGTTTCTGCAGGGCGACCATCCTGACAGCTGTCAGTTCTGCTGCCGTCCGGGTGAGGGCATCCTCCATGTGTTGCAGTGCCACTGCCGTCTCGTTGGCCAGAGTCTCGAGCACACTGGTCATCTGGATCACCTCCCGGGACAGCCGGGCCGTACCATCCTCCATGTGTTGCAGTGCCACTGCCGTCTCGTTGGCCAGTGTCTCGAGCACACTAGTCATCTGGATCATCTCCCGGGACAGCCGGGCCGTACCATCCTCCGTGTGTTGCAGTGCCACTGCCGTCTCGTTGGCCAGAGTCTCGAGCACACTGGTCATCTGGATCATCTCCCGGGACAGCCGGGCCGTACCATAACTGGGAAAGGCTATTATCCAGAATCGCACTGCCTCTGTAATGGCCCTCTTGTCTCGGTGGCCACTGTATGCCGGATGCTCCATAAGGTCATTCAAGGGGTGGATGAAGGGCACCACATATGCTGGAAAGCAGCAGCCGTACCAGCTCGTGGGGAGCCACGGGTAGGCGCGGTGGCCGCAGATCCAGTGGGTCCCGTTTAGAGTCCAGGGAGCTCCCAGCTTAGCAGCATCATCAGCAGTGGTCACTGGGGCACCCGGGTACCAGTTTCGCTGACAGTTGCTGTGACCAATGGAAAAGTTAGAAGTGAGCTCATTGCGGAGTCTGCACCAGCATTCGTTAGGTCTACTCAGTGGCTGTGGAATAACTCTGAGAGTGGGGACTCGGGTGGAGGTCAAATTGTAGGGAGGGAAATACCAGTTCCTGAAGCACCCACCCCATCGGGGGTCAAGGGACGAGATGTTGTGTAGTGGGGAGGAGAGTGGTGGGGGACTGCCAGCAGCCACCCCCCCCCCCCCAAACAGACATACCAAAACCAGCAGGGGCAAACAGTCAGTGTAAACAGTTCATCTCAATGTCATCCAGCGGGATCGGCGTGAGTGGCAGCGCATCATCAGCGTGTGCCGGGGCCCGCAAGCAGATCCAGCAGTCTGATCGGTTGGTATTGCTGGCAAACTCGTAAGCGACCCTGAGGAAGGTGTTGGCAGCTGACATGGAGCTGAGCATCGCAGCGACCAGGAGGGATGACTGAGTCGCACCATTGTCCTGTAGAGGGAGACGGGGGTGGAGGGGTGGGGGTAGGTGTAGGAGGAATCTCATTCCAATCTGGTTAAATGCTGGGTATGTATACAGGACAAATCAGATTTTCCCGGAATGGCAACCTAGCGGGTGTCCCCTGGACGGCGCGCGGCAATTTCTCACTTTCTGGGGAGGCTCTGTGGCTGTCGGATCCATACTCTGTCCGAGTCCTTGGTCTCTGGGGGGTTCAGTGGTTTCCCAGTCGGGAGATGGGGACTGTGCCAGGTGGCGGGCCAGTGGGGATCCCCCTTGGCTAGTGGGCCGTGTGTTTCACTGGTCAACTGCCTGCTGAAGGACACTTAGCCACCCCTGCAGCGTGCGAGAGGGTGGCAGAGTGCGAAGTTTTTCCTTGAGCAGGCCGTTCATTCTTTCAATTAAGCCTGATGCCTGGGGGTGGTGGGGTATATGCAACAGCCACGAGATCCCCGCGTCAGCCGCCCAGGTCTGAGCTTTGGTCCGAGCAAAGTGTGAGCCCTGATCGGATTGTACCTCCCATGGGACCCCATAGATAGAGGAGAGGTGCTGTAATCCTCTGATGGTACCTTTCTGGTCGGCCCTCTCTCAGGGCACCGCCACCAGGACACCCGAGTATGTCCACCATCGTGAGGACATACTGCTTCTTATTCTGTCGCGGGAGCGTCCAATATAGTCGATTTGCCATACCTGACCCGCCCCCGTGCCGCGACGAATGTGGCCTGGTTACCCTAACGGCCAGTCCCGTGGCTTGACTTGCTGGCAGATGGGGCAGTTATCTACAGAGGTTTCACACTGATCGAGTGTCAAGGTGACACCGAATTGTTCAGCCCAGCGCCACGTGCCAGTGCACTGGGGTCTGTGTCAGGGGTGGAAGTGGTGGCAGATGATATTTGAGCAGCCTGGTCCACAGCAGCGTTAAACATTGGCTTTTCATTATCTTTCCAGGTATGGGCATCCACATGGTGGACAGAAATTTTTCTGTGGGTAGCCTGGTCCCAAATGAAATGCCAGTGGTGCTGTCCCCAGAGGGGATGTCTGTGTATTTCCCACCCCATGTCTTGCCACTGGGGCATCCACACTGCAATACCGTTAGCTACTGCCCAGGAGTCAGTATAGATGTGGACTGGTCCGGTAGTGTTTTGGAGGGTGAAGGCTACTGCCGCCAGCTCGGCAAGTTGACTGGAACCCCCCCCCTCTCCCTCGGTGGTTAAAATTCTCCCCGTGGCGAGATGAAGTGCTGCCGCTTTCCAAAATTGTTCACCTCCTTTCCAGCAGCTGGAGCCGTCTGTGAACCAGTTTGCTGTCGGGGTCGAGGGAATCGAAGGGTTGACCCCAACATGATGGGGAGGGTTGCACCTCGGGCATGTCCGGGGCAGGGTCCTGGGACTGGGGGAAAGCCATGACTTGTTCATGGAGGTGGCTGATCCCTTCAGGATCAGACTCAGCCCGGTCCGCAATGTGCCCCTTCCACTTGACAATGGAGAACCTCTGGGCACGGCCCTCCTTGTGGGTAGAATTGGGGGACGACCCATCGCATTATGGGGAGATGGGGGCGAAGGACGACAGGGTCGGTGCTGGTTTGGTGTTCTGTGGTGAGGAGCACCAGGTAGCAGGCTAGTAGCTGGCGCTCGAAGGGGCTGTAGCGCACTGCTGCTTCAGGTAGGGACTTAGTCCAGAAACTGAGGGGAACTCTACGCCCTGGGGTCTTCTGCCAGAGGCTCCACTCGGCGACTGTCTCGCTCGCTGAGACCTGGGACTCAAAAGGCAGACCCGCCTGGCGGGGAGAAAGTGGCATGGCTTGTTCCACCACTAGTTTCGCCGTATCAAAGGCAGCCTGCTCCGCTGCGCCCCAAAGAAATGTGGATTTTTTTTCCTGGAGATCCTATAGAGTGGCCGGAGAAGCATGGTCAAGTGGGGTTTATGCTGCCCTCCAATAGCCTAGGAGCCCCACGAATCTGTGTGTCAGTTTTATTCGAGGCGACGGCAACATTTAAAATTTTATTTTTGGTGGCATCGGGTGTGCTTCTGTGCCCGGAATTCCATTGTACTCCGAGGAAAATGACACCTCGGCTGGGGCCCTGTACCTTTTCCATATTAATGGCCCAGCCCCGTCCCCTGAGGGATTCGATTAGCATGTGAAGGGCCTTTGATACTGTTGTGAACTACGTGTACCTGTCTGGACATGCCCCCTGCTGACTGCTCCTGTGGCTCCTCCCACAGGCCCCTGTATAAAGACGATCTGAGGCCTATGCTCGGCCTCAGTCTCCAGGATGTAGTATGATGGTCACTCACTTCTGGTTCCTTCTTCCAGTCAATAAAAGCCGATATCTCGCCTTACGTCTCAGAGTGAGTTATTGATGGTGCATCAATTTTATTGACTGGAAGTTTTAAAACATGGAAACTGTTTTGCGACCGGACCGGTTGGATTTGGACCCTCAAGACCCTGACGCAGCTCTCGCTTTTGAACACTGGCTTGCATGCATCCAATCATACTTGGAGGAGGTTCGTGCAACTGAACCCGCCGTTATGCACAGAATTCTCCTCTTGAGGGTCACCCCAAAAGTTTACTCCATTATCCGGGACCTGCCGACCTACGATGGGGCACTGGACACCCTCAAAAGACAGTACCTGCGGCCGGTGAACACCGTCTACGCAAGACATCGTTTAGCTACCCAGCGACAGCGGCCTGGCGAATCGTGCGCTGAGTTTCTCTGAGCACTACTGACACTCGTCCGAACCTGTGACTGCAAAACGCTCACGGCAGAACAGCATGCGGAGCAGCTAGTATGAGACGCCTTTGTGACGGGACTGAGGTCAGTGTAACTGCGCCAGCGGCTGCTGGAAAACACCGATCTGACCTTACGCTTGGCGATCGAGATGGCCAACGCTCTGGAAGCTGCTCTGCACAATGCCTTCGCTGTCCAGTCGCACGATTCCCCGCCGGTTCTGTGGACACCTCAGACCCCACCACCTGCAGCTCCCGGGAGCGAATTTGCCAACGCCGCTGCCAGTCGCGATTCCACGAGCTCCCCGAACCCGACCACGGCGGTGGCCCGTCAGAAGCCCGTTCTTTATTATTTCTGTGGACTCAAAAAGCACTCCCAACAACGCTGTCCAGCGCGAGAAGTGACCTGCTCTAGCTGCGGAAAGCTGGGCCATTTCGCCAAGGTCTGTAAGTCTAAACTACGAGCGGAGTGCAGCACTGCGGGTGAGATGTGGGGGCCGCCATCTTGCATGCCCGGATGTGGGCGGCCATCTTTTTGGCGTCAGCATGCCCCGCCCCCGACCCTCCGATGCTTAGCAGGCACCAAGACGGCGATTCAACTCTGGCCATTGTGACCCTCAACCAAAGCGCCCCACACCAGCTTGCAAGGTCCATGATGGACATCCTGGTGGAGGGGCACAGGACTAGATGCCTGCTTGACACGGGCAGCACTGAGAGTTTTATTCACCCGGACACAGTGCAATGCTGTGGACTCACAACACAGCCGGTAAGTCAGAAGATCCATTTGGCTTCTGGATCGCATTCCACAGACATCTGGGCGGGTTGTGTAGCGACATTGGTGGTTCAAGGCACAGAATATCGGAACTTTGCGCTACTGGTCATGGCTAATCTGTGCGCACCTGTGCTATTGGGGCTGGACTTCCAGAGCCGTCTCGAAAGTGTGACTATGGTATATGACGGGCCCCTCCCACCACTCACTGTCCGGAATCCTCAGTTTTGTGGGACTTCTTCACATACCCCGCTACTGACCACACAGACGCATGGGCACACACATCCCATCCAGAACCAGGCCGACAGCTGCGCTACCGACACCACTTGCAGCCTCTCCACCCTCAGGGTCCCTCCTCCACCGCTGTTCGCAAACCTGACCCCCGACTGTAAACCTGTGGCAACTAAAAGCAGGAGGTACAGCGCGGGGGACAGGGCCTTCATTCAGTCAGAGGTGCAGCGGCTGCTCAGGGAGGGGATCATTGAGCCAAGCTCAAGCCCTTGGAGGGCCCAGGTGGTTGTTGTTCGGATTGGGCAGAAAAATAGGATGGTCGTGGACTATAGTCAAACCATCAATAGGTTCACGCAGGTTGACGCATACCCCCTACCCCGCATTGCGGATATGGTCAACCAGATAGCTCAGTACAAGGTGTACTCGACAATAGACCTGAAATCCGCTTATCACCAGCTCCCCATCTGCCCAGAGGCCTACACCGCCTTCGAGGCAGGCGGCAGGCTCTATTACTTCCTGCGTGTCCCCTTCGGTGTCACGAATGGTGTCTTCGTCTTCCAGAGGGAAATGGACCGGATAGTGGACCAGTACCAACTGCAGGCCACATTTCCCTATCTGGATAACATCACCATCTGTGGTCACGACTGGCCAGATCACGACGCCAACCTCCAACGATTTTTCCAAGTTGCTGCAGCTCTGAACCTTACTTATAACAGGGACAAGTGTGTGTTCGGAACCACCCGCCTCACTATCATTGGGAATGTCATGGAGAACGGGGTCATTGGCCCTGATCCTGACCCTATGCGCCCCCTGTTAGAACTCCCTCTTCTCAAAGCCCTCAGACGGTGCCTGGGTTTTTTTTTCCTATTACGCCCAATGGGTCCCCCATTACGCAGACAAGGCATGCCCCCTGGTCAAGTCTACCTCGTTTCCCCTCTCTGCTGAGGCCCGCGTGGCCTTCAGCTGCATTAAAGGGGACATTGCCAAAGCTACGATGCATGCGGTGGACGAGACCGTTCCCTTCCAAGTGGAGTGTGACACCTCCGATTTCGCTCTGGCTGCTACCCTTAGTCAGGAAGGCAGGCCAGTAGCATTCTTTTCTCGCACCGTCCAAGGCTCTGAAATTCGGCACTCCGCAGTGGAGAAAGAAGCCCAGGCCATAGTGGAGGCTGTTAGGCACTGGAGGCACTATCTTGCTGGCAAAAGGTTCACTTTGCTGACCGACCAGCGCTCGGTTGCATTCATGTTCAGCAACCAACAGCGGGGCAAAATCAAAAATGATAAGATTTTGCGGTGGAGAATAGAACTCTCCACCTACAACTATGATATCCTGTACCGGCCTGGCAGACTCAATGAGCCCCCTGATGCCCTATCCCGGGGAACATGTGCTACCACACAGCTCGACCAGCTGTACACCCTTCATGCACAACTTTGCCATCAGGGGGTCACCCGATTTTACCATTTTGTGAAAGCTCGGAACCTGCCATACTCCCTGGAGGACATCAGGACGATGACCAGGGACTGCCAAATTTGCGCTGAGTGCAAACCGCACTTCTACCGTCCTGACACGGCACAACTTGTCAAGGCCACCCACCCTTTTGAGCGACTGACTGTTGACTTTAAGGGCCCCCTTCCCTCCACTGACCGCAATGTCTATTTTCTCAATGTTATCGACGAGTACTCACGGTTCCCCTTTGCCATCCCCTGCCCCGACACCACTGCCACGTCCGTCATAAAAGCCCTGCGCCAGCTCTTCACTCTGTTCGGGTATCCCTGCGCTATCCACAGTGATAGAGGGTCCTCCTTTATGAGTGATGAGCTGCGCCGGTACCTGCTGGCTAGGGGCATTGCTACTAGTCGGACCACGAGTTATAATCCCCGGGGTAATGGACAGGTGGAGCGGGAGAATGCCACAGTGTGGAAGGCCACACTTTTAGCCCTTAAGTCAAAAGGGTTGTCGGTCTCTCGATGGCAGGAGGTCCTCCCTGAGGCACTGCACTCTATCCGCTCTCTGTTATGTACGTCCACCAATGCCACCCCTCACGAACGCCTATTCTCTTTTCCCAGGAAGTCTGTCACTGGGACCACCCTACCAGTTTGGCTGACGTCCCCAGGGCCAGTGCTGCTCCGGAAACATGTGAGGCGCAATAAATACTCCCCGCTGGTCGAGAGGGTTCACCTTCTACATGCGAACCCCCAGTATGCCTACGTGGTCTTACCTGATGGGCGGGAGGACACGGTCTCCATCCGCGACCTGGCACCCGCAGGTGCAGCAGACCACTACCCTGAAGACTCTCCGGTAACTATGAACCCTGCACCAGAGGTGACACCGTGCTCACCAGGCCCTACACAGACTCGTCACGACACTTATATACCGGGCGTTTCGTACGCATTTATACCATGCGTGAGGGATCACTGGCGCCTAGTGGGCTGGAACAAGCACAACCTCCATCTCCTGTGCAATCACCAATGTCACCGGCATCGGTGCAATCACAGCCGGTGCTACGTAGATCGCAGCGACAGATTCGACAGCCTGATAGACTTGACTTGTAAGAAACTTCGCCGCATGGGGACTCTTTTAAACAAAGGGGGGGTGAATGTGGTGAACTATGTGCCTGTCTGACACAATCCCTGCTGACTGCTCCTGTGGCTCCTCCCACAGGCCCCTGTATAAAGGCGATCTGAGGCCTATGCTCGGCCTCAGTCTCCAGGATGTAGTATGATGGTCACTCACTTCTGGTTCCTTCTTCCAGTCAATAAAAGCCGATATCTCGCCTTACGACAGAGTGAGTTATTGATGGTGCATCACCCTCCTCCTGAAACACAGAGTGACAGAGTGGTCTGGGTGATGCTGTGGGAGGGCTGTGTGTCCGCACTCTCCCTCCTCCTGAAACACAGAGTGACAGAGTGATCTGGGTGATGCTGTGGGAGGGCTGTGTGTCCGCACCGTCCCTCCTCCTGAAACACAGAGTGACAGAGTGATCTCGGTGACACTGTGGGAGGGCTGTGTGTCCGCACCGTCCCTCCTCCTGAAACACAGAGTGACGGAGTGATCTGGGTGATGCTGCGGGAGGGCTGTGTGTCCGCACCGTCCCTCCTCCTGACACACAGAGTGACAGAGTGATCTGGGTGATACTGTGGGAGGGCTGTGTGTCCGCACCGTCCCTCCTCCTGAAACACAGAGTGACAGAGTGATCTGGGTGATGCTGTGGGAGGGCTGTGTGTCCGCACCGTCCCTCCTCCTGAAACACAGAGTGACAGAGTGATCGGGGTGATGCTGTGGGAGGGCTGTGTGTCCGCACCGTCCCCCCTCCTGAAACACAGAGTAACGGAGTGATCTGGGTGATGCTGTGGGAGGGCTGTGTGTCCGCACCGTCCCTCCTCCTGAAACACAGAGTGACAGAGTGATCTGGGTGATGCTGTGGGAGGGCTGTGTGTCTGCACCGTCCCTCCTCCTGAAACACAGAGTGACGGAGTGATCTGGGTGATGCTGTGGGAGGGCTGTGTGTCCGCACCGTCCCCCCTCCTGACACACAGAGTGACAGAGTGATCTGGGTGATACTGTGGGAGGGCTGTGTGTCCGCACCGTCCCTCCTCCTGACACACAGAGTGACAGAGTGATCGGGGTGATGCTGTGGGAGGGCTGTGTGTCCGCACCGTCCCTCCTCCTGAAACACAGAGTGATCTGGGTGATGCTGTGGGAGGGCTGTGTGTCCGCACCGTCCCTCCTCCTGAAACACAGAGTGACAGAGTGACAGAGTGATCGGGGTGATGCTGTGGGAGGGCTGTGTGTCCGCACCGTCCCTCCTCCTGAAACACAGAGTGACAGAGTGATCGGGGTGATGCTGTGGGAGGGCTGTGTGTCCGCACCGTCCCTCCTCCTGAAACACAGAGTGACGGAATGATCTGGGTGATGCTGTGGGAGGGCTGTGTGTCCACACCGTCCCTCCTCCTGAAACACAGAGTGACAGAGTGATCTGGGTGATGCTGTGGGAGGGCTGTGTGTCCGCACCGTCCCTCCTCCTGAAACACAGAGTGATCTGGGTGATGCTGTGGGAGGGCTGTGTGTCCGCACCGTCCCTCCTCCTGAAACACAGAGTGACAGAGTGATCTGGGTGATGCTGTGGGAGGGCTGTGTGTCCACACCGTCCCTCCTCCTGAAACACAGAGTGACAGAGTGATCTGGGTGATGCTGTGTGTCCCACCCACTGCAGGAGCCCTCAGGGTACATCAGCACCTTCCTCCTGGGGCTGTGCCCACCTTCCTGCCCCCCCATGTGCCCGGGTGGTGTTGTGGTGATGCTGTCTGTGTACAAGACAGTCCTCACACCCCCACTACACGTCCCACAGGAGGAACAGCACAGGGATTTTCAGCCCAACCACCAGCTCCCCAGTCAGGTGCACAGAAAGATCCACATACACCATTTCACACAGAGCGAGGGAGCCCAAGTGTGTCCCGGACAATGTTGTATCAGAATACCTGGTAGATTGCCCCACTGCTGTCTGTGGGAGCTTGTTGTGCACCAATACATATCTCCATCACAATAATAACCTCTGTCCCCTCGACAGGTACAACTGGGCGGGACATTATCATCTTCAGAAAGTCATTGCATCAGTGCAGGTCCCTGATTCATAAAGGAATCAATCCTGAGGAACAGACACATTGTCAGTGTGCTCCTCAGGTAGGGGAGGGCCAGCAGAGATCAGAAGTCCCCCAAAGGGAAGGGTTTTCAGGGAAATGTTATCACTCAATGACTTCACCTGTGCTGGAAGAAATAAACAGGTAAACTATTTTCCAACTGGTTAGAAAATTCAAAAATGTGAGGACTTGGGAGCCCCTGTGCAGATTAATGAGCAGGTTGAGTCATCGGTGAGGAAGGCCGGTGCAATGTTAGCATTCATTTCAAGAGGACTACAATATAAAAACATGGATGTAATATTGAGGCATTATAGAGCACTCATAAGGCCTCACTTGAAGAATTATGAATGGTTTTGAGTCCCTTTTATAAGAAGGGATGTGCTGACATTGCAGAGGATGTTCATGGAAACAATTCCAGGATTGAGGGTTCTCATATGAAGAGAATTGATGGCTCTGGGCCTGAACTTACTGGAATTCGAAAGGATGAGAGGTGACCTCATTGAAACCTATAGAATGTTGAAAGGCCTTGATTGAGTCGATGTGGAGAGTATGTGTCCTCTGGTGGGAGAGTCTAAGACCAGAGGACACACCCACAAAATTGAGAAATGGAGATGAGGAGAAATTTCTTTAGAGAGAGAGTAGTGAATCTATGGAATTCATTGTCACTGGTGGCTGTGGAGGCCAAGTCATTGGGTACATTGAAGGTTCTTGATTAGTCAGGGCATGAAGAGATACAGGGAGATGGCAGGAGATTGGGGCTGAGAGAAAAATCAGCATGATGAAATGGTGGAGCAGACTTGATGGGCCAAATGGCCTAATTCTGCTCCTATATCTCATGGTCTTATTAAATATTTACCTGTGACCCAGTGAAGGGCATTTCGAATATCTTGAATTTCATGAGACACTCTGTAGACAAAGAGAACACAGGGAACCCCTGGCCCTTCACACTGGGAGATGTCCAGCTCCTTCACAATCTTTTCATGGATCTCTCCTCGACCGTAACACTGCACTGTGAAACACAGAGTGCGAGTTCATCTCCCAGTCTCAGAGTGTCGCCCAGAGATGCCCCCAGTCTCACTTCTCCCACATGTGGAGTAGGTCGTTACAGAAGGACAGATGAGAGTGTACTGGGGTAGATGGAGGATAGTGGGGTTAAAAGAGTGGAAAGTGTGGGGGCAGAAGGGAATGGTAGAGATTGGGATGGAGAGGTGAGGAGCGTGGGAATGGAGGTATGTGGGTGGTGAGGGCAAGTCTCCCCCATCCTCCTCCCAGCTGTCACTCTCCCAACGCTCTCTCCACAAACTCTGTCCTTACTCAGTCTCAGCCCTCTCCCTCTTTCAAGTATCCTTAACTCGCCCCATCCCATTTCCATCACACCGCCCTCCCTCTCCTTCCCCGAACGCCTCTCCCCCACCCCATCCAACCCCTCTTCCCGTCCCTCCGCTTTGTTCTCCCACACTCACCGCCTTCACTACCCCTCACCTGCCGCCCTGTCACCCCCACAAATCAGCCTCACCCACCGTTGCACCGATTCTCCATCCTGCACAAAGTTCTTCCACTTTCTGCTCAGTTGTTTCCGTGTTTCCGGACTTGGACACAGGGGCGGGGCCTTCCACCATACTCTCATTCTATTCGTCTGAGGAGCTGGCAGTCAGCGCGACAGGCCTCTGTGAATGGACAGCAACACTTTGAACTTTCTCCGACTGTCATTGGTCGAGCCGACCGCCTGTCATGCATAGAGGGCGGATGTGTGTCACAGCCCCGCCCCGTGACGCGAGGCGTTCTGTTACAGCGGCACGTGATCGAGTCCAGGACGAGAGTTGCCTCGGCACAAATGAGAGAAAATGTGCAGACGCTGGAAACCCGGGAAACTCACAAAATGCTGGAGGAGCTCGGCAGGCCAGGCAGCATGGGTGGACAAAAGTACAATCGACGTTTCAGGCCGAGACCCTTCAGTGGGATTGGGGTAGATTGAAAAGGTGGCGGGACAGGAGAGAAACCCCAGGCGACAGGTGAAACCTGGAGAGGGAAGGATGAATAAAGAGCTGGGACGTTGACTGGTGAAAGTCCGGGGTAGAAGGAAAAAGCGGGGAGGAGCACCAGAGGGAGCCGATGGGCGGGCAAGGAGATAAGGAGAGAGAGGGAAAAGGGGTTGGGAAATGGTGAGGGGGGCATCACCATAAGTTTGAGAAATTGATGTTCATGCCATCAGGTTGGAGGCTACCCAAGCGGAGTGTAAGGCGTGGATGGACGTGTCCGAATGGGAATGGGAAGTGGAATTAAAATGGGTGTTCCTGCAGTGGACAGAGCGCAGATGATAAGTGAAGCGGTCGCCCAATCTACGTCGGGTCTCATCGATAAACAGGAGGGCACACTGGGAGCACCGGACACAGTATATGACCCCAACAGACTTATAGATGAAGTGTAGTCTCACCTGGAAGGACTGTTTGGGGCCCTGACTGGTAGTGAGGGTGGAGGTGTAGGGGGCAGGTGTAGCACTTGTCCCATTTGCAAGGATAAATGCCAGGAGGGAGATGAGTGGGGATGGACGAATGAACAAGGCATGTGGTATGTGGAGGTGTGGGTGGGAGGTGCAGGGGAAGGAGGGGTGTAGACAGCGGTAACCTGTGTTGTTCATCCATGTGTTGAACTGTAGGGGGGAGGAGGGCGGAGGGGAGGTATTGATGCTGTGGGAGCATTGGGTGCCTTGGGCTGGTGTGCAGAGGGTATGTGACAGGAGGGCAATTGTTAAACCTATTGAAGAATTGGTGTATCTCTACTGTGCATCTGCAGAGGGATGTGAGTAAGATGAGCACAGACCAGCTCTTTTCAGCCTCTCAGAAAGTGGAGGCATTGGTGAGCTTTCCTGTGGAGGATGTGTTCTGGGACCAGGTGAGATGTGCTTTCCCAGGACCCTGAAACTGCTCAAGTTTCTGCCAGAGTGTAACTGATATAAAGAGGGTGTCAGTTCTCCCTGATAACCATCTCTTTTGTCTTGTTGACATTCATGAAGAGGTTATTTGCCTGGCACCAGACCTCTAGCTCTTCCACCTCCTCTCTGTAGGCCATCTCATTGTTGTTGGTGATGAGCCCCACCACCGTCATATCATCAGATTTGGGTCAGGACTGATCTCTGCTGGTCTTCATTCCTCTTCTGTCACCTTTCCTTATCTTCTCTCTTTCTCCAGCATCAAGTGTCCACTCCTCCCTCCACTTTATCCTCCCCCCCCCCATGATCCAGTCTCCACACCCAGACCCTCACTACCCTCTGCCTAAAGAAGTTCTGACACATCAGTTTGAATCCACCAGCCCATTATCTATAGTTATGTCCCTTGTTCCAGACCCTGATGAAATCATCCAACATCTCCCCTGTCAAAACAGAGTCTTAGACCTTTGAATAAGGTCACCCCTCATTCTTCTAAAGTCTAAGCAATGCAGACACAAACTCTTTAGTCTTTCTTGGCAGGACAGCCTTTTGCCAACCTGGTGTTCCCAAACCAGAAACCATTGGATCAACCTCGAGATCCATTACACACTACAAAGCGGGTGACCCTGACCTTGACAAGAAACCGAGATATGACCTCAGGAAAGTAATCAGTGATGCCATGAGACAACACCAGTGTAAAATCTAGTTCCAGATGTGTTGTCTGTTATGTCAGGGCTTACATGCTAGAACAGACTTCAAAATGAATCTGAGAGCATCGTGTCAAGAGCACATCCATTCCAGATGAGTTTTACATGTTCCATACACACTTTGAACAGAAGTCACCACCCAACCGACAGACTCCAGAGTACCTGAATCTACAGTCACCATTGTACACGTAAGATCAGTATTCCAGAGGTGGAACTCACGGAAAGCGTCCGGCCTGGATGGTGTTCCTGCCCATATCCCGAGATCCTGTGCGGATCAGCTGGCAGGGTTGCTAGGAGGTATTTTTAACCTCTTCCTGCTGTAATCTGATGTTTTCACCCACTTTAGGAAGACCACTGGTATCGAAGAAAAACAAGGTCATGTGCCCCTTATCGATTACCCCCTGGTAGCTCTGACATTATCATCATGAATTGCTTTGAGGTGTTGGACATGGTTCAATCTAATCTAGTTTTCCAGACAATCTCAACCCATTGTGATTTGCCTACCACTGCAACATATGCATATGTCCATGGTGTATGTCTACACTGTTATGTACCCGGGGGTATCTTGTACTTGTCATGTGACAGTGGTGTTGAAGCTATACTGGACTTAAGGTAGTGGTCTTGTTATGGTGGAGTGATGTCATTTTCCCGCCAGTAGAGGTCATGTGACAGGTTTTTTTTACAGGGTGTAAAAGGAGGACCCCTCCCTGTGAGGAGGGGCAGTTCGTGGCTGGATTTGCCATTTTGACTTCATGCCACTGCGTGGTCCAATATTATGATGCAGTTTGGTTGAAAGGTGGAGTTTTACTTAATGCCTAAAGTTTAAAAGGACATTGCCAGCAGTCTCTTTATAATACTGCCAGTTAAATGTCAGTGGAGAGTGAAGATCGAAGTTCGGGAGCTAAAAGATCAAGGAAAGTCGATTTCCAGTGAAACAGGTTCGACCTCGTTTGATCCTCATTCGGAAGGAATTTGTTGGCTGTCCCCTGGTAACCCCTGCGAATAATAGCAGAAACGGCTGGGTACAGTTTTGTAAAGGAAAGGTCAGTGCCTTTAAGCCGTTTCATTTTCATCTTTGTAAATTCTCCGGGAAAAGTATAGTTCAACTGGGAACCGCAACAACACAACGTGAAAGAGAATTTAAATCGTCTAAAAAGTATCTCCTTTAATGGACTGTAAGCATTTTGAACTTTTGCAGTACTACTTTGAAGAACTGTTTTTGCAATATCGCTTTAAGAACTGTTTTCGCTTTATTCCTTTAAGAACTGTTTAAGCTGCCACACAGCAGCTGATTTCTGGTTACGTTAGTGGTTTGTTTACTTTTGGGGGTTTGTTTTTCAGTGTTTAATAAATGTTCTATTTGTTATAGAAAAAACCCTGCCTCACTTATATATTTATTGTTGCTGAATCCGTAACAACACCGCCTCCAACCTCCTCCCTCCATTCTACGCTCAATTCTGGGACATTTTAAGAGTACAGACATCCATGTCAGACTGTTGTTTGTTGTCTACCATTCTGTCTTCAGTACCAGAATTCCAAACAAACTCATCACCAAACTCGGAGATCTGGGATTCAATGCCTCCCTCAGCAACTGGATCTTCGACTTCCTGACCAACAGACCACACTCAGGAAGGACAGGCAGCAACACGGACACCACGATTATTCAGAACATTGATTCTTCACAGGGCTGCGTGCTCAGCCCCCTGCTCTACTCTCTGTGCACATTTGGGACTGTCAGCTAGTGCCTCTGACATCCACCATTATGAAGTGATTCGAGAGGTTTGTCATGACGCACATTAACTCCAGTCTCCCAGACAAGCTCAACGCACTGCAATTCACCTACCACCATAAATGTTCTCTGGTAACCACCATCTCCCCGGTCCTGTACTCATCCCTGGAGCATCGGGACGGTAAGAACACCAACTGTAGAGACTGGTTGCCATTACAGGTTTTTTTCCAATACCATAATTCCAATCAAATGTATCTCCAAACAGAGCTGGTTATCAACAACTCTGTTAGATCAGTAACTTCTTGACTAACAAATCACAATCAGTAGGGAGAGGCAGTAACACCTCTGTCACATTGCTCTCAAAACCAGAAATGAGTTTGTATCTTGGTTTCTTGTCAAGGTCAGGGTCACCTGCTTTAGTGTGTAATGGATCTCAAGGTTCATCCAATGGTTTCTGGTTTGGTGGTCCACAAAACTGTGTCCACAGCCCCACACTCCACTCCATGTACACTCATGACTGTGTGGCCATCTACAAGTCTGTAGATGATACCAGCATAGTGAGTTGCATCTCAAATAACGATGAGTTAGAGTAGAGGAAAGAGATAGAGAGCCCACTGACATGGTGTCATGATAACAAACTTTTCCCTCAATGCCAACAGAATGAAAGAGCTGGTGATTAACTAGAGAAAGAGGAGCAGTGTTCATGTTCCTGTCTCCATCAAATATGCTAATGTTCAGAGATTCAAGTTACCAGGATCGAACATCACCAATACCCTGTCATAGTCCACCTACATCAGAAAGCTCTCAAGCACCTCTAATTCCTCAGGAGGTTGAAGTAGCTCAAAGTGTCCCCTCAATCCTCATAAATTTTTATCGATGCATCATAGAAAGTATCCAATCTAGAGTCACCAAGGCTTGGTACGGCAACTGCTCTGCCTAAGACACAGGAAACTGCAGAGTGTTGTAGCCACAGCTCAGCACATCACAGAAAACAAACTCCTCTCTGTGAGCTTAGTCACCATTTCTTGCTGCCTAGGTAAAATATCCAGCAGAATCAAAGACTCCACCCACCCTGGGCATCCCCTCTTCTCCCTCCTGCCATCAGGCAGATGATTCAAAGGTTTCAAAGAAGCTACAAGGACCACTTCTGTGCTGCTGTTTTTACACTATTGAATGATTCCCTGTCAAAATAAAATGGACTCTTAAGCTTGTCGTCTACCTTGTTATAACTTCTACCTTACTGCCTCCCTGCACTGCACTTTCTCTGTAATTGTAACAGTTTATTCTGCATTCTTCTATTGTTTCACTTTGCACTATGAAGGGAGCTGATTAGTATGAACAGTAATCAATACAAAGCTACTGTGCTGAGTCAATGGCTTTTGGGACCTCCTGGTGAAGGAAGCCATTGGAATAAAACTAGAGAGAAAGAATTTTAACAAAGACAAAGGTTTTGCTTAAAGTAAGGACTGGAATTTGATTGTAAACAAGGTGGAATAGTGGAAACATAACTGGACAAGAATTAACCAATCAGGAGGGATGGATGATGGGGGTATAAATACCACCAGACTACTCATGCCCAGGCATCATCTCTGATGAAGGTGGCAGAGTTTGTCTTTAAAATGTTGGTTAAAATTGATGCCTGTACCCAGCTGGAAGCCCGAGAAGAATTTATTTGTCACAGATGCCAGGAAAGCCCTAGATCCTTTTTCAATATAAAGCTGCTCACCGTACATGTGACAATAATAAACTAGATACAGTTTCATTTCCTCTCTTCTAGCAAGCAGATTGATGAATGTCCTTTGCTTTGTCCCTGTGTAACCTTTAATTCTATCCACAACACCACTTACCTTGGTGATAACAGAAAACTTACTAACCCATCCTCTAATTCCTCATCCAAGTACTTTATAAGAATCACAAGAAACTGTTGTGCCAGAATAAATCCCTGTGAAATACCTGACTCTAATATTGTTATTTCATGCTTGTTATTCATTGCTGCATTTGCAGATTTATTTACAATTGACAGTTCCTGATGTTTATAATTACTGTTCTATCAATTTGCTAAGTTCACCTACAGAAGAGAATCTCAGGATTGTATGTGGTGACATGTACATACTCATAATAAATTTTAATTTGAACTTTGAATTTAAACTATTCCTTCTGTTTCCATAGTAACCTGGGGTGTATTCCATCCAGACCCATTGTCTTACAGTATCTATCCTAATGATTTTCAAAAACTCCTACACGGCCTCTTTCTTAGTGTTAACGTGATATAATACAATATCCTGTTCTACATTAAGCTCATGTTCCTCAAAGTTCCTCTCCAAGGTGAACACCAATACAAGGTATTCTTCAGCAATCTCCTCCATTTCTAGCTGTGTCCTTGAGAATTATAACATAGCCAGGAAAGAGTTTTAGAACAAACTTAGTAGAACTGGACAGTAGACATGAGAGGCCTTGAAGATTAGTATCACACCCGGCACTTTATCCTTGAGTGGTCCTACCATGGCTTGAGTCACCTCCTGTTCTCGTACATGTAGAACCCATTGAATTTATCTTAATCATTCTCACCACATCCCTTTATTACGGTCTTCCCTGGCTGTGTTATAATTTTAAAGAGTCCTGATTTCATCCTATAGACTGAGTATATTTCCTTCTTCATCTGGACAGGATGCTTCACTTCTGGCCAACCATGGTTCCTTCACACTACCATCATTTACTTGTCACTATGGACAAACTTACCCAGAACCCTATGCACGTTTTCCCTAAACAACCCCAACCTTTCTGCTGTGCATTTCCCTGAAAATATCTTGTCACATCTTATGCTTCTAAGTTCCTACCAAATACCTTTCTAATCAGCCCTCCCCAAATTAAATACGTTGTCATACTGTCTGCTCCTCTTCCAGGTGAAATTAAATGTCAAAGAGTTAAGGTCAATATCTCCAAAATGCTTGTTCACCAACAGGTCTATCACCTGACCTGGTTCTTTACTGAGTACTAGATCCATTATGGCCTCTCCTCTCGCCAGCTTGTCTACATGTTGTGTCAGGAATATTTCCTGGACACACCTAACAAGTTCAGTCTCATCTAGCCTCATGATCTAAGGAGGTACCGGTCAATGATAAGCACAAACACCCTGTGATTTCAGTCTCTGAGGTGAGAACATCCTTCAGGAAAGTGAATGCAGAGACAGCATCAGCCCAATTGGAGTACCTGGCTGAGTACTAAAGACCCGTGATAATCAACTGGCTGCAGTGTTCACCGATACCTTTAACCTCTCACTTCAGCTGTTTGTGTACCCATTTACTTCAAGCATGCTTCAATTATACCCGTGCCAAAAAAGAATGTGGTAAATCTGCCTCAGTGACTATCATCGAGTAGCACTTACATCCATTGTGATTAAGTGTCTTGAGAGATTGGTGATGACACACGTCAACTCCTTCCAGAGAAGTGACTTGAATCTGCTCCAGTTTGTCTACCGGAACAACAGGTCTGCAGCAGGTGCCATTTCATTGGCTCTTCATTCAACCCTGGACTATCTGGACAGCAAAGAGGCATCCATCAGGATGTACTTTATTGACTGCATTCAGTACTATCATCCCATCAAAACTAATCAATAAGCTTCAAGACCTTGGCTTTAATATATCACTGTGTAATTGGAACTTTGATTTGGGTAAGACGAGGGAACACACACCTATCCTCTGTGAGGGATCAGAAGTGGAGAGAGTGAGCTATTTATTCCTGCGTGTCAATATCTCTGAGGACCTAACCTGGACCCAACATATTGATACAGCTACAAAGAAGGCACAATAGTGGCTATATTTCATTTAGAGTTTGAGGAGATTTGGTATGTCGCCAAAAACACTTGAACATTTAATCAATGTATAATGGAGAGTGTTACAACTGGCTGCATGGTATGGTGGTGGGGTGCTACTGCACAGCTTCAAAGTAAGTTGCTGAGAACTGTAAACTTAGTCAGCTCCATGATGAGCTCTAGCCTTCATCGTAACCAGGACATCTTCAATGAGCAATGCCTCAAAAAGGTGGTGTTGATAATTATGGATCCTCATCACCCAGATCATGACTTGTTCCCATTGCTTCCATTAGGAAGGAGGTACAGAAGTCTGAAGGTACACATTCAACAGTTCAGAAACAGCTTATTCCTCCCTACCATCCAATTTTGGAATGGACATCCCATGAACACTAACTCACTTCTTTTTAATTTCTATTTTTGGACTTATTTAATCTAACTATTTAATATATAATTACTGTAATTCACATTTTTCTCAATAATTAGGTATTGCATTGTACTGCTGCCACAAAGACAACAAATCTCACGACATATGCCAGTGATATTAAACCTGATTCTGATTCTCACTTACAGATCCCAGGTAGTTTAGATTGGCAACAACATTTCCTCCACAGTCTCCATCAGAACAGCTGTACCACAAGGCTGTGTGCTTAGCCCCCTGCTCTACTCGCTTTACACGTATGAGTGTGAGGCACAGCTCCAATGCCAAATTTAACTGTGCTTACTGTTGTTGGCCGAATCAAAAGGTAGGAGAGAGATTGAAAATCTGGCTGAGTAGTGCCACAACAACAACCTCTCACTCAATATCAGCAGGAACAAGCTGATTATTGACTGCAGGAGGAGGAAACTGAAGCCAGTCCTCATCGGAGGATCAGATAAATTCCTCAGTGTTATCATTTCAGAGGAACTGACCTGCATCCAGCATGTAAGTACAATTATGAAGAGAGCACAACAATGCCTCTACTTCCTTAGAAATTTGCAGAGATTTTGCCTGACAGCAAAAACTTTGACAATCTTCGACAGAGAGTACATCGACTGGTTGTACCGCAGCTTGATGTGGACACACCAATACGCTTGAAGGTAAAATCCTACAAAAATTAATGGATTCGGCTCAGTTTATCTCAGGTAAAGCCCTCCCCACCACTGAGCACATCTACATGAGGCACTGATTCAGGAGCACAGCATCTACATCAAGGACCTCCACTGCACAGGCTATGCTCCCTTCTTGCTGCTGTCATCAGGAAAAAAGTACAAGAGCCTCAGGACTCACACCACCAGGTTCAGGAACAGGTATTACTCCTCAACGGTCAAGCTCCTAAACCAGTGAGGATAACTTCACTCAATGCCACTCATATTCACTCATCCCATCACTGAACTGTTGCCACAACTATGGACTCACTTTCAAGGAATCTTTATCTCATGTTCTTCACATTTGATGCTTTTTTAAAATTATTATTTCTGTTTTTCATCCTTTTGTATTTGCACAGTTTGCACACTCATGTTTGTCCATCTACTTGGATGCAGTCTTTTATTGATTTCATTATATTTCTTGAATTTATTGAGTATGCCCACAAGAAAATGAATCTCAAGGTGGTATACGGTGGCATATATGTATTTTGACAATAAATTTACTTGGAACTTTGAAATTCAAGTCTCTCATGACAACACTTTATGTCAATCCACGTTCACACTGTGCCAAAATCTGCCTATTTCTCTGCTCTTCAGTGTCTGTGTTGCTTTTGAGGAGGGAGAAGTCTGTAGGATGCCTCCAATTGAGCGATTCCTCCCATTCTTTTTCTGACTTCCACCCACACTGTCTCATTTGGACTCTGGTAAGATGGCAGAGCACTTGGATGTAATGGCCTCGTGGGGATCAATAAAATGCAGGGTTTTCTTTGTTAAATGAAAGGTGTTTTCTTTCTTTTTTTCATTTTTATGATTGCAGGACAATGTTGGACTCAGGTACTGCAGGTTTATCCCATCATTGGCAGAGGAGATGGACTGGTTGCAGACTGTGTTGGTTCCTGCCACAGGAAGGCATCAAAGGCATCAGAGTTAGTGCACAAAGGTGGCATGCAGTGTAACTGCATATGATTGCCTTGGATATTTCTCTTGCAATCGCAAGACCCTGTTGGACATAGATACTGTAAGATGTCACAGGCCTATTTCCCTTGTTTGGTGGCATGATAGATCGCAGGGGAGCTGCGTAGCCTTGGTTGTAGCAAGGACTAGGCCTCAAGCCGTGAGCTTTCCCGCTGCTGCAGTCCAGGAGAGAAGGCACTGGAGGCAGAGGGGCATGGCATCCATGTTCATTTGGGGACTGGCCTCTCCCATTGGTACTGCCCTGCAGAGTTTGATCAGAACGATGACAAGCTAGATTGCATGCAAGTGTTTGTCTGAGGACTGCTGAGAACTGCACCATCAATTTGAGGACATGTTACATAGGGAAAGTCTATCTTTATATATATTTTTACATGATTCTATACATGCCCACTATCTTGAATGTGCCAGGTATGTTTTGTACCTTGGTCCAGGGGAATGTTGTTTCATTTGATTGTATTCTTGTATGGTTGAATGATAATTAAACTTGAATTTGAATTTGATTCCTCCACAACATGCTCTCTTTCGGTAGCTATATTCCTATCACTGATTAGCAAAGACTTTGCTCCACATGCTTCCACCTATTTTACCTTCCCTTTGAATCATCTAAACTCTGGAACAAACAACCAATTCAGTCCTTGTGACAGCCAGATCACTGTATTAGCCTCAGCATCGTGGATTGATCCAGGCTCTAAGCTTATCAGTTTTGTTCCTAATACTTCTTGCATTAAACACATTTAATCTCATCCATGTAACTGAATTTATGCCCTATCCACTGGCTATCCTTCCTCACAGTCTCACTGCACAAGGCATCTCTCTTCACAACAATTGCATCAGCATCTGACCGGACACTTGGGATTCCCCGTCAATCTTGTTTAAACCCTCTAGCAAACCTGCTAACAAGGACTTTTGTCCCTTCGACTTCAGGTGTAAATAACTCTTTGTGTAGGTCATACCTTCCCCAGAGATCTCAGTGATCCACAAATCTGAAACCATGACTCTGTTATTAATTCCTCTAGCACACACTCACCTGTCAGATCATCCTATTCTTACTGTCACTGGCATGTGGAACAGGCAGCAATCCAGTTAGAGTAAAAAAATACTACCCTTGAGATCATGTATTGCAGATTCCATCCTAACTCTTTATATTCACTTTTCAGGACCTCATCTCTTTTCCTATCTCTGTTGTTGGTACAAAGTGTATGAAGTCTTCTGTCTAGTCACCCTTTAACTCAATGTTTTGTACTAGATGTGAGATCTGACACCTGGGTGGCAACATACCATTTGCAAGTCTCTTTCCTGTCCACAGAATCTTCAGTCTGCTTCCTCGGGCAATGAACTGCCCCATCGCTATCGCTCTCCTCTTTAAAAAGCTGCCTTACAGCTTTTTAAAGCTGTAACCAGTGGCAGAGACTCCAGAGAGCAACTACTGAAGAAGACCCAGAGTCAGTGATTCAGAAAAAGATCTTGACGCATCAATTCCTGGCCGGGTTCATCAAGAGTCTCAATGCAGATCGTAAATTAAGAGACCAAACTAAGGAGTCACACAATGAAAACACTTGTTTAATCAGGGTTAATCAGAATTGGGTTTATTGCTCTGTGGCAGCAGTACAGTGCAAGACACAAACATTACTGTAAATTACACTAAATAAATACATCGTACAAAAAAGGAATAGTGGGGCAGTGTTCATGGACCATTCAGAATTCTGATGACAGAGGAGAGGAAGCAGTGACTGAATAGCTGAGTGTGGGTCTTCAAGTTCCTGTACCTTCTCCCTGACGGCAGTACCGAGCAGAGAGAGTGTCCTGTGTGGTGAGGATCCTTAATGATGGATGCTTGAGGCACCACCTTTCGAGAACATCCTCGAAGCTGGGGAAGGTTGTCCCATGATGCAGCTGGGTGAATGTGTCTGTTTTGAGACTAGACAGGGAATATCTGAATTGTTTAGCCAAATCTGAATTAATAAAGTATAGTTGTTAGGCAAAGTAATTGTCTTGTGTGCTGCATTAATGTAAATAAAAATTTCAGGCCACTAGTCACCTCCACCCAGTTTGAAAAAGACCCTCAATTCTACCCACTGAAAGCTGAACTTCCCGTGGCCAAACATTTTAACTTCCATCCCAAGTTCTGTTCCGATGTTTCTCCATGGCCCACAGTCTCCAGTTCTGCCTCAGTGGTAACCTGCAACCTAATGGCACGAGCATCGAGTTCAGCTTATAAAAATTCTTTTTTCTTTTTTCCCCTAGGATTGGGGAGCATGCTTTATGAGAATAGGTTGAGAGAACTAGGCCTTTTCTCCTGGGAGTGGCAGAGGATGAGAGGTGACCTGACAGAGGCGTATAAGATGATGAGAGGCATTGATCATGTGGATAGTCAGAGGCCTTTTCCCAGGGTTGAAGTGGCTAACACGAGAGGGCACAGTTTTAAGGTGCTTGGAAGTAAGTACAGAGGAGATGTCAGGAGTAAGTTTTTTACGCAGAGAATGGTGAGTGCGTGGAATGGGCTACCGGTGACAGTGGTGGAGGCGGACACGATAGGGTCTTTTCAGAGACTCCTGGATAGGAATATGGTGCTTAGAAAAACAGAGGGCTATGGGCAACCTTAGATAATTTCGAAATAAGTACATGTTCGGCACAGCAGTGTGGGCCGAAGGGCCTGTATTGTGCTGTAGTTTTCCTATGCTTCTCTGTTACCTTCCCCCACCCCCATTCTATTCCCCACTCTGGTTTCTCACCTGTTCTCGTCTGCCTACCACCTGCCCCTGGTGCTCTGTTCTTCCCTTTCTCCCGTGGTCCACTCTCCTCTCCTACCAAATTTATTTTTCTTTAGCCCTTTACCTTTCTGATTCAACTGGCATCACCTGTCATCTTCAAACTTGTCCTCCCCCCACCTTTCTATTCTCTTATCTTCCCCCACTTCCTGTTTTTTTCATTTTTATACATGCTGCCTGACCTGCTGATTTCCTCCAACATTTTGTGCATATTGCTCTGGATTTCCAGCATCTGCAGAATCTCTTGTGTTTATGAAAAGACCCATTTATTCCATGTCTCAGGTTTCCATGAAGGATCCAATTTTCCATCCATACCAACACAATTCCTCTGATGTGTCAATCTGTCAGATTGCCTTTGGAAATCTAAATGCTGGTTATGCTTTCTGAGGAACACTCTCATTATTCCAGGAGAGATTGGAGAGAGGGATTTTCTTCAGGAAAAGTCAAAGGGAAGTTGAATAGAAGTTTACAGGGCTCTGGGTAGTGAATATTAGGCTGACGTTCTTATTGGTGGAGGGGTCAAGGACAGAGGTCACAAATATAAAAGGAAACAGAGTTAGAGGTGACTTAAGAGAAATCCTTATGATGTGCCACTTCAGTGGAATCAGTAATCCACAACTGGAGAAGGAAGCTATGAGAGCATTTCCTGAATGGTTTCCTGGAGCAGTGCTTCATGGAACCAACCTGGGATCTTGGATCTGGTCATCACTGATTGGGCATACCAAGCGATGATGCCTGTGGACAGGATGCTTTCTGCTGTACGTTGATAAAATTGGTGAACATCCAGGGGGATGTTTTAAAATTTATTTTACCTCCCAAGGAAGTTGAGGCACTGGTGAACTTCCTTCTCTGTGATGTCTGTATGGTCAGACTGTGACAGTTTTTGAAGATGTTGAGTCCTAGGAATGACGTATCAATCCTCTGAACCTCAAAAACTTTTGTGTGGACAGGGACACTTGCACTGCACCCTCCCTGGTCCTGAACTCAATGGTCACTGACACTGGGGAAAGGTCGTTGTCATGACAGCATGTAATAAAGCTCTAAGACTGTCTCCTTACTGTACTGTAATTCATCATGATTTCTCCTCAAATTAAATGGTTCAATTGAATATAATACTCAGAACCACAGTGACCTGGAACATGTGCAGTTTCCCCAGTGTGTTAACACCATAAGACATAAGAGCAGAATTAGGCCATTTGGCCCATTGAGTCTCCTCTGCTATTCCATCATGGCTGATTATGACACTTCTCAACCCCATTTCTCTGCTGTCTCCTGTAGCCTTTAATGCCCTGACTAATCAAGAACCCATCAGCTTCCAGTTTAAGTATACCCAATGACTTGGAATCCAGAACCACCGATGGCAATGAATTCCACAGATTCACCACCCTCTAGCTTAAGAAATTCCTGATCACCTCCGTTCTAAAGCGATGTCCGTCAATTCCAAGTTTGTGCACTATGGTCCTAAACTCCACCACAATAGGAAGCATTCTCTCCACATCTATTCTATCTAGCCTTTAAATACTCAATAGATTTGAATGAGACACCCCACTTCATTCTTCTACACTCCAGGGAATACAGGCCCAGAGGTATCAAATGCTCCTCATACATTAACCCTTTCATTCCCTGAATCATTCTCGAGCACCTCCTCTGGATCATTTCCAATGCTAACAAATCTTCCAGCTAAAGCTGGTGCTGGTGAAGCACAGTGCTGACTTGTTGGCAGCATACATTAACTACATTGTTAGTCACATTTTTTCTTGAAAATGATCATTGCAATCAATAGCCTGTAACTTCTCTGCCAGAGTTGAGGTTTTGAAATGGCGCTGTGAACTGAAGTCCTGAAGATGCATAACGGTTGCAGTTTGACAAGTACAGGCTGAATTGAGGCGACGGGGCTAGGGGTGATGGGGTGCAGGAATGCGCCAATATTTGGTTGCTGGAGTAGACCGAAGCAATTTGAAATGGCAGAACTGAGTTTGATATCCACTTTCACCTCTGTTTACTCTTTTTATATTTGAAAAAAAACCTCTGGTTTCCCCTTTTATACTACTGTCTAGCTTACCTTCATATTTCATCTTTTTTCTCTATATGGCTTTTTTAAGTTCCCTTCTGCTTCATTTTAAAAACTTTCTAATTCTCTAACCTCCCGCTGATTGTTGCTATATTATGCACCCTCTCTTTTGCTTTTATGTTGTCTCTGACATCGATTGACAGTCATGGCTGCAACATTCTCCCTTTAGTTCTTCATCTTTACAATGTATCAATCTTGCTGCTTCCAAATTGCTCCCAGAAACTCATTGCTGTTCTGTTGTCGTTCCTACTAGTGTTTCCTTCCAATTAACTTTGGCCAGCTCTTCTCTCAAGCCTCTAATTCTTTTTACTCCACTGTAACACCGATACATCTGACTTTATCTTTTCCCTCTCAGACTGCAGGATGAGTTCTTGCATATTGTGACCACTGTCTCCAAAGTGTTGGCGCGTGGCCAAGAGGGTAAGGCGTTGGACTAGTGATCTGAATGACACAAGTTCGAGCCTCAGCTGAGGCAGCATGTTGTGTCCTTGAGCAAGGCATGTAACCACACATTGCTCCTGCACATTTATAGCCAAGAGGCAGCGGTTGGTGCAGTATGAACAAGACAAAACAAAGTGTTCATTTACCTTAAGCTCCCTAAACAAATCTGGTTTATTACACGAAACCCAATCCAAAATTGTCTTCCCCTTAATGCGGGCTTTCTTAACCGGGATTCCACAAGAGGTTGCTAGGGGTTCCCTGAGAGATCAGAGTTAAAGTAAAAAGTTTTTTGAACTTAACGCAATGTGTGATGCTAGTGCTCACAGAGGAGGGCAGTGACCAAGCAGCCCGGTTAGCAAACTCGTTAGAGGCCTCTCACCCCAGTATTACAGTTTTTGTCATGAGATAGGGAGGCTGTTGATAATTAATGAGAACTTTATTGCACAGAGCAGAGGATGACAGGTGCTGAGGAGTGTGAAGTGTGTTTTCTGAGCCTTGAATGGACTAGCCCAGCTTGGGCTGTGATGTCAGCCTCTCCCTCCTGAATTACATAGAAAACACAGAAAAACATACAGCACAATATAGGCCCTTTGGCACAAAAAGCTGTGCTGAACATGTCCCTACCTTAGAATTACCCAGGCTTTACCATTGCCCTCTATTTTTCTAAGCTCCATATAGCCATCCAGGAGTCTCTTAAATGACCGTATCATTTCCGCCTCCACCACTGCTGCCGACAGCCCATTCCACACACTCACTACACTCCGCATATAAAACTTATCCCTGACATTTCCTCTGTCCCTACTTCCAAGCACCTTAAACTTATGGTCTCTCCTGCTAACCCTTGGGAAAAGCCTCTGACTAACCACCAACCAATGCCTCTCATTATCTCCTACACCTCTATTAAGTCACCTCTCATCCTCTGTCGCTCCAAGGAGAAAAAGCTGAGTTCACTCAACTTATTCGCATAAGGCATGCTCCCCCATCCAGGTAGCATCCTTGTAAATCTCCTCTGCAACCTTTCTATGGTTTCCACATCCTTCCTATAGTGAGGTGACCAGAATTGAGCACAGTACACCAAGTGGGGTATGACCAGGTTCCTATATAGCTGCAACATTACCTCTCGGCTCTTATAAACTCAATCCCACAATTGATGAAGACCAATGCACCATATGCCTTCATAACCACAGAATCAACCTACACAGCAGCTTTGAGTGTCCTATGGACTCGGACCCCAAGATCCCTCTGATCTCTTAGCATTAATACTATATTCTGCCATCATATTTGACCTACCAAAATGAACCACCTCACACTTATCCGGGTTGAACTCCATCTGCCGCTTCTCAGCCCTATCAATGTCCTGTTCCAACTTCTGACAGCTGTCCACACTATCTATAACACACCCAACCTTTGTGTCATCAGCAAATTTACTAACCATCCCTCCACTTCCTCATCCAGGTCATTTATAAAAATCACAAAGAGTAGGGATCACAGAACAGATCCCTGAGGCACTCCACTGGTCACTGACCTCCATGCAGGATATGACCCGTCTACAACAACTGGCTCAAGGACAAGCTGCTTTAAAAAGCCATTTACAAATTCCATCTCTTGGGGTCCAGCTATCTACCTGCATATTGAAATGCCGCATGACTATTGTAACCCTATTGCCATTTTTACATGCTTTTACTATCTCCCGTTGTAATTTGTAACCTACACTTCTGACTAAGGCCCTGTGGAAGGTTAATTTATCTGCTGCATATCCTATTGTGCCCTTTGGTACAGGGACACATGAACCACGAGGGCTCTTGCTGTGACTCCAGAAAGATTAACCGTGTTCCTGTCTATCTGGAGATGACGTTGCACAGAAGGATTTTTAGAAGTCAAGTATGAGGCACCTATTACAATTCCAGCTGGTTCACTGAAGGAATGTATGGTACAGGACAGACAGGGTCAGTTTGCACTGACAAGCAAGGCAGAGAAGGAACAAATAGTGACTGGCTGTAACTGGGAAACGGAAGCACGTGGTTTGCTTACATACCATTAGCCAGTCCAGGCCAGTTTAGATAAGGAATGTGTTCAGTACAGGCTGATTGATTGAGCCTTCAAGTTTGCAGGGAAAGGAAAGGCAGAAATAAAGAACCAAATATAGTTCAAGTTACAAGATGTTTATTGACAACGGATAATTATACAAATATGTAAACAAGTGCAAAGAATGTTAAAACTACAAGGAAAAACACAATTAAAGTAACAATCCAACAGTAGTGATAGGGGTTCTGAGACCGGGTCAGTTCCACTCTCTGTAGAAGGTCAGATGTGGCGATTACAAAGTCACTCTGAGATTACTGTAGATGTTTCTGACCATATTAACCAGCAAATGGAGAGTAACGGTGCATTTAATCATTTCTATCCATTCACCTGTCCATTGACGTGAAGCCGCAAATGTGGAGTGCTTGTCTATCCCAGTAAACACAGACAACTTCTTAAACTGAGGAAAGGAAGAAGTGAGAGATATTTATGAAACTATAAACTCCGCAAGCTTCGGTTTCACAGGGCAGTGGCAGCAGTGATGGAGAGATGCTCCTGTGCTGGGATCAGTGTTCAGGGAAAATCCCAGAAAAAGGGTGTAGACTAGATCAAAAATGAAACAGGCAGTGGGAAGGACCCCAGGGACAGATGTGTAATAGTGGAAATGAGAGAGTGGTGACACAGAATTGAGAGAGAGGGGCAGGATTTACAATACTGTGTGACAGGAAGTGGTTGAGAAATACAGACAATTTTAGAGCAGATTAAAGCCACATTAATTGTCAAAACAAAAACGAAGGTTAAAGTAACATGGCTGCAGGGTGTCCAGAACTGGGTGCTTCACAGTTAAAAGTTATCAATTCCCACAGAATAAGCCAAAAGGAGGCAAGAGAGTGCTTTTGATCAGATTGTGCTCTCTGGAGATATAGATGCAGTAGTCACTGATGAGGCTTCTGTTGAAGAGGAAATAATGAACATGAGGACACGGGGGGTGGGGAGGAAGGAATAGGTGGGGCTGGTCTATAGACTTCAGACTGTGTTTGAATGTACAGCTCTTAAGCAGAACTTTACAGAACCTAGTCAGAGACAGGCTGGTATTTATTAGGTGATGTGTATTGAGGGAGAATTAAACTGAAACATGTGGTAAAGGATCATGAGGAAGCAGTGACTGCTACATGGTAGAATTCTAGTTCCAGCTGAGAGAGAACTCAGGTCCAAGATGAAGACAATGACAACAATACAATGATGATGATGTGACAGTCCAGTTGTAAAGAGGGACTGAGTAAATCAGCTGACAGGCAGGTCAGTAGATGTATTCAGACAGTTGTCCCGTAATTCTCAACAGAATTGTACCCCAATCACAGACAGCGATTCCATCGGGAAGAGGAGCAATCCATGGTTGACAAGGAATGTCATGGACATGTTAAATGGAAATGGGAAGAAGGAGGGGACATGGAGAGAAGGAATAGGCAGGTGAAGAAAAGGACCAGAGTGGGGAAAAGAGGAAGTGGGGGAGGGGAAATAAATTTGTTTACCAGCAGAGAAATCAATATTCATGCCATCAAATTGAAGTCTATCCTGATGGAATATGAGGTGTTGCTCCTCCACCCTGAGGTTGGCACAAGGGGACGCCATGCACCGACATGTTGCAATGTGAATGGGAAGTGGCATTAAAATGGTGAGCTACTGGGAAGTCCCACTTGTAGTGGATGGTGCAGAGGTGCTCGATGAAATTGTCCCCCAATTTATGACAGGTCTCTTTCTTTATTTCCCACTCTGACATTTTATTTCTTTTCACCTGCCTCTCATTTCACTGAGTTCCCTCCTCCTTCCCTTTCTCCTATGGTCCACTCTCCTCTTCCATCAGATTGCTTCTTCTGCAGCCCATGAGCTTTCCCATGCTCCTGGGTTCAAATGTCACCTTCCAGCTCGCCTCGTGCTCCTTCCCCCACCCCCACACCATTTTGTTCTGGCACTTCCCGTTTCCTTCTCAGTCCTGAAGAAAGATCCTGGCCTAGAATGTCGGCTTTCTATTCATTTCCATAGATACTGTGACCTGCTGTGTTCCTCAAGCATTTTGTGTGTATTATATCGAATGAAAAATGTCCATCAGTCTTCAATCTGTAGGACACAGTTTCCCACTGAAAACACACACTAAATTGAAAGAACATGGAAGGACCTGTAAAAAGCACAGCGCTAATGCGAGACAAGTAGTCAGGACACAATGACTTGGGCTGAGTGCTTTAAGGAAGAGACTTCAGAGATAGTGGACTCTGTTTTAAACTGGCAATATTCCAGGAAGATACATGAGGATTGAAAAAACAGCAAAGACGACATTCTTGTTCCAAAAATGGAGGACGAGCAAAGACCAAGGCAGAAGGGAATGTAAGAGGGGGATTTGCATTCGATGGGGCGGGGGGGGGGGGGGCGGAAGGAAGAACATCACAGAGATACTTAGAATAGCATGGAGGGATCATCCAATGAAACAAATAAGAAGAATCTAGAAATATAAGACAGGGGATCACTTTGCTGGCATTGTACCATTGGCCTTGAAATAGTGGAGTAACAGATACAATATATCAACAAATCAGAGGTGCATTGGCAATAGGGTTTCAATTCTCCCTCCATTTCCTGGGGTTGCCTTAGTGCAAAGGGCACAGTCTGTGTGGAATTAGTTAAATGTGTTCAAGAGAAGCTTTGAGATGATGTGCAGATTGTCTATTTGAGATGGGACGGTACTCAGCCTTATGTTTGGGAATGAAACTAGGCAGCTGGTGGAAATGTCAGTGGGACAGCACTTTGGGAACAATTGTCGTCAGTCTGTACATAGAAGAGCAATATTGGGACATTATGTTGTAACATTATAAACTACTGGCTATCCTGCTCTTGGGGGGCTCTGTACAGTTCTGGTCTCCGTCCTGTAGCAAGGACCAGTTCCACTAGACAGAGTGCAGAGGAGGTTCATCAGGATGTTGCCTGCAGTGGAGTACTTTAGTTAAGGCAGAGTTCATAGCTGGGTCTGTTTTCCCTGGGGTGAAGGAGTCTGAAGGGGTGACTGAATGGGCTGAATGGCCTAATTCTGCTCCTATTTCTTATGGTATACAGGATTATAAGAGGGATAGGTCGGGTACAAAGTCAGTTTTTTTTCTGTTTACCATGAGGGATCTCAACAATGGTGTGTAAAGCAAAGGGGGTTTAAAAGGGAAGACATAAACAGTTTTTTTAAATACAAATAGTCACTGATATCTAGAAAATGATGCCAGAAGGTGTTGGAATCACTTCATTTCAGAGGCATCGAGATGGACACTTAAATGAGGTAATTCAGCAAGACAGAGAAAGACATGGACCTATTGCAGAAGCTGGGATTAGTGTGGATGGTCATAAAATGTCAGCATGAGTGTGGTGGGTTGAAGGGCCAATGTAACAGCACCAGCGATCACCGATCTGGGTTCGATTCCCATCACTGCCTGTAAGGAATCTGTACTTTCTCCCCGTGAACACTTGGTTTTCCTCCGGATGCTGTGGTTTCCTCCCACCTTCCAAAGACAGACAGGTGAGTGAGTTGTGGCCAACACTGCCCGGCAGCCCAGCACATTCCTCGCTGATTTGATTGCATGCTAAATGATGATTTCACTATGTTTCAATGTACACTTGATAAATAAATGTATTATTTCAGAATAGTGACTGAGCAAATGATCAATGGTGGATGGAGAAAGGGGTTTCAGGTCTCACTGCGAACACAGCTGAGGAGCTACAGCATTGACACATTCCACTGGGAACAACAAGCTCTGTGTCATCCTGTCTGACCTCCCCACCGAGACAGCAGTGCTGACTTGTATCAGCAATGAGCCTGGGGCTGCACGGTCGTGTACTGGTTAGCACAACGCATTACAGTACCAGTGAAATGGGCTCAATTCCCATCACTGCCTGTTAGGAGTTTGTACGTTCTCCCCGTGACTGCGAAGATTTCTTCCAGGCCTTCTGGTTTCCCCCCACAGTCTAAAGACGTAGGTTTGTAGGTTAATTGGTCTTTGTGAATTGTCCTGTGATTAAATTAGGGGATTGCCAGGTGGTGCATTTGGGAGGGCTCATTCCACACTGTGCTTCAATGAATAAATAAATAAATGGGGATCTGAAAAATGGTAAACCACTGTTACCCAAATATCTCCATACCCCATTAGCTGTGTGAAGGAATGAGGGCCCAGACTGGTCTAACTGGCCATTTCCATCTTGATACACACTGTCTCACCATCTTACACAAGTGAGCAACAAACGGACACCCAGGACAAACTTCTCATTTCCCTGCTGTCCGTGGAATGCTGTCCAATGCCAGGTGTGGGACTGTGTCACTCAAGATGCAGGTAAATGAGCAGCTGGAGAATATCTGGGTCCGGGGGATTTGCTCCATCAGCTCCCATTCACCCATCCACGTACAGTGGCTACAGCATGTGTTTGTAGAACTGTACACTGAGTGTGGGAGTGACGTTATCCAGTCTGACACTGGGGTCTGAAGCAAAGTTCATAGAATTATGAAGCATGCCGGAGTAGATCAAGTTGTACCTGCCCCTCCCACCTTAATTAAATTTCATCCTTCTTTCCAATCCATAAATACTCTGGTTGTTTTTAGCCTCTCAAAGCTTACAGACACTTCCCTTTCCTTTACAACTGAATTCACTTCTCTTCATATCCAAGGATCCCTTACTTTGCTGTCCCCTATCCTTCCTTCTTACTGGAGAATCCTGTCCTAAACTGTGCAGTCGGTCTTTAAGCACTCTCAACATGTCGGGTGTGGACTTGTCTAAAATCACCTGACCCTAACTGACTTTCCTTAGTTCCTGCTCCAATTTAATACTCTCCTGTAGGGTTACTGATTCTTATCTGTCTTAAAATCTAAGAGGTTGTGATCACTATTCTCTAATTGTTCAAACAAAGAAGAACAAGAACAAAGAACAATACAGCACAGTACATGCCATTCGGCCCACAATGTTGTGCCGACCCTTAAACCCTGCCCCCCCCCATAACCCTCCACCTTAAATTCCTCCATATACCTGTCTAGTAGTTTCTTAAACTTCATTAGTGTAGCTGCCTCCACCACTGACTCAGGCAGTGCATTCCATGCACCAACCACTCTCTGAGTGAAAACCTTCCTCTAATATCCCCCTTGAACTTCCCTCCCCTTAAATTAAAGCCACGTCCTCTTGTACTGAGCAGTGGTGTCCTGGGGAAGAGGCACTGGCTGTCCACTCTATCTATTCCTCTATCATGTCTCCTCTCATCCTCCTTCTCTACAGAGTCCTAGCTCCCTTAATCTCTGATCATAATCTATACTCTCTAAACCCGGCAGCAGCTTGGTAAATCTCCTCTGTACCCTTTCCAATGCTTCCACATCCTTCCTATAATGAGGCGACCAGAACTGGACACAGTACTCCAAGTGTGGCTTAACCAGAGTTTTATAGAGCTGCATCATTACCCCGCGACTCTTAAACTCTATCCCTCAACTTATGAAAGCTAACACCCATAAGCTTTCTTAGCTACCCTATCTACCTGTGAGGCAACCCCCAGATCCCTCTGCTCCCCCACACTACCAAGTATCCTGCCATTTACCTTGTACTCTGCCTTGGAGTTTGTTCTTCCAAACTTGTGAGAAAAGTGCGAGTCTTTGGCTCGAGAGATTTTGGCAGTTGGACTGTGCAATCAGGTCAATTAAGATTTGAATAGCTCAGACTCAGCAGAAAGCAGCTGATTGGGCAGTCGAGGTCAGGTGACCAAGCAGTTTGGAAAAACTCAGACAAATAAATAGAGGAGTAGCTCAAGCAGAGTGACTGGGCCAGTAAAGGAGTGGAGTTTTGAGGCTTTGACTTGGGGAGTGGCCTTGTCAATGGAATTGCCTCGTGAGAAAAGTGCGAGTCTCTGGCAAGGAGGCTGAGTGAGGAGACTACACCACAGTTGGAGAGAGTGAGAGGTGATGAAGAGATGACAGGTAAACTGATTCAGTGTGTTGCTTGCCTGTTGTGGGAGGTCAGGGACACTGATGGTGCCTCTGGCTGCTACAACTGTGAAAAGTGAGTTCAGGTTCAGCTCCTGAAGGACCATGTTGGGGCACTGGGAAGGCAACTGGATGACCTCAGGTTCATCAGGGAAAATGAGAGTTTTCTGGACAGGACCTACAGCGAGATCGTTACACTGAAAATACTGGAAGAGAGAAGGGGGTGACAATGAGGAAGGGATGGATGCTTGAAGTACAGAAGACCCAGGGGGATGTGCCTCTTGAAAACAGCTTCACCCTCTTGGAAGCTGTCAGGACAGAAGACACTGCCAGTCTGAGAGGCGGACAGGGTCTGCGAGTCAAAAAATTGGCACTGAAGCAAATCCGAAGAGACAGATGTCAGGCAAAGCCATGGTAGTAAGGGACCCCATAGTGAGAGGTACAGAAAGTGGTTTCTGTGGCAACAGGTGGGATTTAAGGATGGTGTGTTGCCTTCCTGGTGCCAGGATCCAGGACGTCATGGACCGACTGCAGGGAATCCTCAAGGGCGAAGGTGAACAGGTGGAAGTGGTACTGCATGTTGGCACAAATGATGTCGGGAAGAAGCTGAAAGAAATTCTGCAGCGTGACTTCAGAGAACTTGGAAGAAGGCTGAAAAGCAGGACCTCTAGAGTAGTTATCTCTGGTTTGCTTCCAGTTCCTTGTGCTGGTGAGGGCAGGAACTGGGAGATCTGAATGTGTGGCTGAGGAGCTGGTGCGGCAAGCAGGGATTTAGATTCTTAGACCATTGGGATCTGTTTTGGGGTAAGAATGAATTGTACAAAGGAGATGGGTTGCATCTTAACAGGTGGGGGACCAGCATTCCGGCAGGCAGGTTTGCCACTGCTACACAGGTGTGTTTAAACTAGTAAGTGGGGGGGGGGGGAAGGAGATGAACTGGAAATATAAGGATGGAGTTAAAGGGAAAGAGAGAATAAGAAAGGTTAAGAAAGACAACATAATTAATGGGGCAGAAAGCTCAGGAAGGGATCAGAGAGTTTGGCCAAGTGCAAAAGGGACCGATTTGAGAAGCGAGAGGAGTAATGGATTAAAAGTATTATATATGACAAAACGAAGTATAAGAAATCAAGTGGATGAGCTTGAGTATGATGTTGTAGGAATAAGAGACATGGCTGCAAGAGGACCAGGGCTGGGAAATGAATATTCAAGGGTATATGTCCTATTGAAAGGACAGACAGGTGGGCAGAGGGGGTGGGGTGGCTCTGCTGGTGAAGAATGAAATTCAGTCCCTTGCAAGGGGTGACATAGGATCAGGAGATGTAGAGTCAGTATGGATAGAACTGAGAAATTGTAAGGGCAAAAAGACCCTAATGGGAGTTATCTACAAGCTCCCAAATAGTAGCCTGTATATAGGGTGCAAGTTGAATCAAGAGCTAAAAGTAGCATGTCGCAAAGATAATGCTACAGTTGTAATGGGGGATTTCAACATGCAGGTAGACTGGGAAAATCAAGTTGGTACTGGACCCCGAGAAAGGGAGTTTGTGGAATGCCTCCGAGATGGATTCTTAGAGCAGCTTGTACTGGAGCCTACCAGGCAGAAGGCAATTCTGGATCTGGTGTTGTGTAATGAACCGGATTTGATAAGGAACTCGAGGTAAAGGAGCCATTAGGAGATAGTGACCATAATATGATAGGTTTTAATCTACAATTTGAGAGAGAGAAGGGAAAATTGGAAGTGTCAGTATTACAGTTGAACAAAGGGGACTATGGAGCCTTGAGGGAGGAGCTGGCCAAAGTTGACTGGAAGGATACCCTAGTAGGGATGACAGTGGAACAACAATGGCAGGTATTTCTGGGAATAATTCAGAAGGTGCAGGATCGGTTCATTCCAAAGAGGAAGAAAGATTCTAAGGGGAGTAGGGGACGACGGTGGCTGACAAGGGAAGTCAAAGACAGTATAAAAATAAAAGTATAACATAGCAAAAATGAGCAGGAAGCCAGAGGATTGGGAAACTTTTAAAGAGCAACAGAAGATAACTAAAAAGGCAATACGGGGAGAAAAGATGAGGTACAAAGGTAAGCTAGCCAATAATATAAGGAGGATAGTGAAAGCTTCTTTAGGTACGTGAAGTGGAAAAAATTAGTTAAGACCAAAGTCGGGCCCTTGAAGGCAGAAACGGGTGAATTTATTATGGGAACAAGGAAATGGCAGACGAGTTGAACAGGTACTTTGGATCTGTCTTCACTAGGGAAGACACAGACAATCTCCCAGATGTAATAGTGGCCAGAGGACCTAGGGTAACGGAGGAACTGAAGGAAAATCACATTAGGCAGATAATGGTGTTGGTTAGACTGATGGGACTGAAGGCTGATAAATCCCCAGGGCCTGATGGTCTGCATCCCAGGGTACCTAAGGAGGTGGTTCTAGAAATCGTGGATGCATTGGTAATCATTTTCCAATGTTCTAGAGATTCAGGATCATTTCCTGAGGATTGGAGGGTAGCTAATGTTATCCCACTTTTTAAGAAAGGAGGGAGAGAGAAAACAGGGAATTATAGACCGGTTAGCCTTACATCAGTGATGGGGAAGATGCTGAATAGCAGTAGCAGGATTGGTCTGAGTCAGCATGGATTTATGAAGGGGAAATCATGCTTGACTATCTGGAAATTTTTTGAGGATGTAACTATGAAAATGGACAAGGGAGAGCCAGTGGATGTAGTGTACCTGGACTTTCAGAAAGTCTTTGATAAGGTTCCACAAAGGGGATTAGTGGGGGTAGGGTACTAACGTGGATAGAAAATTGGTTGGCAGACAGGAAACAGTAAGGATTAACGGGTCTTTTTCAGAATGGCAGGCAGTGACTAGTGGGGTACTGCAAGGCTTGGTACTAGGACCACAGCTATTTACAATATACACTGATGATTTAGATGAAGGGATTAGATTATGAGGACACTCAGTCCTTGTTTATTGTCTTTTAGAAATGCATGCATGCATTAAGAAATGATACAATGTTCCTCCAGAGTGACATCACAAAATAAAAAACAGGACAAACCAAAGACTCACACTGACAAACGACATAATTATAGCATATAGTTACAGCAGTGCAAAGCAATACCATATTTTGATGAAAGCAGACCATGGGCACAGTTTAAAAAAAGTCTGAAGTCCCGATCGACTCCAATAGTCCCGATATCAGGCAGCAAAAGGGAGAAACTCTCCCTGCCGGAAACTTCCAGGCACTCTCAACTGATGCATTGGAAACACCCGACGACAGCAGACCCTGAGTCTGTCTGAAAACTTCGAGCCTCCGATGCAGCCTCCCGAGCGCCTTCGACCTCGTCCCGGCCGCCGAAACAAGCAAAGCCGAGGTCTCAGAGGCCGTCTCCTCCGGAGATTCCGGACCGCACTGTAGCGGCGGCAGCGAAGCGAGCATTTCATAAGTTTCTCCAGATGTTCCTCCACGCTCTCACATCTGTCTCCATCAAATCAGAATTGTGCACGGATCCCTACTTAACAAATAACAGACATCATTCTCCAGAGAGGCTTCGTGTGCTGCGTCGTGCCGCCATCTCCTCCTCCACAGAAGTAACATCAGCAAATTTGCAGATGACACAAAGTTGGGTGGCAGTGTGAAATATGAGGATGATGTTAGGAGAATGCAGGGTGACTTGGACAGGTTGGGTGAGTGGGTAGATGCATGGCAGATGCAGTTTAATGTGGATAAATGTGAGGTTATCCATTTTGGTGGCAAGAACAGGAAGGCAGATTACTATCTGAATGGTGTCAAGTTAGGAAAAGGAGTACAATGAGATCTGGGTGTCCTTGTTCATCAGTCACTGTAAGTAAGCATGTAGGAACAGCAGGCAGTGAACAAATCTAACAGCATGTTGGCCTTCATAACAAGGAGAGTTGAGAATAGGAGCAAAGAGGTCCTTCTGCAGTTGTACAGGGCCCTGGTGAGTCCATACCTGGAGTATTGTGTTCAGTTTTGGTCTCCAAATTTGAGGAAGGATATTCTTGCTGTTGAGGGAATGCAGCGTAGGTTCACGAGGTTAATTCCCGGGATGGTGGGACTGTCATATGTTGAAAGATTGGAGCGACTGGGCTTGTATGCACTGGAATTTAGAAGGATGAGAGGGGCTCTGATTGAAACATATAAGATTATTAAGGGATTGGACATGCTAGAGGCAGGAAACATGTTCCCGATGTTGGGAGAGTCCAGAACCAGAGGCCACAGTTTAAGAATAAGGGGTAGGCCATTTAGAATGGAGTTGAAGAAAAACCTTTTCACCCTGAGAGTTGTGGATCTATGGAATGTTCTGCCTCAGAAGGCAGTGGAGGCCAATTCTCTGGATGCTTTCAAGAAAGAGTTGGATAGAGCTCTTAAAGATAGCGGAGTCAAGGGATATGGGGAGAAGGCAGGAACAGGGTACTGATTGTGGATGATCAGCCATGATCACATTGAATGGCGGTGCTGGCTCGAAGGACCGAATGGCCTACTCCTGCACCTATTGTCTATTGTCAAAGTGCACCACCTCACACTTCTCTGGGTTGAACTTCATCTGCCACTTCTCAGCCCACTTCTGCATCCCATCAATGTCTCTTTGCAATCTTCCACAATCCTCAACACTATCCACAATACCACCAACCTTTGTGTTGTCTGCAAACTTGCCAACCCACCCTTCCACCCCAACATCCAGGTCATTAATAAAAATCATGAAAAGACTTGAAATCACTTGAAAGTTTTGTCACCTGGCTGTTCTAGTGGATGATTTAAATAATACCCTACACCAACCTGCCACCACTGAACTCTTCTGCCTTCTACCATAGTCACAGGAATATGATTGGATTAAGTGTATATATAGGTCTGAAAAGAAAATGGTATCTAGGAAGTCCATCATCTGAGGATTTAGCCACCAGGACTGGAAATATGAATCTAGAATGTAATTTGTACTTTCACACTCTGACAGCCATGGCAGTCACTGACCATGTCCTTCTCGACCTCCGTATATAACAGTGCCCATGGCCATTTCAGAGCACAGTGCAGAATTGACCCCTGTGGGTGTGGAATCACCTCTGGACCAGTCCAGGTCAGTAGGGTCACCATCTGCACATCACACACTGGGATTAACAAGTGCAGACAATGTCCGCGAACGCCATGATGCCGAACTCTTCTTCCGCCGGCTCCGTCTCCAAGTCTACTTCTTTGGCAATGACTCTCCTACCCCCACCTATTTTTTTTTAATTTTTTAATGAAATTTTCAAATAGGTTACATAGAGTAGAATAGAATAATATCAACCCTTCCCCTCCCCTTTAACATATCCCTATGTATTAAAAAAAGAGAGAAAAAAAAAGAAAGAAAAAAAAGAAAGACTGCCTGGATATCAGAAGATCCCCACATGCTCCATGGAATTCAAAATAGCTTTAATATATGTATTTATTTATTTATTTCCCCAGATGACCAATAACTTTATCTTCGAAGCCCCTATATACTTAATCCTATCTTTTGTAAATAAAGGTGCCAAATTTACAGAAATATGTCATTCATTTCTTAAATTTTAAGTAATTTTTTCAAGTGGAATGCAGCTAAAAATTTCATTTTTCCAACGATCTATACTTAAGTATGAATCCAATTTCCAAGTAACTGCAATAGCCTTTTAGGCTACTGCCAATGCAATTTTTATGAATTCTTTCTGATATTTGTTCAATTTAGGTTTCGGTTTTATCCCTTCAATATCACCTAATAAAAATAATATTGGGTTATGGGGAAGTTGTGTTCCAATAATTTGTTCCAATCAAACTCTTAAATTTGTCCAAAAAAGTTGAATTTTAAAACAAGACCAAGTAGAGTGTAAAAAAGTAGTAATTTCTTGATTACATCAACAACATTGATCAGATAAATTTGGGTTTAATCTATTTATTTTTTGTGGTGTAATATATAATTGATGTAAAAAATTGTATTGTACAAACATAAGTTGGACATTTGTTTTATTTGTTATACTGTCAAGACATAATCTTGACCAACTTGTTTCATCAATTTTAATATTCAAATCAGTTTCCCATTTTTGTTGACTTATGAATTCCTTGTTTAATTGTCTGTTTTTGAATCAAATTATACATACAAGAAGTAAATTTTTAAATTTTTCCTTTTTGAATTAAAGTTTCTATTTCATTAGGTTTCGGCATTAACATTGTTTGACCCAGTTTATCTCTTAAATAAGCCCTTAATTGGAAATAACAGAAAAGTGTGTTATTTGATATTTTATATCTATTCTTTAATTGATCAAATGACATTAATATAACTCCTTCAAAACAGTCTCCTATATATCTAATCCCTTTTTGAAACCAGCTATACAAGAGTTGGTTATCCATTGTGAAAAGAACAAGTCTATTCTGAATTAAAGGCCTCTTTGCTAATAAAGATTTCTTTATCTCATCATCAACATTTGTCTTATTCCATAGATCAATCAAATGTTTTAATATAAGGGATTCTTTCTTTTCCCACATCCATTTAGATTCCCATTTATATATAAAATCTTCTGGAATATTTTCTCCTATTTTATCTAATTCTATTCTAATCCATGCAGGTTTATCTTCATCAAAAAAGATGCAATAAATCTAAGTTGATTTGCTTTATAATAATTCTTAAAGTTTGGTAATTGTAACCCTCCTAGGTCAAATTTTCATGTCAATTTTTCCAACGATATTCTTGACATCTTACCTTTCCAAAGGAACTTCCTCACACATTTATTTAAATCTTGATAAAACTTCTGTGGTCGTTGTATTAGTAGTGTTTGGAATAAATATTGTAATCTAGGGAAAATATTCATTTTTACAGCATTGACCCTACCTACTAATGTTATTGGTAACATTATCCATTTATCAAGATCTTCTTGAATTTTTTTCAATAATGGCAAATAATTTAATTTATATAGATTCTTTATATTGTTATCAACTCTTTTACTTAAATACTTTATACCATTTATCGGCCATCTAAATTGAGTTACTAATCGACATTGACTATAATCTCCTTTAGTAAGGGGTAAAATTTCACTTTTATCCCAATTTATTTTATACCCTGATATTTTCCCATATTCTTCCAATCTAGAAGATAATTTATGCAACAAATGCAATGGGTTTGTTAGATAAATCAGAACATCACCAGCAAATAGGTTAATCTTATACTCCTGATTAACTCTGAAACCCATAATATCTGAGTCAGTTCTAATTAATTCAGCTAATGGTTCTATCGCCAATACAAATAAAGCAGGTGATAATGGACAACCTTGTCTAGTTGACCTTGTTAACTTAAATGATGTTGAAATTTGGCCGTTTGTCACTACTTTAGCTTTGGAATTAGTATTTAAGGCTTTAATCCAGTTTAAAAAAGACATTTAATCCATATTTTTCCAATATCTTAAATAAAAAATCCCATTCCAATCTATCAAATGCTTTTTCTGCATCCAAAGCAATTGCCACGCTCATTTCCTCCCTCGTTTGTGCCAGATTAATTATGCTAAGTAACCGAGTTACATTATCTGCCGATTGTTTTTAATGAATCCTGTTTGATCCATATGTATTAATTTTGGTAAGTATTTAGATAATCTATTAGATAAAATCTTTGCTATTACTTTATAGTCCGTGTTCAACAAAGAAATAGGTCTATATGATGTTGATTTTAAAAGATCTCTATCTTTATTTGGCAATACTATTACAATCGCTGTCGAAAAAGATTCTGGAAGTTTATGTGTTCTTTCTGCTTGATGTATTAACTCCATAAAAGGAGGAATTAATAAATCTTTAAACTTTTTATAAAATTCAGGTGGAAAACCATCTTCTCCTGGAGATTTATTACTCTGAAGTGATCCTAGAGCTTCTTTGACCTCTTTTAATGTAAAAGGCATATCTAATCCCTCCTGTGCTTCCGAATTCAATTTTGGGAGAGTTATTTGTGTTAAAAACCTTTCTATCTCAACAATATCATTTTGTGATTCTGATTGATATAATTCAGAATAAAAACTTTTAAAAGTTTCATTAATTTCTAAAGGTTTATAAGTAATTTTATTTACACTTGTTCTAACTGCATTTATCGTTTTGGAAGCCTGGTCTGTTTTTAACTGCCAAGCAAGAATCTTGTGTGATTTTTCACCTAGTTCATAATATCTCTGTTTAGTTTTCATAATTGCTTTTTCTGTTGGATATGTTTGAAGTGTATTATATTGTAGCTTCTTATTAACAAGTTGTCTTTGTTTTTCTTCTGTCATATATCTTTGAGATTCTTTTTCTAATTTTGTAATCTCTTTTTCCAATTGATCTATTTCTATCATATATTCCTTCTTAATTTTAGAAGTATAACTTATTATCTGACCCCTCAAATATGCTTTCATTGCTTCCCATAATATAAATTTATCATCAACTGAATGTAAATTTGTATCTAAAAAAAACTGAATCTGTTTTTTCATAAAATCACAAAAATCTTGACGTTTTAATAGTATTGAATTAAATCTCCATCTGTAAATCAGTTCCTCCTTATCCATCATTATCATTGTCATTATCAAGGGAGAATGATCTGACAAATATTCTTGCTTTATATTACATATTTTTCACACTATCTTGAATATTTGTTGATAATAGGAAAAAAATCTATCCTCGAGTAAGTTTTATGTCTATTTGAATAAAATGAATAATCTCTTTCTCTTGGGTTAATTCTTCTCCATATATCAATCAAATTTAAATCTTTCGTCAATGATAAAGTTAATTTTACTACTTTTAATTTTGTAACAACCTTTGTTGACCTATTTAAAACTGGGTCTAGACAAAAGTTAAAGTCTTCACCTATTAATATTTTGTCATGTGCATCAGCCAAATTCAAAAAAGCTTCTTGTATAAATTTTACATTGTTTTCATTTGGTGCATAAATATTCATAAGAGTCCATAGTTCTGAAAAGATTTGACAATGTATAATTACAAATCTCCCCGCAGAATCAATTAATACATTTAGCATTTTAATTGGTAAAGTTTTATTAACCAAAATTGCAACTCTCCTCACCTTTGAATTACACGAAGAGGCAATAACATTCCCGACCCAATCTCTCTTTAATTTCTGATGTTCTATCTCTGTTAAATGTGTTTCCTGTAAAAAGGCTATATCTATTTTCATTTTCTTAATGAATGTTAAAATTCCTTATCTTTTCACCGGTCCATTAAGCCCATTAACATTGAAACTTTAAAAATTCAGTAAATTAGTCATTATTTTTAACAAGGTTACTCCAATCTATAACAGTACATAATATCTCAGCTCTCATAGTACCTTGGTGAATTTTTAAAAAATTCTCCATGTTGCTATGTGTCTCCCCCCCACCCCGATCATCCAGGCAAAGAAAGAAAGATAAAAGAAAGATAGATTATAAAGAAAAACATATCAAAGTATCCCCCTACTAATGTTGTGAATGAAAAAAACCACAACATTACCCCCCTCCGTTGTACAGGTCATGGCAATCATCATGATTACACATGTGAATCCCGTAGCGATTGATCAGAAGTTCCCCAGCTTCCCGTAATGAAAAAAAGGTACATGTAAGAGAAGAAAAAATAATACCACTACTCCCGATTAATATTCCTCAAATTTTTACCTTTCTCCCCCTCTATCACATATTTAAGAGTATATTTATATATTCTTCTGTCCTTAAATATCCATCAATTCCATTCACTATCTCAGTCTTCATCTTTAATCCATTTGGCTTCCATAGATTCTTAGCTGTGCCTAGCGAATATTTGGGAGTTCTTGTGCAAACTCCTCGGCTTTCCAATAATCAGTAAAAAATCTTCATTTTTTGTCATCCAAAAAGATTATCAGTGTTGCCGGGTGGCGCAGTATAAATTTGTAACCCTTTTCCCATAAGACATTTTTCATTGAGTTAAATTTCTTCATTCTCTTCAAAAGGTCATAACTTATATCAGGATAGAAAAGAACTCTTTTCCCTTCTATCGTCAATGGCTCGTTTCTCTTTCTGGCACATTGGGCAGCCGCCTTCAGGATCCTTTTTTTATCTTGATATCTTAAGCATTTTATCAAAATTGGTCGCGGGTTTTAATCATGTTGAGGTTTTGGTCTTAAGGCTCTATGAGCCCTTTCGATTTCAATTAACTGATTTCCCTCTTCCATTTCCAAATTTTCCGGGATCCATTTTTGAAAAAATTTTATTGGATCTTCTCCCTCTGTACCTTTTTTAAGACCAACAATCTTAATGTTATTTCGTCTGCTAAAATTTGCAAGCACATCTCTTTATTGCTAATTGCCAACGGGACATCAACCGTCTCGACTTCACCACACCCTGTTCCAATTCCAACCTCACTCCTTCCGAACACTTTGCTCTCTGATCCCTCCGCACCAGTCCCAACCTCACTATAAAACCCACTGATAAGAGGGGAGCTGTTGCTGTCTGGCGTACTGACCTCTACCTGGCCGAGGGACAGCAACAACTCTCTGATACCTCCTCTTATTTACCCCTTGATCATGACCCCACTAAGGAGCACCAGGCCAGTCTCCTATACCATCACCAACCTTATCAGTCTGGGGATCTCCCATCCACTGCCACCAACCTCATAGTTCCCACACCCCGCACTTTCTGTTTCTACCTCCTACCCAAGATCCACAAACCTGCCTGTCCAGGTAGAACCAATGTCTCAGCTTGCTCCTGTCCCACTGAAATTATTTCTGCATACCTTGACACTGTTTTATCCCCCCCTTGTTCAATCCCTTCCCACCTATGTTCGTGACACTTCTCACGCTTTGAATTTTTTCAATGATTTTAAGTTCCCTGGCCCCCACCGCCTTATTTTCACCACGGACGTCCAGTCCCTATATACCTCCATCCCCCACCAGGAAGGTCTCAAAGCTCTTCGCTTCTTTTTGGATTCCAGACTTAACCAGTTCTCCTCTACCACCACTCTCCTCCATCTAGCGGAATTAGTTCTTACTCACAATAATTTCTCCTTTGGCTCCTCCCACTTCCTCCAAACCAAAGGTGTAGCCATGGGCACCCACATGGGTACGAGTTACACCTGCCTTTTTGTTGGCTTTGTGGAACAGTCCATGTTCCAAGCCTATGCGGGTATCCGTCCCCCTCTTTTCCTTTGCTACATCAAAGACTGCATTGGCGATGCCTCCTGCATGCATGCTGAGCTCGTTGACTTCATTAACATTGTCTCCAATTTTCACCCTGCCCTCAAATTTACCTGGTCTATTTCTGACACCTCCCTCCCCTTTCTTGATCTTTCTGTCTCCATCTCTGGAGACGGCCTATCTACTGATATCTACTATAAACCTACAGACTCTCACAGCTACCTGGACTATTCCTCTTCCCGCCCTGTCTCTTGCAAAAATGCTATCCCCTTCTCACAATTCCTCTGTCTCCACTGCATCTGCTCTCAGGATGAGGCTTTTCATTCCAGGACGAAGGAGATGTCTTCCTTTTTTAAACAAAGGGGCTTCCCTTCTTCCACCATCAACCCTGTTCTCAAATGCATCTCTCCCATTTCCTGCACATCTGCCCTCACCCCATCCACCCACTACCCCACTCGGGATAGGGTTCCCCTTGTCCTCACCTACCACCCCACCAGCCTCCAGGTCCAACGTATAATTCTCCGTAACTTCCGCCACGTCCAGCGGGATCCCACTACCAAGCACATCTTCCCACCCCCTCTTTCTGCTTTCCGCAGGGATCGCTCCCTATGCGACTCCCTTGTCCACTCGTCCCCCCATCCCTTCCCACCGATCTCCCTCCTGGCACTTATCCTTGTAAACGGAACAAGTGCTCCACCTGTCCTTACACTTACTCCCTCACCACCATTCAGGGCCCCAGACAGTCCTTCCAGGTGAGGTGACATTTCACCTGTGAGTCGGCTGGTGTGGTATACTGCGTCCGGTGCTCCCGGTGTGGCCTTTTATGAGATCCGACGCAGACTGGGAGACCATTTCACTGAACACTCTGTCCGCCAGAGAAAGCAGGATCTCCCAGTGGCCACACATTTTAATTCCACGTCCATTCCCATTCTGATATGTCTATCCATGGCCTCCTCTACAGTTAAGATGAAGCCACACTCAGGTTGGAGGAACAACACCTTATATACCAGCTGGGTAGCCTCCAACCTGATGGCATGAACATTGACCTCTCTAACTTCTGTTAACGCCCCTCCCCTTCTTACCCCATCCCTGATATATTTAGTTGTTTTTTCTCTCTGCCCATCACTCTGCCTGTTCTCCATTTCCCTCCGGTGCTCCCCTCCCCCTTTCTTTCTCCTGAGGCCTCCCGTCCCATGATCCTTTCCCTTCTCCAGCTCTGTATCCCTTCTGCCAATCACCTTTCCGGCTCTCAGCTTCATCCCACCCCCTCCAGTCTTCTCCTATCATTTCGCATTTCCCCCTCCCCCCACTACTTTCAAATCTCTTACTACCTTTCCTTTCAGTTAGTCCTGACGAAGGGTCTCGGCCCGAAACGTCAACAGTGCTTCTCCCTATAGTTGCTGCCTGGCCTGCTGTGTTCCTCCAGCATTTTGTGTGTGTTGCTTAAATTTCCAGCATCTGCAGATTTCCTCATAAGTGCAGACAACGTAGCTTTTAAATTTTTACTCACCATGACACTTCCTGATGCTCTGTCTGACTTTGTTCATCGCTTCCACGTTGCTGGGAACCTCCTGAATCTCATCAGGTGAATTGTAGAGAATTCGCACATTCACGGTGTTGGCATCAAACATTCCCTGGTGAGCAACTTCCACTGGCTTACGCACTTCATCCAAAGATTTTTCTGACAGGATCACAATCCAGTTGTCCTTTTTCACCCTTTGTTTCTCTGTGGTGGAATTACACAGATTTCATTCCCCAGGTTCTGTTTATTGCATTTATTCCTGGACAACACAATTGGGAGGAGAAATGTCCGAGTGACCCAGTAGGAGACTGTGCTACCCAACCAGTTATGTGATCAGACTTTCCAATGGATCCCTGAACCTTCAGTATTCACTGTGAACTTTCCTCCATGGCTCACTCATGATTCCGTATGATGACGTCTCTTTCTTCTGATCTTCCTCAATCATAAGATTCAGTGAGCTAGTCTCCACTGTGTGACCTCTGTGACATCTTATACTCAATTTTCCATTTACTCAATCAGGAGCTGTGTATATCACTGATCCAAGCTACTCACCTTTGGTGCTGCTCCCCAGTGTTCACTTAGAGGTGAAAGAACAACTTGAACCAGGACAATCTACAGTAATGTTACTCATGGTCTTGGGCTATATTATTTCTTTTCTTCATTCCTATGCTTTTCTGAAATCAGAATCATATTTAGCAATACAGTGCAGAAAAGGCCCCTTGGGCTCTTTGAGCCACATCGCCCAGTAACCCTGAATAAACCCACTTAACCCTACCCTGATCCCGGGAGAGCTTACAATGACCAATTAAGCTACTCGGTAGGTGTTTGGTCTGAGGGAGGGCACAAGATGACCTGAACATTCCACAGGGAGGAAGTACAGAGACTCCGATTAGAACAGCACCAGAATTGATCTCTGAACACTGGAATTGAACTCCAAACTGCAAGAGTGTCACACTATGGATGGAACTGAGATGGGTGGATTCCACCACATGGGTGGAACTGAGATATACGAAAGGTATGACCACATTGAAGGGGCTATATTATAGACCACCCAACAGTCCACAGGATTTAGGAGAAGAAATTTGTAGAGATCAGTCTCCTGCAAGAAGCAATGTTATATAGAGGGTAATTTTAACGTTCCACATATTGACTGGGACTCTGATACTGTAAAAGGACTAGATGGGACAGAGTTTGCCAAATATGTTCAGGAACATTTCTTTGAGAAGTACATAGAAGTACCAATCAGAGGGTTTGCAATACTTGATATCCTTTGGGGAATGAGTCAGGGCAGGTGACAGAAGTTTGTGTATGGGAACACTTTGCATCTAATGATCGTAATGCCAATAGTTTCAAAGTAACTATGGAAAAGGATAAGTCTGGTCTGTGAGCTCAGATTCTAAATAGGAGAAAGGCCAGGTAGGATGGTATCGCAAAGGATATGGCAAGTGTGGATTGGAACAAGCTGTTTTCCCACAAAGGGTTGCTTGGTAAGTGAGAGGCTTCGAAAAGTGACATTTTGCAAGTACAAAGGAGTGTACGTGCCTGTCAGAATAAAGGTAAAGATAACTGGTTTATGGAACCGTGGTTTCCAAGAGATAATAAGATTGTGGTTAATAAAAAAAGGAAGCTTATAGCAGGTATAGGCAGAGAGGAAGAAATTAGGTATTTATGGAGCAGAAGAAATGCAAAAGAACACTTAAGAACGAATTCAGCAGGGCTAACGAAAGGCACAAAGTTGTCCTAGCAGACAAGGTGAAGGAGAATCTTAAGGGATTCTACTGATATGTACGTACAGTGTAAAAGGATTGCAAGGGACAAAATTCATCTCCTGCATGATCAGAATGGTAATCTACGCATGCAGCCAAGAGAGATGGAGGAAATCCGAAATAGATTGTTTACATCTGTATTTACTTGGGAGATGGACAATAGAACCTGCAGAAGTGAGGCAAAGCAGCAGTGAGATCATAAATCCTATAAAGATTACAGAGCAGAAGGGGTTTTCTGTCTTGAGGCAAATTAGGGTGGATAAATCCCCAGGGCCTGTCAATGTGTCCCCTCGGACCCTGTGAAGGGGCAAGTGTAGAAACTTCAGGGGCCCTGGCAGAGACTCTTAAATGACCCCTCGCTACAGGTGAGGTAGCAGAGGATTCTATGATAACTAATGTTGTTCTGCTGTTTAAAAATGCTCTCAGAATAAACCATGAAATTATAAGCCAGTGAGTCTGACATCAGTAGTGGGATAGTTATTGCTAGGTATTCTAAGGGACAGGATATAAGAGTATTTGGATAGACAGATACTGATCAGGGTTAGACAGCATTGCTTTGTGGGTGGGTGGTCATGTCTAACCAGTTTTTCAAGGAAGTTACCAGGCAAGTGGATGAAGGCAAGGCAGTGAATGTTCTCTACGTGGACTTCAGTCAGGCTTTTGATGAGGTTCCCCATGGGAGGTTAGCTCAGAAGTTTCAGTCACTTGGCATTCAAGGTGAGATGGTAAATAGGATTGGACATTGGCTTTGCAGGAGAAGCTGGAAAGTGATATTAGATGGTTGTGTCTCTGAGTGGAGGCTTGTGACTACTGGAGTGCTGCAAGGATCAGTGCTGGGTCCATTGTTTGTCATCAATATCAATGATCAGGATGATAATACGGTTAACCAGATCAGCAAATTTACAGATAACACCAAGACTGGGAGTGTAGTGGACAGCAAGGAAAACTAACACAGCCTGCAGTGGGCTCTGGATCAGCCGCAAAAGTGCCGAGAAATGGTGAGAAATGGAGTTTAGTGCAGACAAGTGCGAGTGTTGCACTTTTACTCCTCACAATTATGAGTACAGATAGGGTAACTGCAAGCAGGCTTATCCACTGAGGCTGAGGGACTACAACTAGAGGTTATGGAGCAAGGGTGAAAAGTGAAATGTCTAAGGGGAACATGAGGGAAAACTTCACTCAGAGGGGCGAGGGAGTGTGAAACCAGCTGCCAGCTCAAGGGGTGGATGCGAGCTCAACTTAAGTTTGGATAGGTACATGGATGCCAGTGGTATGGAGGGCTATGGTCTGGGTGTGGTTTGATGGGATTAAGCAGGTTAAATGTATCAGAATGGACTAGATGGGCCAAAGGGCCTGTTTCTGAACTCTAGTTTTCTTTGACTCCAGCTGCTACACTACTGATTTGTGCTATGTACTATTCGCTATGTCCTGGGTGCCACTGGCAACGTGTTTTGAACTTTGACACAAGAGGTATGCTGTTTTGTTTGACTTCATTCATGTATGGCTGAAATGTGAACTTATCTCTTATACTCCTAGAATGAAGATAAAACACACTTCACGCCACCATCCCATTGTGTCAATTACCTTGCTTACAAACTTATTGGTCATGACATCTACATTACTCTCAATTCCTCTACCTTCTGACCCAGTGCACTAGCTCCCAGCCTCCTGCCAAACTCGTTTAAACCCACCTGCTCAGCACCTTAGTACTTCACTGCGAGGATATGCAATCCGTTTCTCTCGTATAGTTTGTCCCTGCCAGAGAAGAGGTTTGAACTATCCTAGAACTTAACACCCTGCCTGTGCACCAGTTCCCCAACCACTCATCAATTTCTTCTATCTTTCTATTCCTGTTCAGATTAGCACAGGCACTCTATAATCTAGAAACCAAAACCCTGGAGGTCCAAATTTTCAGCCTCTTTCCTAACTCACTGTCTCACTCTACGGGACCTCTTACTCATTCCTATCTATGTCATTGTGCACTATGACCATTGGATGCTCACCCTCATGGATGTTCTGCAACTTTTGGGCTGCAGAAGTTGATCTGGTGGTATAAAAGGCCTTTAGCGTGCTTGCCTTTACTATTTGTTGAACTGAGTTCCAGAGTCGTGAATAATCACAAATAAGAGAAAATCTGAAGATGCTGGAAATCCAAGCAATACACACAAAATGCTGGAGGAACTCAGCAGGCCAGGTCCTGCTGAAAGGTCTCGGGCTGAAAAGTCGACTGAACTACTTTCCATAGACGCTGCCTGGTCTGCTGAGTTCCTCCAGCATTTTGTGTGTGTTGTCAGGAATCGGGAAGTTTTGATGCAATTTTATAAAACTCTGGTAAAGATGAATGTAGACTCCAGAGATGTATCTAGTTTCTAGAGTATTGCATTCCTTTCTGGTCACACCATTGCAGGAAGGGTGTGGAGGCTTTGGAGAGGGTGTAGAAGTAGTTTGCCAGGATGCTGTCTGGATTAGGGTGCATGTGATATGAAGTGAGTTTTGACAAACTAGATCTAGTTTATCTGGAGCAATGGTAATCTGATCAAGATTTTAAAATCTTGAGATGAAGAGAAAGGGCCGAAAGGGGTATGGTTCTTTCCTCATGGACAAAATGTCTTCTATAGGAGATCATGCATTGCAGGAGAGTGCGGCCAGTCGAACGTACCATAGTAGAAACCATGCATTGCAGGTGAGATGTGCAGAGTAAGTTTAAAAACACAGAGTGGTGGGTACCTGGAATGTGTTGCCAGTAGGGGCAGCGGGGGCAAACATTGTCGAGGTGTTTAAGAGCTTTTACATGGACACATGCAGGTGCAGAGAATAGAGAAATATGGACAATGTGTAGGAAGGATGGATTTGTTTAGCAAGTGCTTATATACCAATTTAAATAGTTCAGCACAACGGAATTGTTTTTAATTAATGCACATCACAATAAATGGGAAGTCCATCGGATAGGACGGTAAACTGAAATGTGATGGTGAGAGACGAAATGATCTTGGACAACAACTGAGGCCCAATGAGCAGCTTCAGAGTCACTGAGCAACAACAGTGCCTCATTGAAGGAGAGTGGAAACAGGGAATTACTGGCTACTTCATCACTGCACTATATTCCACTCTACAGAAAGCACTGAGGACATGGTCATGGGGAAATGATTGAGCACACATGATCGCCCGGTCTGAAACAAAAATAGTATTTGGCAGGCCCGTTGTCTGACATTTCCTCACCAGGACAGTTGGAGGAAGTGGAATGTAACTTTATCTTTGAAACACTGACAGAGTTTCTCTCTACAGCTGAACTGAGTGGGGTCCCTGGCCAGTTCAGGGCAGCACAAAACTGATATTATGGATGTGGAGTCACCTTCAGAATAGACAATGACAGTAGAGGGAAGGATATTGTCACATCACACATTGGGATAAACAAGTGCAAAAATACTTAGCTTTGTAACTGTTACTCACTCTGACAATCCATGATACTCTGTTTAATTCTTTCCTTCGCCTCCCTATTTTTGGGACCCTCCTGAATGCCGTTAATTCGCACAACCACAGTATTATCATCGAACACTCCTTGGTGAGCAACTTCCACTGGCTTATTCCATTTATCCAAACTCAGTTCCAGAAGGACCACAGCACAGATGTCTTCACTTTTCACGCTTTGGCTCTCTGTGGTGGAATTACACAAATTTCAGTCACCAGGCTGTACCCGTCTCTGTTTGTTGTGTTTATTCCTACACAACACAATTCAGTGGAGGGACCTCCGAGTGACCCAGTAGGAGAATATCCTGTCCACCCACTTCTGTGATCGAACTCTCTAACTGGTCCAGGAGCCCTCAGCATCCACCTTGACAAAGCCCTCCTGGCTCCCCCTTGTTTCCACAGGATCGCGTCTTTCTTGCGGTCTTCCGCAATCACTCTTGTGGCATTCAACGAGCTTGGCTCCCTCGGGTGACCTCAGGGGTAAGCGTATTTACCCTAAGCTTTCCATGTACTTGGTCAGCATTGCAAACATCACTGGCAATATTGATGGATATTATCCACGTCTAATGCCCCAGAACTACAGAGGGGGTTACATGACTCACAGTGAAGGATGTGGCTCAGATCCCTTTCAGACCTGGTGATGGTCACAGAGACAGGGGAGGAGTGTGGGGACAAGGGGAGTTACAAAAATGGTGGGAGGTGCAGGGGCAACAGAGTTATGACAATGGAGTTGGGTTTACGTGCTGGAGGGGATTACTGAGATAGAGAGGGGTGCAGAGCTTGGTGTCAGTTACAGAGATAGGGAAGGGTCTAAGTGTGGCAGGAGGTTACACATGTTGTGCAGGAGGGGCTTGCAGAGACAGTGAGGGTTGTCAGTGTGGACGGGGGTCACAGAGGTAGGGGCAGATGTAGAGCCATAGCAGTTACAGTGAGAGGGAGGGCTATATGGACAGGAGGGGGTCACAGAGGTAACAGTCCTGGTAGAAGGTTTCCATCCCTCTGCCTCCGCAGATGCTGCCTGACCCCCTGAGCTCCTCCAGCAGATTGTTTTATGCTCCACAATTATTTAGTGACAGGAGAGAAGAGACAGAAGTAAGTGGAATGCCTGAGAGGAAATGTTGCAATGCACAGAGTGATGTAGTTGGAAAATATTTACCTGTGACCCACTGGAGGGCATTTTGAAAATCCTGAATTTCACGAGACACTTTGTAGACAAACAGAACACAGGGAACTGGCTCTTCACACGGGAAAATGTGCAGCTCATTCACAATCTTCTCGTGGACATCTCCTCGACCGTAACACTGCACTGTAAAACACAGAACCTGTGCTCACTCAGTCTGCCTCACACCAGCACATTTCACTCAGGTTGACTCTCAGTAATGGAAGGGAAGGGGTGACTTAATGTCCCTCTGAGCTCAGAGGTGGACACCCAGCAGCACTGGTCAACATCCTGTGTCATGAGAACGTGCATTGTACCAGTGTGGATCAGTCCGTGGTACAGGAGATCCCAAGTGATGTGAATGTCATGTGTTAATTATGTTGGTTTACAGAGACGGGGAAGGGCAAGAGCCAAGAGGGGGTTACAGTGATGTGAGGAGCTGTAGGGGCCAGAGGGTAGCAGAGATGTGGTGCACATTGTGGTTGGAGGAGAGTTTCAGCTATGAAAGGGTTGTAGCGGCCCGAGGTCAGATAGATGGGGAGTGGTGTAGAGGTCGTCGGGGGGGGTGGTCACAGAGACCTGGCAGCATGTAAAGGCGAGAGGTAGTCACACAGATGGGGAGGGTATCAATGCTGGGGACCCCAATCACTTGCCACAGAATCCCCTCCCTGGAAGCATGGGGCCACTGCTAAGCTCTAGGAGTCTATCGTTGGGAGGTTGTGGGAAGTGAGTTCAGTCCCTTGACTGCCACTCTGCCCTCTCACCGTTACACCGAAGCCTCTCCGAGCTTCCTCCCCCTCGGTTCAAGTCTGAAGTACCCTCGCTCGGCACTGATGGGCTCACACCATCCTGTGGATTCTTGACTGATCCTATTGAACAGCATACATGGCAATTAGAAACAAGCCTTTTGGCTCAGACCCAGACAATATTGACCTCAGTTCCCGAGGGAGTTTTGCTGCTCTGGCCCTCCCATCATCCCTCACAGTGCAGTTAATGACTTACTGGAGCACAGTTACGTCAGTCTCCCACTCCGGACACGGATAAGACATGTCCCTGATATTCCACATGGAAACTTTACAGTACAGAGTGATGTGTGACCAGGAAAAGGTCGTTTTTACTTGTGGAGACAGGAAACTCCTCTGGATCTGGTCCAGTCGATGCCACTCTGATGGAGTGAATGCCTCAGGGAGATTGCTGTCATTGGCATAAGGACTCAACACACCCCAACAGTCATTCGTACCTGGATTAGTCACGACCATAAGTTCTGTTCCTTCAGGAAATGACTCTGGATCTGTTCTCTTCATCTCCTCTGCCACATCTCTGAAGCTGACCAACAGAATCACGGCACAAATGTCTTCCTGCCGTGCTCTCCCCTCTCCTGAAACACAGAATTAAAGTGATCTGTGAGAGGGGTGTGTGCCCTACCCACAGGGTACATTCACTCTTCCACCTGAGGCTCTGTTCATCTTCCTGCCTCGTATGTGTCTGGGTTTTGTGGGGGTAATGTGGGGGCAATGTGTGGGTATTGTGGGGGTAATGTGGAGGCAATGTGGGGGCAATGTGCGGGTAATGTGCGGGTATTGTGGGGGTAATGTGAGGGGTAATGTGGGGGTATTGTGGGGGTATTGTGGGGGTATTGTGGGGGTAACGTGGGGGTATTGTCGGGGCAATGTGGGGGTAATGTGCGGGTAATGTGAGGTTAATGTGGGGGTAATGTGGGGGTAATGTGAGGGTAATGTGAGGGTAATGTGAGGGTAATGTGCGGGTAATGTGCGGTTAATGTGAGGTTAATGTGAGGTTAATGTGGGAGTAATGTGCGGGTAATGTGAGGGTAATGTGAGGTTAATGTGAGGTTAATGTGGGGGTAATGTGCGGGTAATGTGAGGTTAATGTGGGGGTATTGTGGGGGCAATGTGGGGGCAATGTGAGGGCAATGTGCGGGTAATGTGAGGGTAATGTGAGGGTAATGTGAGGGTAATGTGCGGGTAATGTGCGGGTAATGTGGAGGTAATCTGGAGGTAATGTGGGGGTAATGTGGGGGTAATGTGGGGGTAATGTGGGGGTAATGTGCGGGTAATGTGCGGGTAATGTGAGGTAAATGTGGAGGTAATGTGGAGGTAATGTGGAGGTAATGTGAGGTTAATGTGGAGGTAATGTGGAGGTAATGTGGGGGTAATGTGGGGGGAATGTGCGTGTGATGTGAGGTTGATGTGAGGTTAATCTGAGGTTAATGTGCGGGTAATGTGGGGGTAATGTGGGGGTAATGTGGGGGTAATGTGGGGGTAATGTGAGGGTAATGTGCGGGTAATGTGCGGGTAATGTGCGGGTAATGTGCGGGTAATGTGAGGTTAATGTGAGGTTAATGTGGGGGTATTGTGGGGGCAATGTGGGGGCAATGTGAGGGCAATGTGCGGGTAATGTGAGGGTAATGTGCGGGTAATGTGCGGGTAATGTGCGGGTAATGTGCGGGTAATGTGGGGGTAATGTGGGGGTAATGTGGGGGTAATGTGAGGGTAATGTGAGGGTAATGTGAGGGTAATGTGAGGGTAATGTGAGGGTAATGTGCGGATAATGTGCGGTTAATGTGCGGTTAATGTGAGGTTAATGTGGGGGTAATGTGGGGGCAATGTGGGGGTAATGTGGGGGTAATGTGAGGGTAATGTGAGGGTAATGTGTGGGTAATGTGGGGGTTATGTGCGGGTAATGTGAGGGTAATGTGCGGGTAATGTGCGGGTAATGTGAGGTTAATGTGGAGGTAATGTGGAGGTAATGTGGAGGTAATGTGAGGTTAATGTGGAGGTAATGTGGAGGTAATGTGGGGGTAATGTGGGGGGAATGTGCGTGTGATGTGGAGGTAATGTGAGGTTAATGTGGGGGTATTGTGGGGGCAATGTGGGGGCAATGTGAGGGCAATGTGCGGGTAATTTGAGGGTAATGTGAGGGTAATGTGCGGGTAATGTGCGGGTAATGTGCGGGTAATGTGCGGGTAATGTGCGGGTAATGTGCGGGTAATGTGCGGGTAATCTGGAGGTAATGTGGGGGTAATGTGGGGGTAATGTGGGGGTAATGTGAGGGTAATGTGAGGGTAATGTGAGGGTAATGTGAGGGTAATGTGAGGGTAATGTGCGGAAAATGTGCGGTTAATGTGAGGTTAATGTGGGGGTAATGTGGGGGCAATGTGGGGGTAATGTGAGGGTAATGTGCGGTTAATGTGAGGTTAATGTGGGGGTTATGTGGGGGCAATGTGGGGGTAATGTGAGGGTAATGTGTGGGTAATGTGGGGGTAATGTGCGGGTAATGTGAGGGTAATGTGCAGGTAATGTGCGGGTAATGTGAGGTTAATGTGAGGTTAATGTGAGGTTAATGTGGGGGTATTGTGGGGGCAATGTGGGGGCAATGTGGGGGCAATGTGAGGGTAATGTGAGGGTAATGTGAGGGTAATGTGAGGGTAATGTGCGGGTAATGTGCGGGTAATGTGGAGGTAATCTGGAGGTAATGTGGGGGTAACATGAGGGTAACGTGAGGGTAACGTGCGGGTAACGTGCGGGTAATGTGGAGGTAATCTGGAGGTAATGTGGGGGTAATGTGGGGGTAATGTGGGGGTAATGTGGGGGTAATGTGGGGGTAGTGTGAGGGTAATGTGAGGGTAATGTGAGGGTAAAGTGCGGATAATGTGCGGTTAATGTGGGGGTAATGTGGGGGCAATGTGGGGGTAATGTGAGGGTAATGTGTGGGTAATGTGAGGTTAATGTGCGGGTAATGTGCGGGTAATGTGAGGTAAATGTGGAGGTAATGTGAGGTTAATGTGGGGGTAATGTGAGGGTAATGTGATGGTAATGTGCGGGTAATGTGCGGGTAATGTGGGGGTAATGTGCGGGTAATGTGCGGTTAATGTGGGGTTAATGAGGGGTAATGTGGGGGTAATGTGAGGGTAATGTGAGGGTAATATGCGGGTAATGTGCAAGTAATGTGAGGTTAATGTGGGGTATTGTGAGGGCAATGTGCGGGTAATGTGAGGGTATTGTGGGGGCAATGTGAGGGTAATGTGCGGGTAATGTGCAGGTTAATGTGGAGGTAATGTGGAGGTAATGTGGGGGTAATGTGGGGGGAATGTGGGGGGAATGTGGGGGGAATGTGCGGGTGATGTGAGGTTAATGTGAGGTTAATGTGCGGGTAATGTGGGGGTAATGTGGGGGTAATGTGGGGGTAATGTGGGGGTAATGTGAGGGTAATGTGAGGGTAATGTGCGGGTAATGTGAGGTTAATGTGAGGTTAATGTGAGGTTAATGTGAGGGTAATGTGAGGGTAATGTGCGGGTAATGTGCGGGTAATGTGCGGTTAATGTGCGGGTAATGTGAGGTTAATGTGAGGTTAATGTGGGGGTATTGTGGGGGCAATGTGGGGGCAATGTGAGGGCAATGTGAGGGCAATGTGAGGGTAATGTGCGGGTAATGTGGGGGTAATGTGGGGGTAATGTGGGGGTAATGTGGGGGTAATGTGGGGGTAATGTGAGGGTAATGTGAGGGTAATGTGCGGATAATGTGCGGTTAATGTGAGGTTAATGTGAGGTTAATGTGGGGGTAATGTGGGGGCAATGTGGGGGCTATGTGTGGGTAATGTGAGGGTAATGTGAGGGTAATGTGAGGTTAATGTGAGGTTAATGTGAGGTTAATGTGAGGTTAATGTGAGGTTAATGTGGGGGTATTGTGGGGGCAATGTGGGGGTAATGTGAGGGTAATGTGCGGGTAATGTGCGGGTAATGTGGAGGTAATCTGGAGATAATGTGGGGGTAATGTGGGGGTAATGTGGGGGTAATGTGAGGGTAATGTGAGGGTAATGTGAGGGTAATGTGCGGATAATGTGCGGTTAATGTGAGGTTAATGTGGGGGTAATGTGGGGGTAATGTGGGGGCAATGTGGGGGCAATGTGGGGGCAATGTGGGGGCAATGTGAGGTTAATGTGCGGGTAATGTGCGGGTACTGTGAGGTAAATGTGGAGGTAATGTGAGGTTAATGTGGGGGTAATGTGGGGGTAATGTGAGGTTAATGTGGGGGTAATGTGAGGGCAATGTGCGGGTAATGTGCGGGTAATGTGCGGGTAATGTGCGGGTAATGTGGGGGTAATGTGGGGGTAATGTGGGGGTAATGTGGGGGTAATGTGGGGGTAATGTGGGAGTAATGTGCGGGTAATGTGGGGTTAATGGGGGGTAATGTGGGGGTAATGTGAGGGTAATGTGCGGGTAATGTGCGGGTAATGTGCAAGTAATGTGAGGTTAATGTGGGGGTATTGTGGGGGCAATGTGGGGGTAATGTGCGGGTAATGTGGGGTTATTGTGGGGGCAATGTGGGGGTATTGTGGGGGCAATGTGAGGGTAATGTGTGGGTAATGTGAGGTTAATGTGAGGTTAATGTGGAGGTAATGTGGAGGTAATGTGGAGGTAATGTGGAGGTAATGTGGGGTTAATGTGGGGGTAATGTGCGGGTAATGTGAGGTTAATGTGGAGGTAATGTGGAGGTAATGTGGGGGTAATGTGGGGGTAATGTGGGGGGAATGTGCGGGTGATGTGAGGTTGATGTGATGTTAATGTGAGCTTAATGTGGGGGTAATGTGGGGGTAATGTGGGGGTAATGTGGGGGTAATGTGGGGGTAATGTGAGGGTAATGTGAGGGTAATGTGAGGGTAATGTGCGGGTAATGTGCGGGTAATGTGGGGGTAATGTGGGGGTAATGTGGGGGTAATGTGGGGGTAATGTGGGGGTAATGTGAGGGTAATGTGAGGGTAACGTGCGGGTAACGTGCGGGTAACGTGCGGGTAACGTGCGGTTAACGTGCGGTTAACGTGCGGGTAACGTGCGGGTAACGTGCGGGTAACGTGCGGGTAACGTGAGGGTAACGTGAGGGTAATGTGAGGGTAATGTGCGGGTAATGTGCGGGTAATGTGCGGGTAATGTGCGGGTAATGTGGGGGTAATGTGGGGGTAATGTGGGGGTAATGTGGGGGTAATGTGAGGGTAATGTGAGGGTAATGTGAGGGTAATGTGCGGGTAATGTGCGGGTAATGTGCGGTTAATGTGCGGGTAATGTGCGGGTAATGTGCGGGTAATGTGAGGGTAATGTGAGGGTAATGTGAGGGTAATGTGCGGGTAATGTGGGGGTAATGTGGGGGTAATGTGGGGGTAATGTGGGGGTAATGTGGGGGTAATGTGGGGGTAATGTGAGGGTAATGTGAGGGTAATGTGGGGGTAATGTGGGGGTAATGTGGGGGTAATGTGGGGGTAATGTGGGGGTAATGTGGGGGTAATGTGAGGGTAATGTGAGGGTAATGTGAGGGTAATGTGAGGTTAAAGTGGAGGTAATGTGGAGGTAATGTGGAGGTAATGTGGAGGTAATGTGGAGGTAATGTGGAGGTAATGTGGGGGTATTGTGGGGGTAGTGTGGGGGTAGTGTGGGGGTAAAGTGCGGGTAATGTGCGGGTAATGTGCGGGTAATGTGCGGGTAATGTGCGGGTAATGTGCGGGTAATGTGCGGGTAATGTGCGGGTAATGTGCGGGTAATGTGAGGTTAAAGTGGAGGTAATGTGGAGGTAATGTGAGGTAATGTGGGGGTAATGTGGGGGTAATGTGGGGGTAATGTGGGGGTAATGTGGGGGTAATGTGGGGGTAATGTGAGGTTAATGTGAGGTTAATGTGAGGTTAATGTGAGGTTAATGTGGGGATAATGTGGGGATAATGTGAGGTTAATGTGGAGGTAATGTGAGGTTAATGTGCAGGGAATGTGGAGGTAATGTGCGGGCAATGTGGGGGCAATGTGGGAGTATTGTGGGGGTAATTGGGGGTAATGTACAAGGCATTGCTCCCACCCCACTGCTGGCACTCATGCCTACACAGAAGGTACAGCACTACTGGTAACTGCTGCTTCCTGTGTTGTGTCAACACAGAGTAGCGATGCTGGAGTGTCCTCTCCAGGGCACAAGCCTGGGTGGAAAATCTGAAACACCGGCTGTTGCCCCTGCAGCGGGATTCCCTTCTCCATATCACTGATGTAGTTGATGAGGAGCAAGCAGCGACAGAGCTTGGCATCAGTACATCACAGAGGTTGCCAGAGTGAAGTTGTAAACTACATCAAACTGCCTTAGGGACCCAGGCTCCAGATTTCTTCCTCAGGATTTACTCCAAAACCTTTCCCATGGGTGGGTATGACCACGGGCAGCAGAGGTTTGAAATCAGAGATCTCCTTCTCCAAAGTGGGCTGCAGTCCAAGGCTGACGGGCCCCACCTGCCCCCAGCAGCTGGTTTTGAAGTGTCAGTGGTTCACCTTTGCTCTGCTCTTGTCACTAGAAACAGCTCCGCTGGGCCTAGTCACTAAGCCACACGTTAAGGCCAAGAGTTGGGACGACAGTGCCACAGGCACCACTTTTCTCTGGGCATTCCACCCCCAGTTTCCCCACTCAGGTGCACAGGAAGATTCACAAACCATTTCACACAGAGCAAGAGAATGCATTCAATTTCCAGACAATGTTACTAACAGGATCCCCAGGTCTTTGCCTCAATGCTACTTCTGGGAGCTGTGAACTAGAACACATCCCTCATCACAATGATGACCATTGTGCTTCAGATATAGATCAGGGCAAGGGCAGATAAGATACCACATCAATGCAGCTGCCTTTTGTTAAGTGTAGCAATCCCCCATATCTCACACAAATTCTGAGGGAGGGAGAGCTGGCAGTCAGCAGAAATCCCCAAAAGAGAAGTGGGCACCAGGGAAGAAATTCCAGTGGCAATGGCATTGAGCAACAAAGGATGAGAACATTTACCTGTGACCCACTGTACAGCCCGTTCGATGTCCTCACTCTCATCAGACTCCTTGTAGACAAACAGGACACAGAGGATGCCTGGCTCTTTGCACTTGGAGATGTCCAGTTCCTTCACAATCTTCTCATGGACCTCTCCTCGACCGTAACACTGCACTAAAACACAGAACCTGTGCTCACTCAGCCTGCCTCACATCATGTGTACGTTTCACTCAGGGTGATTCTCAGTACCGGAAGGAATTCGGCTTGATTAACGTCTCGCTGAGGTTCCAGGTTGACACCCAGCAGCTTGAGTCAACATCTCGTGTCCTGGGAACGGGTTGTGGGCCAGTGTGAATCAGTCAGAGGAACGGGAGATTGTGTGGGATGTGACAGCAACGGGTTAATGTTGATTCTTACCACAAGAAATTGCCCCACCATGTTGCGGAGGTGAGTCCAAGGACAGGAATTGCGGTCAACGGCTCAACAGTGGAAGACACTTCCACGGAAATTAGGGGCCACCACAGGGAAGGGGGATTGAGGCATACAGGGAGCTTTGTGGTGACAGTGATAGGAAGAGGCACAGGGGCTTACAGAGATGGGGCAGGGCGTAGTGACTGGGGGGGTCAGAGAGATAGGAACGTGTGCTTAGACCAGCAAGGTTCACGGACACGGGGGTATTGTCTGCCTGAGCCTGGGCTCTCAGCAGTACATGTTGCCCCAACTCTTGACACTCACCGTTACACCGTATCTGCTCCGGCTCCATACTGCTTTACTTAGGACTGCCCGTATCTGTATCCGGCACCTTCCGTCCAGAATCACTGCTCAAACCCGGAAACTACCGCTTCCTGGTTCTCAACCTTCCCCGATCCCGTTCGAAACACAGCTGGCGATCAGAATTCTGTCCCCTAAAACACCGACAAGAAGTGAAGAGCGAGTTTCTGTTCAGAGCCTCACACCCGGTGCACTCAGTGACTGACCGGGGTGCAGTTCTCCACCACACACATCGGAAACGTCCCTGATGTTGCATGTGGGAAAGTTACGGTGACGGGTGAACTGTGGCGGTTTTACCCAGCGGGGCAGCAACCTGCTCTAGTCGCGCAACTGTCGACAACGGTCTCGGTCGCTCGGGGACACCGTAACCACAACCATCCGGCTACTTATTTTTGTTTAATCATTGTTGGTTCCAAACTCCCTCTCAAATTCACTGTACATCCCCTAACTTCCAACCCCTATTCGCTTCATCCTCCGCTGCAACTACTTCCCACCCTCTCACAAAACCTCGATTTCCCCTTCTACATCATCCCCCCGTACCAACTGACCATTTCCCGGACTCTCAGACTTCCTCTTCCATCGCCAGTAAATGTGCAATATCTTTTTCCTGATCCCCCGTGGTTTTGAGGGCGGGCCCTCTGCCTTGAATTACTCCTCCAATCAGGAGGCAACACGCCACCGGGTTATGTGTGGGTGGGGCGGAAAGTGAGACGGATTGATACCGGAGCTCGGACTGCGATTGGCCGAAGCTGGAGAAGGGCGGGATGTAAGCTGTTGCTCTTCCCAGCGTTGAGGCTGTAATTCAGTCCCCTGGTTTCTACTATCCCACCGGTGGAAACATTCCACCAAATTGCAAGAGAGCTGGGCTGTAGGGGAAGCTGAAATATCGTGGGTCTAGGAACCCCGCCCAGCAAGTGATGGCCAAGCCATCAAGGACAAAGTTGATGAACTCAGTACAAGACCGACCTCCCAGAAAAAACTGACGGACTGTTGTAAGAAAATAAGATATAGGAGCAGAAGTGGCCATTCGACCCATTGAGTCTGCTCCGCAATTCAATCATGGGCTGATCCACTTCATCCAGTCTTCCCCACTCCCCTGCTTTCACCCCATACCCTTTGATGCCCTGGCTAATCAAGAACCTATCTATCTCTGCCTTAAATACACTCAATGACTTGCCCTTCACAGCCGCTCGTGGCATCAACTTCCTAGATTTACCACCCTCTGACTAAAGTAATTTCTCCACATTTCAGTTCTAAAAGGACGTCCTTCAATCCTGAAGTCATGCCCTCTTGTCTTAGAATCCCCAACCATGGGAAATAACTCCGCCATATCTAATCCGTTCAGGCCTTTTAACATTTGGAATGTTTCTCTGAGATCCCCCCCTCATTCTGAACTCCAGGGAATACAGCCCAAGAGCTGCCAGACATTCCTCATATGGTAACCCTTTCATTCCTGCAATAATTCTCACGAATCTTCCCTGAACCTTCTCCAATGTCAGTATATCCTTTCTAAAATAAGGAGCCCAAAACTACGCACAATACTCCAATTGTGGTCTTACCAGTGCATTATAGAGCCTCAACATCACATCCCTGCTCTTATATTCCATACCTCTAGAAATGAATGCCAACATTGCATTCACCTTCTTCACAACCGATTCAACCTGGAGGTTAACTTTAGGGTATATTGCACAAGGACTCCCAAATCTCTTTGCATCTCTGCATTTTGAATTCTCTCCCATCTAATTAATAGTCTGCCCATTTATTTCTTCCATCGAAGTGTATGACCATACAATTTCCAACACTGTGTTTCATTTGTGTGCTCTGTCTTACTGAACCATGGCTTAACTCTGCTCAACCTGGCTACATTATTCATCCTGAGGGCTCCTCAATTCTTTGGATGGACCATCGGCACCCTTGGGTGTAGTTATGTGCAGAGGGTCTGTTTCCTAATCAACTCCTCGTGGTATTTAGACACGGCGGTTGTGGCAAGCTCCTGCTCACCCATCCTGGAATATCTAGCAGTGAAGTGTTGCCCAAACTACCTGCCATGGGAGTGTACATCAGCTATCCTGACGGCAGCTTACACCCCACCTCAGATGGAGACGATGCCAGTCGTCAGCAATCTGTACTCTGAGGCAACAGCTTTCAAACGGGATACCAAGAAGCCCTTTTCATCATTGCTGCTGATTTCAACAAGTGAACTTTGAAAGTGTGATACTACAATACCAGCAGCAACTCACCAGGGACCCAAACACCCTCAATCATTCCTATACAACAATCAAGAATGCCTAGCCAGACATCCCTCAACCACACTTTGGTAAATCAGACCACCAGCTTGTGCTTCTACTCCCTGTATACAAACAGGAACTGAAGTGGGCTGATCAGTACGGAAAGTCATACAGTGCTGCTCTGAAGAAACAAATAACCTTCTACACGATGGTCTTGAGTCAATAGAATGGTCCATGGTGAAAGATTCAGTTCCCAGACAAGATGGGCCTGTCATTAGCATCAGAAAATTTACCATCAACTATGTTGAGGACTGTGTACCAAAGAGGACAATTTGGGTTTTTCCAAACCGGAACCGTGATCCACTCTCTTCTGAAGTTCAGAACCGTAACGTTCAAATCAGATGACCTTGACCTTTACAGGAAATCAAGATACGACTTATGTAATGCTATCAGTGATTGTAAGAGACAGTCTAAGTATAGTGGTCAACTGTGGCATGGTTTATATTCTATAACGGGTAACAAACTAATTCAGGCAGCATCGCCAAAATCAGCACATCCCTTCCCAATGAACTTAACACATTCTGGGCACATTTTCATCAGAAGGGAACAGCCAGCCTCCATTGCATCTGAATCTACCATCACTGTTGAGGATACAAGATCAGTTCTCTGGAGAGTGAATTGCAGAAAACAATGAGGCCCATATGGTGTCCACAGCCTTGGCCTGAGTTGAACGATGGTATTGAATGCTGAACTGCATTCAGTAAAGAGCATCCTGATGTACAGATATTTGCTATCCAGATGTTCTGGGGCTGAGTGAGGGGTCAATGAGATGACATCACCCATGAACCTGTTGCATAGGTTGGATCTAAGTTGCTTCTCAGCCAGGAGTTGATATATTTCATCACCAACTTCTCAAAACACTTCATCACTGTAGATATAAGTGCTACTAGGTGCTAGTCATTGAGGCAGATCACCACGTTCTTCTTGGGCACTGGTACAATTGATGCCTGCTTGAAGTAGGTGGGTACCACACACAGCTGAATTGAGAGTTTAAAGATCTCAGTGAACACACCAGCCAGGTGATCAGCATAACCCTTTAGCACTTGGCCAGGTACCCCGTCTGGGCCAGATATTTTTCACGTGTTCACCCTCCTGAAGGCTTCTTGCACATCGGCTTCAGAGTCTGGAATGGCTCCTCCATGCTTTGTTGGTCAAAGTGAGCACAGAAAGCATTGAGCTCATCAGGAAGTGAAGCCCTGTGGTCTCCTAGGCCATCTGGTTTAACTTTCTTGCCTAAACAGGTATACAGTGTATGCCATATTCCTGGCCCCACATTCATTCTTGATGCAGCTAGACATTAAGGACATCTATGTTAGACTATTGCTGATTGACTGCAATTAGGTAATTAATAATATTATTCCAAGCAAACTCATGACCAGACAGCAGACACCAAGAGTCAATGTTTCTCTGTGCAAATGGATCCTTGAATACCTGAGTAAAAGGCCATCATCAGTATGGTCAGGCAGTAACACCTCTGCCAAGATTATTCTAACTACTGATGCAGCACAAATCCTCAGCTCATGCTCTACTCCCTGTACTACATGACCAGATACTGTTGTAAATCCATCTACAAGTTTGTTGATGATAGCACCGTGGTGGGTGATGTCTCAAATAATGATAAGTCAGTGTAGAAGAAGGAGATAGTGAGTTTACTGACATGGTAGCATGACAACAAGCTTTCCCTCAAAGTCAACAAAACAAAAGAGCTGGTTATTGATCAGTAAGAGGATGGTGGACATACTCCTGGTTACATCAATGATGTTGAGGTTGCAAGGGTTAATGGCTTCAAGTTACCAGGCAAGCCATCAACAGCCTCCCTTGGTCCAACCATGCAGATGCTAAGAATTCTCACCAATGGCTCTACTTCCTCAGGAGGCTGAAGACATTTGGCATGTCCCCGTCCACCCTTACTATTTCCCATCATTGCACCGTAGAATACATTCTATCTTAATGTACGAAAGGCTTGATATGGCAACTCTTCTACACATGACTGCATGAAAATGCAGAATCATGGGTACATTACAGGAATTAGCCTCCTATTTATGGAGTCTGCCTGCACTTCTCCCTGCCTTAGTAAAGCATTCAGCATTACCAAAGACCTGCCCACCACAGATGTTCTCTCTTTCCATGTGTAGATTTAAAAACACTGAAAGAACATTCCACCAAGCTCAACGACAGATTCTATCTCACCATTAACAGACATTAGAATGTACATTTTGTATGATAATGTGGACTCATGGCCCAGTAATTTACCTCCCTCTGACTTTATCGCTTACCTGCATGCACATTTTACACTGCATTCTGCATTCAGTTATTATTTTACCTAGTTCTATCTTAATACACTGGATAAAGATTTGACCTGTATGAACAGAATGCAAGATGACCTTTCACCTATCTTGGCACATATGATAATAATAAAACACTATCAATATCAAATTCCAACCTCTACCCCACTAAAGTGTCTGAATATGGTCACCATTATAAATTCTTAGGAATTTGTGTCCAAACTATTTAGTCATTCTTGGTAGTGTAAAAGGGGTTTCTTCTTTTTCTTTGTTACTGCGTATGTTAATCAAAATAGCTTCTTTGTCTTGTTAAAAGTAGGAATGCTTCTTTGTTGCAAGAGAGTGCTGGAAGCTTGTTTGGGTTGAAATTTACTGATAACGAGAATTGTATTCCTTTGTAAACCAATTGGGATTAATGATATTCCTTCTTCTGAGTCTGTAAGCTACTGTTGGCGGGCATTTGGGGAGTCGGTTCGAGGGGGTGAGAGAGAGAGGACACGATGCTGTAAACTGGGCGAGGAACAGACCCCAAGTGAGGGTCCAAGACCAGGAGGTACCCCGAGGAGAGGAGACGAAGATAGATGTGCTTGGTTGACCACTTCAGTATTCACAACAGCATTCCTACTTTTAACAAAACAATTAAGCCATTTTGATTAACATACGCAGTAACAAGGAAAAAGAAGAAACCCCCTTTCTTGTTGGTATAATACTCTCATCCCAGGAATTAGCCTGGAGAACCTGCTCGATGCAGGTTGGTCCAATACGTTGATCATTTCCATAGAGGCTGCCTGAGCTGCTGAGTTCGGCTAGGATTTTGTGTGTAGCCCTCGAACCTGTAAGCGTGCCTCCAGGTGAAGCCCCGCCCTCCAATGGATGATCATCCAACTAGCAGCAACAGGATTGGCCTGCCAAATAACAAATGATGGATGTCTATGATACAATCATCACAATCGAAATTTTCGGTCTTTTCATGATACGTGATACCATTGGTTGGTCAGTCCTGATTGGCATGTAAGTAATCCAACGGAAGCGCCAGTCTGCTGGAGCTTCTGTGATTCTCTTCTGTATCCTCTGGTGGTGTGAAGTGGATTAGACTTGGAAACACTGCGAGGATCTCTGGCCCTAATCTACTGTTACGTACCGGAGATGGTCCACATGAGGTACAACAGAAGCAAACTAATTCCAGGCTAACTATTGTGCGTGAGGTATTGGTTGTATCCCTTGTGGAAACTCTCTGTTCGACTCTGTCACATCTGTTGACAAAACCAATGTTGCCAAGATGGGAAACACCAGAAGACAAAGATGGCAGTGGGGTGGGGTGGTAAGCAGAATGATGCAGAGATGACCTTACTGTAGCTTTGTCTGACTCGATGTCTGACCCACCGAGCTCTTCCAGTGCTTTGTGATTTATTCAGTAAGCTTGCTCGTTTCACTAGATAGAGGTGCTTCATCTTGTAAACACCCCAGGCCATACAGGAATCTCTGTGGCAGCACACATCTCAACAGGCACCCCACACTCATGTCCACCCACCCCATTCCACCATGGAGTCCTTGAGCCCCTTTGTTGTTCGCAGTTGACCATAGAAGTTACATTGCAGCTGTCTGCATGATACGCAAGGCAGTAAGACATGGAGAGCAAACTGTGCCCGTGTATCAGGCTCCCCCTCTCCATGCAGCTGATGAAAGTTCAAAGTATGCATGCAGCATATGTCATTGATATTCATCTTCCTGCAAGCAGCCATAAAGCAAAGAGAGACCACAGACCCCGTTTAAAGTAACCCGACATAACAGTCACCTGAAAAAAATAACAAATCCAGCAAACAAAAAAAATGAACAAGTAACATGGAGAACATGATACATCAAACAATGGATTTCCCAAATGTGATTCCGCAGCCACGAGCCACCGAGGCGAGTGAAACCAATCCCGGGGCCGATGTCCACGGCCGCAGCCGACAAATTAGTCAGTTCAGCGCTGTGTTCGAAGGCTGCAGGCCACAAGCACAGATACAGTTCCGCACCAAAGTGATGAGTGGATGCAAAGCTGGGGTTTTTATGCTGCAGGTGTAGATCAGAATCAGGTGTGCCGCCATCAAGGAGCCCGGGAGAACATGGGGTAAAGGGAATTAGGAGAATATGAGGAATTAATGGTCAGGACTGTGATAATACCGCCACCCCCCCAAACCAGCGTCTCCAGGCGAACCCCAAGGCTTGCCTGGATTGCTGCAATGGAAGTCTCGGATGAGGGAGGGGTCTAAGATGAAGGAGTGGGGGATCCAGGTGCACTCCTCAGGACCGTATCGCTCCCAATCGACGAGGTACTGGAAACCCCTGCCTGGAAGGTGCACATCCAGTATTCGCTGGATGGTGTAAGCTCGGTGATCGTCAACGACCCAGGCGGGTGGAGGGGGTTCAGCAGGAGGGCACAAAGGGCTGACAGACACAGGTTTCAGTTGGGAGACGTGGAACGTGGGATGAATGCGCATGGATCTGGGTAGCTTGAGTTTGACCGCCGAGGGGTTGAGGATGCTCTCGATCTCGAATGGTCCGATGTAACGAGGGGTGTGTTTCTTGGATTCGGTCTTGAGGGAGATGTCTCTTGAAGAGAGCCAAACCTTCTGACCAGGCCGATGGTTGGGTGCTGGAATCCGATGGTGATCGGCGATACTCCAGTTGCGGTCAGCGGAGTGGAGCGGGGATGAGCGTGCATCCTTCCGGACCTTGCGGCACCAATAGGGATGGGCCAGAACTGAAGGCACAGTGCTGTCATCTTCATGGGCAGGAAACAGAGGGGCTTGGTAGCCTAGGGAACATTCGAAAGGGGACATTCCGGTGGGGGCACTGCTCGGGGAGTTGTGGGTGTAGTCAGCCCAAGTGAGATGTGTGCTCCAGGACGACAGGGTACTGGCGGAAATGCAGCACAGTGCTGCTTCCAGGTCCTGATTGGATCGCTCCGTCTGACCATTAGTCTGTGGATGGAAACCGGAAGACAGACTTACTGGAGCTCCGAGGGTTTGACAGAAGGACTTCCAGACTTGGGAAATGAATTGGGGACCCCTGTCAGAAATGATGTCGGAGGGGATTCCATGTAGGCAGAAGACATATTGGACAAGGAGATCAGCAGTTTCACAGGCTGCAGGGAGTTTGGGAAGGTCTATGAAGTGCTCGGCTTTGGAAAAATGGTCCACGATGGTGAGTACAGCAGTGTTACCACGTAAAGGGTGACGAAATCGAGAGCTATATGGGACCAAGGGTGGCCAGGGACAGGTAGGGGATGAAACAGCCCAACAGGTGGCTGATGGGAGGCTTTTCCGTGGACACACACAGAACAGGCAGAGACAAAGGAGCGAGTGTCTGCATCTATGGTGGGCCACCAGAAATGTCACTTCAGAAAGGACAGGGTTCGACCGACTCCAGGATAGCAGGAAAACCGGGAAGTATGCCCCACTGAAGAAGCTGAGACCGGACAGAGTCAGGCATGCAGAGACGACTGGGGGGAGCATTGCCTGGGTCTGGCTGAGTCCGTTGAGCATCTTTAACTACGGACTCGATCTCCCAGGTGAGGGCAGCCACGACACAGGATGGTGTCAGGATTGGAAGGGTCCTCCTTGGAGACATACTGACGAGAGAGAGCATCTGGCTTCATGTTCTTGGAACCAGGACGGTAGGTGAGTGTGAAATTGAAGCGGCCAAAGAACAGTGCCCACCGGGCTTGGCGGGAGTTAAGGTGTTTCGCTGTCTGGATGTATGCCAGGTTCTTGTGGTCCGTCCAGACGATCAATGGGTGTTCTCTCCCTCCAGCCAGTGTTTCCACTCCTCCAAGGGAGTTTGACGGCCAGCAACTCACAGTTCCCAATGTCGTTGTTCCATTCGGCGGGGGATAAATGGTGAGAAAAGAAGGCACGGGGATGGAGCTTTCGGTCTGGGACGGAGCGTTGAGAGAGGACCGCTCCCACCCCAGTGTTGGAAGCATCCGCCTCCACTATAAACTGACGAGATGGGTCAGGCTGGACCAGGATGGGAGCAGAGGTGAAATGCCTCTTAAGCTCTGAGATGGCTGAGTCCGCTTCAGGGGCCGCAGGAGAGGTGAACTGGGTAAAGGGTGCTGCCACCCAGCTGTAGTCCCTACTGAAGCGATGGTAGAAATTGGCGAATCCCAGAAATCGCTGGAGTTGTTTAAACATTGTGGGTATGGGCCACTCTGCCACCGCCCAGATGTTTTCGGGATCCCCCCTCACCTGCTCACTCTCAATGATGTACCCCAGGAAACTGACAGAACGGGCATGGAATTCACATTTCTCAGCCTTAAAAAAATAGTTTGTTTTCCAAGAGCTTCTGAAGAACCTGGCGGACATGGAGGTTACGGGAGAAGATTTGGGTATCGTCCAGATAAACAAAGTCAAATTGGTTGATAAAGTCCCTAAGGATGTCATTGACCAGAGCCTGGAGCACTGCAGGAGCGCTGGTCAGGCCGAAAGGCAACACCAGGTATTCAAAATGACCGAGGGGAGTGTTGAAGGCTGTCTTCCATTCATCTTCCTCCTGTATCCTGACCAGGTGATAGACATTTCACAAGCCCAATTTAGAGAATACTGTGGCTCCGTGAAGGGGCTCGAATGCTGAGTTGACCAGGGGCAGGGGATACTTATTCTTTATGGTAATATTGTTCAGGCCACGGTATTCGATGCACGGGCATTTTTTTCGTCACAAAGAAGAAACCAGTGCCTACGGGGGAAGATGAAGGCCGGATGATGCCAGCCGCAAGGGAGTCATTTATGTACGTCTCCATAGCTTCTCTTTCTGCATGGGACAGGCTATACAGCTGATTGGTGGGTAATGAGGCTCCGGGGAGAAGGTAAATCGTGCAGTCGTAAGGGCGACGTGGAGGCAGAGAAAGGGCCCGTTGCTTACTAAACACCTCTCCAAGATCATGATACTCTACGGGAATGGTGGACAAGTCAGGGGGGTCAGAGGTGGATGAGGTCGCAGTGACCTGCACCGGGGGAAGGGCTGATTGCAGGCAAGAGGAATGGCAGAACGAGCTCCAGCTAACTATCTTCCTTGTGGGCCAGTCGATGTGGGGGTTATGATGGATTAGCCACGGGTGGCCAAGAACTAAAGGGGCCTGAGGAGAGGAGATTAGATTGAACCGTATCTGTTCCTGATGGTTTCTGGAGAGGAGAAGCAAGGGTTCCGTTCAATGCGTGACACGGGCCAGGAGTATACCACCTAGTGTATTGGCGTTCAGGCGGGTACACAGAGGCTCATGAGAAATATGACTTGGAGGGCTAAGATCTTGTCCAGGAAGTTTCCACTAGCGCTAGCAGAGGCAAGGACTGTTGGTTATGACACAGAGTGGCTGGAAGCTGCATTCGGAGTCAGGGGACGAAAAGGAAAGTTGTCTGTCTCACCAGGGTCCCCACTGCTACTGGTGAGCCACCCTATTTGGCTGAAGAGGACAGGTGGCAAGGAAGCGGTCGGACTGACTGCAATATAGACACTCACCGGCTCTCATTCTCTGGAGACGATCAGTGGAAGAAAGGCCCAGCTGCATGGGTTCCTCTCCCAGGGTGGTGGAAACAGCAGGGCTGGGAGCTACTCGGGGAAGGAGAGAGGCTTGTTCTGGCGGGAGGCGGTAGAGTGTGCCGAGAAGTGGCCAACGGTTGTGGATGACCAGTTCTCTCTCTATGGTGCACCTGGAGGTGATTGTCCAACCTGGTGGCCAGGGAGATCAGGGAATCCAGGCTGTCGGAATCGTCTCTCGCCACCAACTCATCCTTCACCAGTCCATTCCAAAAAACCACCTGGAGTGATTCATCGTTCCACCCCGAGTCGCTGCTAACGTCCGGAACTCCACTGCATAGTCAGCAACACTACGGGAGCCCTGGCAGACAGTGAGTAGGTACTTAGTGATGTCTTTTCCCCAGACTGGGTGATCAAAGACCTTTCTCATCTCAGCAATGAAACTGGCAAAAGAGGAGCAGTTATCGGGTTAGTTGTCCCAAACTGCTGTGGCCGACTCGAATGCATTCCCCATAGCAACCCCATGAGGTAAGCAACTTTAGACTTATCTGTGGAGTAGGTCGATGGCTGCTGTTCGAACACCAAGGAGCATTGAAGCAGGAAACTCTGGAACTTACCCAAGTCTCCAGCGTAGTGCTCCGGCTCTGGTATGTGAGGCTCTCTGGGTTGGGTTCCAGGTGTTGGTTGAATGATATGAATGGAGACACGGTCCACCTGGTTACTGATCTGTGTGACGTGAGCAGACAGGGAACGGAGGTTCTCCATGACCTCCCGGAGGAGATGGTCGTGCTGTCCCAGTAGGGAACCCTGGCTGGCAAGGGCTTGTAGGATGGCGTTTGTGTCCGCTGGGTCCATGTTGGCCAGATCGTTCTGTTGTGGAGAACGGGTGAATCCAAATGCAGGACACTGACATGGAGAGACAGAGTTAACACAGGCAACCAACAGAGTGGAAACAAATCTTTGAATACATAGCTCTAAGCAGCCTGGAACGTGAGTGACCACACTGGCTGAAGCAACGATCTGCCGATGAGTGGAAAGTTGTGCTGAATATGTCCTTACCTTAGAAATTACTAGACTTACCTATAGCGCTCTATTTTTCGAAGCCCCATGTACCTATCTAAAAGTCTCTTAAAAGACCCTATCGTATCCACCTCCACCACCATTGCCGGCAGACCATTCCACACACTCACCACTCTCTGAGTAAAAAACTTACCCCTGACATCTCCTCTGTACTTACTCCCCAGCACCTTAAACCTGTGCCTTCTTGTAGCAACCATTTCAGTCCTGGGAAAAAAACCTCCGACTATCCATATGATCAATGCCTCTCATCATCTTATACACCTCTATCAGGTCACTTCTCATCCACCAGTGTGTCATGGTCCCAGTGGTCCCTCCCCTTTATTCCTCATGTTCTCCTAATTCCCTCTTCCCCATATTTCTCCTGCTCCCCTGACTGCGGCACACCAGAATCTCATCAAACCTGCAGCATAAATACCCTAACTTCCCATCCACTCATCGACAGATCGTAGCTTCAGCCAGTGTAGTAGTTCACGTTCCAGGCTGCTAAGAATTGTGTATTCAAAGTTTTGTTTCCACTCTGTTGGTTGCCTGTGTTAACTCTGTCTCTCCATGTCAGTATCCTGTGTTTGGGTTGGAGAAAAGGCTGAGTTCACTCAACCTATACTTATAAGGCATGCTCCCCAATCCAGGCAACATTCTTGTAAATCTCCTGTGCCCCTTTTCTATGGCTTCCACATCCTTCCTATAGTGAGGCGACCAGAACTGAGCACAGTACTCTAAGTGGGGTCTGACCAGGGTCCTATATAGCTCCAACATTACCTCTCGGCTCCTAAATTCAATTCCATGATACAACATATTCCTTCTTAACCACAGAGCCAACCTGCGCAGTTGCTTTGAGAGTCCTATGGACTCGGACCCTAAGATCCCTCTGATCCTCCACACTGCCAAGAGTCTTACCATTAATACTATATTCTGCCATCATATTTGACCTACCAAAATGAACCACCTCACACTTACCTGGGTTGAATTCCATCTGCCACTTCTCAGCCCAGTTTTGCATCCTATCAATGTCCTACTGTAACCTCTGACAGCCATCCACACTATCCACAAAATCCCCAACCTTTGTGTCATCAGCAAACTTACTAACCCATCCCTCCACTTCCTCATCCAGGTCATTGATAAAAATCAGAAGAGTAAGTGTCCTAGAACAGATCCCTGAGGCACTCCACTGGTCACCAACCTCTATACAGAATATGATCTGTCTACAACCACACTTTGCCTCCTGTGGGCAAGCCAGTTCTGGATCCACAAAGCAATGTCCCTTTGGATCTCATGTGTCCTTACTTCTCAATAAGCTGTGCATGGGGACACAAATGGTACTTTCCACCTACTAATAATACACCCATGTCAAGACGTGGTCCTGAAAAATATTGTCTCATTTTTTACTGTGTACTGTACCAGCAGTTATGGTGGAAATGATAATAAAAAGTGACAACCTGACAATAATGATGTCATCCAACAAGAATATATCCAACTCTCACACCCTGACAGTCGATAGAACGATCCACGAATATCAGTATTCTGAGTTTGTACTGACCACAAGCTAAACTGGAGTGTCTGTGTACACAGCATGACTACAGGAGCAGGGCAGAAACTCCACCCGTAACTCGGAAACCTGTGGTGTAAAACCTACTTCTTACCTCCCAAAGCCTATCGACCATCTACAGGTTTCAAGTCAAGAGTATGATGGAACATCTCATTTGACTGGGTGAACGAGTCTTCAACAATAATCTAGAACTTCAACATCATCTAGAACACAGCAGATCACTAGACAGGCAACCCATCCATAACCATTCACTCACTCCACCACTGATGTACAGTAACACCAGTTTGTACCTGTCTGAGGGGCTTGGGTGAGTTGTTGCAGAACACACTGCACCAAACTTCAGTTTATTATAAAACAAAGAACAGTTTTGTCTGCAATAGTGAAAGTTTTCTTTCACGCTCCTCTCAGAGTGACTGCTATATTTTGAGTCTCAACTTGCCAAGTTCCTTGGCCTGGGTCATCAAGTGGTGAAAGCTGATACCCAACAAACAACTGGAAATGAGTGGCTACCAGGGATTAGAACAGATGCTCTGAACTGATGTGCTAGAAGGAATAGTACTCACCATTTTGTGAGACTGTTCTGATACCTCCATGTTGTGAGACTGTCTGTTGCACTGATTTTGTTCAAAAACAGCTGAATAAAAGCTCTTAGCAGTGGACACAATGAGGCAGTGAGGACCATACTGACAATATGCTGAACTAAAGACAATTTCAAATGAGAAGTTGTGTGTGAAATATGATCTGGCAAAATAGAGCATGCAGATTTATGAAATGAGCAAGCCGTGTCTGGTGTCTATTATCTGAGGTAACTTGAGTCCATCAACTGTCTAATCTGGCTAAAGTGGTTCGAAATGATCTGATTCAGGGAGGATAAAGAAAGAGATGCTAATGATATGTCATTTCTTGTGGGAAGGGCAATTGGCATGTGGCTGGGTCCAGATGTAAGAACTGAGGAGAGTAACTATTACAAAGAAGACAACCCCCAACCCCCCGCATTCCCGAGGCAGGGAGAAGGATTAAACATTTGTCCAATTATGGTTTGCATGAGTACTCTTACTAAAAGAACAATAGAATTCATGATGTCATTTGCTGGCTGGTATTAAACTGGTTACAGTGAAATTTGTGTAGAGGCAAACTTCCAATCAGTTCCGAGTTGTGACGTGAGTTGCTTGATTTAAGATCAGTTTGTGACCGGTCAACCACACCCTTGAAACTGCAAGGTGTGGTGTTTGGGATTTTGGAAAGAGTTGTTAAAAAGGCTTTCTGACTTGTGAACTGCATTTTATAGTTGCCACTTGGTGATTTGATGACTGTGGGGACATGGATCACTGATACGCACCCTGAGAGTGATCTCTGCCCTTGACACTGACCTGACTCTGATCTGGAAACCTGACAGTGCCACAAATGTGATACAGACCTGGACTTGACCGTGCAGCTGTGGCCAAAATTCAGCATGTTTAGGCCCCACTTCAGTTCCTGAGCTTGTTAGGCAATTACAGTGTATCAGCCATAGTCTTCTTCCCCATCCTTTCACCATTTCATGTGGTTGGGCAGGGTAGAGGAGGCTGTTCTATTAAATGACATTCTGTTCCCTTGGTGAAAGGCAGAAATGGGGGAAGGAAAACCTAACCAGATGGAAATGCAGCAGAAAGGAATGACAATACACAGCATTACGGAGTGGTCATGGAGTTGATGGAAGCAAAAAGAGGATGGCCTCTCTTTTTGTTGTCTTGGATACTACATGATGTGAAGTTATTGAACTGTTGAATGCAGAAATTGCCAAGTCAAAAGCTGTGTAATCCTTAATCATTATGTAACTCGGGGTGCCGCAGTGGTGCAGCAGTTAGTGTGACATGTCTACAACTCCGGGTGTCAGAGTTTGGAGATTAATCCCAGCATCCTCTGTAAGGAGTCTCTGTAGACGTGACATTTCAGTACTCTGAGGTGGGTTGTCGTGCCTAGTTTAGTGTTGGTCAGTATACTCTTCATTCTCGTAAAGGTGTCTTTTGCCATCCCTATTCTTCTTTTGTTGTCCATGTTGCACCTGCCATCTGATGTCACCCAGCTTCCTAAGTAGCAAAAGTTCTGTACTTGTTTTATGTCTTCCCCATTTATTCTCAGCCTGCAGGTAGGATTCTCCTTCTTTTTGGATATCACCATACATTCTGCATTTTTGCAATTGATCTATAGACCCATTTAGCACTTTCTTCAACAACTATATCAATATAGTTTTGTAGTTCTTCCTCCGTACTCACAATTAACAAAGTGTCACCCACATATCTGAAATTATTGATGTTTTCATCAATAAGTCATCAATATGAGTCCGCATATTTTGTGTGTGTGTGTGTGTGTGTGTGTGTGTGTGTGTGTGTGAGACAATAATTTCCGATGCATATTAAAGTTAAGTAAGTTAATGCAAGATATCAACAGTCAGTCCTCACACATGAAATGTTGCATAAAAACAGTCATGTCCAGGGGCTGGATGCTTTCTCAGCACTGAGAGTAACTCCAGGTTACCCCAAACACTCCTGTTAAAGTAAAAGCAGAATGCTGGATGAACTCAGTGGTTCAGGCAGCATCTGTGGAGGCAGAATATCTGTAAGTCATTAGGTTGTACAATTAGCAAGCATAATGTTAGATGTGTGTCTTATCTGTAGCGATGAAGAATGGGGAGGAGGGACAAGGCAATGTGGGGGGGGGGAAGGAGTGGTAAACTGAGAAGCAACTGAGAAGGGTTGAGGGATCCAGAGTAATGAGGAAAAGTAAAGGCAGGAAAAGGAAAAAGAGAGGGAAATGTACCAGAAATTAGATGGTTCAAGTTCAAGTGCAATTGCCATTCAATATGGGGGCAACAGCATTACTCTGTGGTCAAGGTGCAAAATACATCACCAACAGTCACACACAGCACAAGGCACATATAGCACATATAAGACAGCAGTAAAATACATTCACACAAAAAATACACTATAAGTTCCCAAGTCCGTGAGTGCTGCAGCAGTCTAGAGTCAAACATAATACAGGTTTATCTACTGCAGAGCACACTGAGCAAGACTGCCAGACTACCTCCAGTACTTCAGTGATGTGCTCAACTCTAACACCTCTTCCAGGGCAGCTACGAACATCATTGAGGTCTCGTTATCACTACGACCATGCAGCTCTCCTGCTATTCACAAATAAACCAATGAATTGGACTTGCAATATTCCACACCACCAATGTCCAACAGGGTCTCGCGATCACAAGATGGCATAAATCGATGTCAGGATGGAGGCTACCCCTGTGGAACATGAGGAGTAATTCCTCCAACCTGCACATGCCTCAATATCAGTCGAGGAGACCACGGACAGAGTTATCGGAATGGGAGCGGGTAATGGAATTAAACCCTGACCACCGGGAGATTCCCACTGTTATCACAGACAGGTCAGTGAAAGGGACCCCTATATATCTCGAATCACATCAATGAAGAGTTCACACCATATCCAATAAATAACCCTGACAGACTTGCAGTTGAAGCCCTTCCTGATCTGGAATGAGTGTGTGGTGCTTTGTATGCCAGTGAGGGAAATTATAAATGACTTGGATGTAGAGGTGGAAGGATGGGTGTGTAAGTTTGCAGATGACACGAAGGTTGGAGGAGTTGTGGATGCAGCTATAGGTGGTTAAAGGTTACAAGAGGATATAGACAGGCTGCAGAGCTGGGCAGAAAAATGGCAGATGGAGTTCATTCCAGACGTGTGTGAGGTGGTGCATTTTGGAAGGACAAACCAGAAGACTGAGTACAGGATTAATGGTCAGTTACTTAAGAGTGTTGATGAACAAAGGGACCTTGGGGTTCAAATCCATACATCCCTCAAGATCACTGCACAGGTTGATAGGGTAGATAAGAAGGCCTATGGGATGCTGGGCTTCATTAATAGGGGGATTGAGTTCAAGAGTAGAGAGGTTATGTTGCAACTCTACAAATCTCTGGTGAGACCGCACTTAGAGTAGTGTGTTCAATTCTGGCCACCTCTTTATAGGAAGGATGTGCAAGCTATTGAGAGGGTGCAGAGGAGATTTACCAGGATGTTGCCTGGTTTGTAGAACAAGTCATATGAAGCAAGGTTAGCAGAGCTGGGACTTTTCTCTTTGGAGCGTAGAAGAATGAGAGGGGACTTGATAGAGGTCTACAAGATTATGAGAGGCATAGATAGGGTGGATAGTCAGTACCTGTTTCCCAGGGCACCAATAGCAAACACCAGAGGGCATATGTACAAAATTAAAATTAAGGGAGGGAAGTTTAGGGGAGACATCAGGGTTAAGTTTTTTTACACAGAGGGTTGTGAGTGCCTGGAATGACTTGCCAGGGATGGTGGTGGAGGCTAAAACATTAGGGGTAGTTAAGAGCCTCTTGGACAGGCACATAAATGAAAGAAAAATGGAGGGTTATGGGGTAGTGTGGGTTTAGTACTTTTTAAAAGGATTACATGGGTCAGCACAACGTGGAGAGCTGAAGGTCCTGTACTGTGCTGTAGAGTTCTATGGTTCTATGGGAGAAAGTGTAGGGGGAAGTTTAACAGTTGGCACAGTCACAGGAATGAGCACCAGGAGGGGGATTAATGGTGAGGTAAGGGTACACAATGGAGTCACAGGGGGGGGGGGGGTTGGGGGAAGGGAGGGGGAGACAGAGAGAGAGAGATCCCTGCAGAAAGGGATTGAGGGTGGAGAAGCTGTGTCTGGAGTTGGAATCCTTTTGTAGATGGTAGAAGATGTGCTGGATAAGGAGGCTCATGGGTGTTAGCTGAGAAACTTCATCCTGTAATGTTATGTGCCTTAGAGTGAGGGCTGATGAGTGAGAAATGGAGATGTAGGTGAGGCAGCTTTTTTAATAATGGAAGGGAATCCCCATGTACAGGTAGGAGAACTTTGTTGGAACTAACTGTTTAATTCTTAGATTAGACTTAGATAATTGCTTTCTCTTTGCAGTTTAACCATTAATTATCTGTTTGTATTTTAAATAGTTTTATATGCACATATCAGTTTAACATGTCTCTAGTGGCTATACAAACTATAATCTCAGAAAGATCTAGAATTTGTGCATTATTCTGCATTATTTGAATAAGTGCTTTCTCATCGATCAACTTGGCGGTGGGGTATTGAACAATAGCTTTCTGTTTGGTTAATTATTTTCAGAGATTTGAATGGAATTTTCCTCCTCAAAGAGGCCCTTGGCTGGGGTCGACTATGGACGATGCATCCTAACTGTCTACGCGAACAATTACTGGTTCTAAGGTACCAGTAATGCTAGATTTGTTCCTTTTGCTGTCAAACTCATAGAGTCACAGAAAACAACAGCACAGAGCCAGGCTCTTTGGCCCATCTAGTCTGTAGTGAACCATTTAACCTACGCTCAGACCATAGCCCTCCCATCTTTGTGCCTATCCAATCTCCTCTTCAAAATCACAATCACTTCAACCACTTGTGATGGCAGCTCATTCAACACTCTCACCACCCTCTGAGTGAAGAAATTTCCTCTCACGTTCCCCTTAAACATTTCACCTTTTACCCTGAATCTATGACCTCGTTTTATAGTCTCACCAAACCTCAGTAGAAAAAGCTTGTTTGTTTTGGAGAAGGACTTCTGAGAGTCGGAGCAAGAGTGAGGCAGAAGTCATTTTAAATTTTACCGGTTTTCATCGGAGTTGAGAGAGGCGGGACTGCGCAGGTGTGTGACGTCGGGCAGTGAAGTGCGGGAGATTTAAAAGGAACACAGCCCGATATAGCGGGCAGCGTCATTGCGGGCAGTGGAGTGAGCCGGGAGCAGAGTGGAGACCTAAGGGCTTTGGCTCACGGGCTTCGGCGGAACCGGGTGAGGCAAGGAAGACCGGAGCTGCAGAGCTCTCACAGCTAGTTGCTTGGTAAGTAGTCCTGCTTCCTTTTACACTTATGACTTTAAAAGTATTGTTAAATAGTGTGATAGTTAGCTGTATTGGGGCAAAGGATTCTTGCATAACTAATACTAGTACATTAAATTAACTATATAGCATGGAGCAGGTGATGTGTTACTGCTGCGAGATGTGGGAACCGGTAGACCCCATTGAGGGACATGGTGACTACTTTTGCAGCAAGTGTTTGTTGCTCGAGGAACTCCAGCTTCATATTGATGAGCTGCAGTCTGAGCTTCAGACACTGCGACACATCAGAGAGGGGGGAAGAGTTACCTGGACTCTGTGTACCAGGAGATAGCCACACCTAATAGATTAACTAATGTAGATTGCAGTCAAGCACAGGATGGTGTGGCTATGAGTGAGGAAAGTAGGGGAATCCAGGAGGTAGGGCTGGAGGAGATGCAGGCCTTGCTCTTGTCCAACAGATTCGAGGCTTTAACTCCCTGTGAGGGCAGGAGCGGGGACTGTGGGGAGGATGAGCAACCTGCCCATAGCACCATGGAGTGGGGGGCCATTCCAGAGGGGGGAGTCAATAGAAATGTTGTAGTAATAGGGGACAGTATCGTCAGGGGGATAGATAGGGTTCTCTGCAACCGAGAGCGAGAGTCCCAAAGGCTGTGTTGCCTGCCTGGTGCCAGGGTTAAGGACATCTCTTCTGGGCTGGAGAGAAACTTGCAGTGGGAGGGCAAGGATCCAGTTGTCTTAGTACACGTTGGTACTAATGACATAGATAGGACGAGGAAGAAGGTTCTGTTACAGGAATATGAGCAGCTAGGGGTCAAATTAAAAAACAGAACCTCAAGGGTAATAATCTCTGGATTATTACCTGAGCCACGAGCAAATTTGGCTAGGTTAAATAAAACTAGGGAGTTAAACGCGTGGCTCAAAGGCTAGTGTGGGAGAAGTGGGTTTTGCTTCTTGGGACACTGGCACCAGTACTGGGACAGGAGAGAACTGTTCCGGAGGGACGGGCTTCACCTGAACTGGGCTGGGGTTGTGTCCTGGCGAATCATATAACTAGGGCTGCAGAGAGGTCTTTAAATGTTTAAAGACCTCTCTGCAGCCCCAGTTATATGTTTAAACATATAATGTTTAGTTAATGTTTAAACTAACTAGTGGGGGGGAGGATTCTAGAGAGCAAATAATTAAAAAGACAATGGAGAAGGTAATGGATGTAGGTAAAAGTGGAGGAATAAAAAGACAGAGTGTGTCAGGAGGGGAAAGAATGTACGGAGATAAGCGTAAAGTTGTACAAAAGGAAAAGGTAGGAAATAAGTGTCAAACATATTTGAAAGTCCTTTATTTGAATGCACATAGCATTAGGAATAAAATTGATGAGTTGACGGTACAAATAATTACGTATGGTTATGATATTGTGGCAATTACGGAAACATGGCTGCAGGGTGACCAGGACTGGGAATTAAACATACAAGGGTATTCGACAATTAGGAGAGACAGGCAAGAAGGAAAAGAAGGTGGGGTGGCTATGTTAATAAAGCAAGAAATCACTGCAATAAAGCGAAATGATATTGGCTCAAAGGATCAGGATAACGAAACAATTGGGGTAGAAATAAGAAATAGTTAAGGGAAAAAAGCAGTGGTGGGAGTAGTCTATAGGCCTCCAAACAGCTGTAACTCAGTTGGTCGGAGCATAAATCAGGAAATAGTTGGGGCTTGTAATAAGGGAACAGCTATAATTATGGGGGATTTTAACTTTCATATTGACTGGACTAATCAAGTCGGACACGGCAGCCTTGAAGAAGAGTTTATTGAGTGTATTCGGGATGGGTTCCTTGAACAATACATTACTGAGCCGACAAGGGGGCAAGCAGTCTTAGATCTGGTACTGGGTAATGAGACAGGACTAATAAAAAATGTCCTAGTAAAGGATCCCCTTGGAATGAGTGACCATAACATGGTCGAATTCCATATTCAATTAGAGGATGAGAGGGTTGGATCTCAAACAAGCGTACTGAGCTTAAATAAAGGAGACTATGATGGTATGAGAGCGGAATTTCTTAAGATGGATTGGGAAACTAGATTAAAGGGTAGATCGGTACTTGATCAGTGGTGTATATTTAAGGAGTTATTTTACAACTATCAAGAAAAATATATTCCGCTGAAGAAAAAAGGGTGTAAAGAGTGTGTATATGTGTATATATACACACAAGGCTGGTGTGGTATACTGCATCCAGTGCTCCCAGTGTGGCCTTTTATATATTGGTGAGACCCGACGCAGACTGAGAGACCGTTTCGCTGAACACCTACGCTCTGTCCCACCAGAGAAAGCAGGATCTCCCAGTGGCCACACATTTTAATTCCACATCCCATTCCCATTCTGATATGTCTATCCATGGCCTCCTCTACTGTCAAGATAAAGCCACACTCAGTTTGGACGAATAACATCTTATACACCGGCTGGGTAGCCTCCAACCTGATGGCATGAACATTGACTTCTCTAACTTCCATTAATGCCCCTCCTCCCCTTCTTACACCATCCCTGATAGATTTAGGTTTTTTTTCCCCCACCCTTTTTTTTCTTTCTCTCTCTGCCCATCACTCTGCCTGTTCTCCATCTCCCTCTGGTGCTCCCCTCCCCCTTTCTTTCTCCCTAGGCCTCCCGTCCCATGATCCTTTCCCTTCTCCAGCTCTGTATCCCTTTTGCCAATCAACTTTCTGGCTCTCAGCTTCACCCCATCCCCTCCGGTCTTCTATCATTTTGTGTTTTCCCCTCCCTCTCCTACTTTCAAATCCAAGAGAGCCTCTGCTTCCCCACCCACTACCAGGAAGACTATGGGAGAAGATTGGCACAGATCTCTTTCACTACAATGGTGCAGGATATCTGCTTTGTGTGGACTACTATTCAAAATATCCAGAGATCACCAAGTTAAGTGACACCTCCAGTCAAGGTGTCATTATCGCAATGAAGTCGACATTCGCAAGACATGGTATTCCAGATATTGTCGTTGGTGACAATGGTCCACAATATGCCAGTGGTGAGTTCAGAGGGTTCTCAGAAAGCTGGGAATTTCAACATGTTACTTCCAGTCTGGGGCACACTCAGTCTAATGGACAAGCAGAGAGCTGTACAAACTGTGAAGAACATGCTCAAGAAGGCACAAAGCACCAACGGTGACCTGTACATTGCTCTGCTTGAATACCGCAACACACCGATTGAGGGTGTGGGGTTCTCTCCTGCACAGCTGTTGATGGGACGTCGTCTAAAGTCCAAGCTGACAACATCCACAACTCTACTGACTCCTGAAAGTAATGCTCAAGTACATGACAAGCTAAAGTACAAGCAAATAAAGCAAAAGAGCTACTCTGACAGACATACAAGACAGTTACCAGATCTGCATATAGGTGAAAATGTCAGAATACAGAGAGGAGACACTTGGCAGCCAGCTGTGGTTGTGAACAGGCATCAGCAACCAAGATCCTTCATAGTTCACATGCCGGGTGGAAGAGTCTACAGGAGGAACAGGAAGCATCTGCTGAAGACAGGTGAGAGGGTGTTTCCACGTACAGATATGCAGGACATTTCCACGGATACAGACATGGAAACAAACAACACCAAGAGCGAGGGGCGCGACAAAACCCCACAACGCAATGAAGGTGAAGGTTCAGCGCAGACCGACCAAGGTGGAAATTCAGACCGCAAAGACACAGAGGTCACTCGAGAGACTGACTCTGATGAAGGACAAGAACAGTCACAGTTGTATCGCATACGGTCTGGGAGACAAGTCAAACTTCCAGCTAGATACAGAGACTAGATCTGCCTACAGTCTCACACAGTTTGAGGCAAAGTCACACATACTATAAGATCCAAGGTGTGAAATAAAAGGTTTATTAGTCTATGTTAGTAAAAGAAAATTTATTGCTGTTAGAATTGTAAGATTCAAAGTCGAATACAGTTTAGGAAGTTGTGTTTTTTTATGTCATGGCTGTTGCAATGTAAGAAAGGCATTGTTTTGACAATTCAGTGTTGTAAAAAATCTTGAGAAGGGGATGTAATGTACTGTGTGAGTATTCGTAGGCCAGAGTGAGTATGACGTTAGGATGGGGGGTTAAGAAAAATGGAAGTCTGTTAAATAAACGTGGTTGTTCAATCTACAGTGGTTTCTGAGTCACATCAATACTACAGAGAGGTGTTGGAGCCGGAAGGGTCCCATAGAATAGGATATGTCATCTCTCACCTCTCCTTTTCACTGTCTCCTTCACAACCCATTTCTCCCTTCCCGAATCCTCCACCCAGTACCCACCGTTCCACCGATTCTCCATTTTCCTCCAACAACTCTCTGAACTGCTCTTGTTATTTCCGTGTTCTCCGAACCTCTGGGGGCGGGGCCTCCGCTCCGTACTGCAAGACCATTGGATCCAGTGGGAGCCACTCAGCACGCTGCCGGATTGTGAGTGGACAGAAGGGTTAAGTTTACCCCTCATTCATTTGATGTCCAGTCAATGCAACCACGATCTATTTACTGTCTGTCTGTGGGACAGCCCTCTCATGTCAGGAATTAGCCTGGTGAATCTGCCTGTCTCCAATGTTCCTGTTGCTCAGGGCACCTGAACTGTCGGCGCTGTTCCAGATGATGTAATTACAACAAAACCTCTCTATTTTAAACTCTGAAACCTTGCTAGTCAAAGCCATCCTGCTATTTGACTACAGTCGCTGTTGAACCTACCTGCTAACGTTTTCTTTAGCCAGTAATATTCCAGGAACATCTTGTAGCCGGTTTCTGACGGGGCTGGTCTGGGTGAGGTTCGCAAACCCAGCCTGGTGCTGACAGCCTCCAACATTGCAGGAAAACGTGTTGAGACCCGGCAAGACCCAGAAAGGTGTCACATCAGTGCAGGTCTCTGCACTTTGAATCAACCAGTACAGGTCCCTCCGTCCTCAGTGAGGGTCCCTGAATCTCCAATTGGAATTGATTTATTATTGTCAGATGTACCGAGGTACGGTGAACCAGAGCCAGAATCACGTTGATTGTCACTGACATGTGTCGTCAAATTTGTTGTTTTGTGACAGACGCTCGGTGCAATACATAAAGAGTATTACTTTAAGCTACAATAAAAACTAAATCATGGAAAAGAGGAGTAACAATGTCGTGTTCATGACTGTTCAGAAATCTGACGGCAGAGGGGAAGAAGCTGTCAGATCGTTACTCGGTGCACTGAGGTTGTACAATGCAGGATGAGGTGTAACAGTCGCAGGTTATTATTGTCAGATTGATGCACCATCAATAACTCTCGGAGACGTGAGGCGAGATATAGGCTTTTATTCACTGGAAGAGAGCAGTCAGCAGCAAGAGATCCCCACACGACATCCTGGAGACTGAGAGTGGAGCAGTGCCTCCAATCGTCTTTATACAGGGGTCTGTGGGAGGAGCCACAGAAGCAGTCAGCTGGGGGGGGGGGTGTCCGGACAGGTATATGTAGTTCACTATATTCACCCCCCCCTTTGTTTTAAAAGAGAGTCCCCATGGGGCCAAGTTTCTTACAAGTATATTTACAGGTTAAGTCTATCAGGCGGTCGAATCTGTCGCTGCGATCTACGTAGCACCGGTGGTGATTGCACTGGAGACAGTGGTTGTGATGGTTCCGGCCTAACTGGAGGTGTCAGCACCGGTGCTAGAGCTGATTGCACCGGAGACGATGGTTGTGCTGGTTCCGGCCTGACTTGAGGTGTTAGCACATTAGGCGTCAGTGATCCCTCATGTGTGTGGGAGATGCCCGGTATGGGAGTGTTGTGAGGAGTCTGTGTAGGGCTTGGAGTGTGTGGTGTCACCTCGGGTACAGGTTTCATAGTTACCGTGGAGTGTTCGGGGTAGTGGTCTGGTGCTCCTGCGGGCGCCAGGTCGCGGACGGAGACCGTGTCCTCCCACCCATCAGGTAAGACCACGTAGGCATACTGGGGGTTCGCATGTAGTAGGTGAACCCTCTCTACCAGCAGGGAGTATTTATTGGTCCGTGCATGTTTCCAGAGCAGCACTGGCCCTGGGGATGTCAGCAAAGCCAGTAGGGTGGTCACAGTGGCAGACTTCCTGGGAAAAGAGTTGCTCATGAGGGGTGGCATTGGTGGACGTGCATAACAAGGAGCGGGTGGAGTGGAGTGCCTCTGGGAGGACATCCTGCCAGCGAGAGACTGGCAACCCCTTTGACCTAAGGGCTAAGAGTGTGGCCTTCCACACTGTGGCATTCTCCCTCTCCACCTGTCCATTACCCCGGGGATTATAACTCGTGGTCCTACTAGTAGCAATGCCCCTAGCCAGCAGGTACTGGCGCAGCTCATCACTCATAAAGGAGGACCCTCTATCTCTGTGGATATAGCAGGGATACCCGAACAGAGTGAAGAGCTGGCGCAGGGCTTTTATGACGGATGTGGTAGTGGTGTCGGGGCAGGGGATGGCAAAGGGGAACCGCGAGTACTTGTTGATAATGTTGAGAAAGTAGACATTGCGATCGGTGGAGGGAAGGGGGCCCTTAAAGTCAACAATCAGTCACTCAAAGGGGCGGGTGGCCTTGACAAGTTGCGCCTTTTCAGGATGGTAGAAGTGTGGTTTGGACTCAGCGCAGACTTGGCAGTCCCTGGTCATCGTCCTGATGTCCTCAAGGGAGTAAGGCAGGTTCTGGGCTTTCACGAAATCATAAAATCGGGTGGCAAAGATCTGCATGGAGGGCGTATAGCTGGTCGAGCTGCATGCTGGCACACGTTCCCCGGGATATGGCATCAGGGGGCTCATTGAGTCTGCCAGGCCAGTACAGGATGTCATAGTTGTAGGTGGAGAGTTCTATTCTCCACCGCAAAATTTTATCATTTTTGATTTTGCCCCGCTGTTGGTTGCTGAACATGAACGCAACTGAGCGCTGGTCGGTCATCTTGGTGAACCTTTTGCTGGCGAGATAGTGCCTCCAGTGCCTAACAGCTTCCACTGGGCTTCTTTCCCCACCGTGGGGTACTGAATTTCAGGGCCTTGAAGGGTATGAGAGAAGAATGCTACCGGCCTTCCTGCCTGGTTGAGGGTAGCAGCCAGCGCGAAGTCGGAGGCGTCACTCTCTACTTGGAAGGGAATGGTCTCGTCCACCACATGCATCGTAGCTTTGGCAATGTTCTCTTTAATGCGGCTGAAGGCCGCTCAGGCCTCGGCTGAGAGAGGAAATGTGGTGTACTTGACCAGGGGGTGGGCCTTGTCTATGTAATGAGGGACCCATTGGGCGTAATAGGAAAAGAAGCCCAGGCACCGTCTGAGGGCTCTGAGGGTGGTGGGAAGAGGGAGTTCTAACAGGGGGTGCTTACGGTCTTGATCAGGGCCAATGACCCTGTTCTCCATGACATACCCAAGGATAGCGAGTCGGGTGGTTCCAAACACACACTTGTCCCTGTTATAGGTAAGGTTAAGAGCTTTGGCCACTTGGAAAAATCGTTGGAAGTTGATGTTGTGATCCGACCAGTCGTGACCGCAGATGGTGATGTTGTCCAGATATGGGAACATGGCCTTCAGTTGGCACTGGTCCACCATCCGGTCCATTTCCCTCTGGAAGATAGATACACCATTCGTGACACCGAAGGGGACGCGCAGGAAGTGATAGAGCCTGCCGCCTGCCTCGAAGGCGGTGTAGGGGCGGTCCTCCAGGCGGATGGGGATCTGGTGGTAAACAGATTTCAGATCTATGGTCGAGTACACCTTGTACTGAGCTATCTGGTTGACCATATCCACGATGCGGGGTAGGGGGTACGCATCAAGCTGCGTGAACCTATTGATGGTCTGGCTATAGTCCACGACCATCCTATTTTTCTGCCCGGTCCGAACAACAACCACCTGGGCCCTCCAAGGACTTGTACTTGGCTTAATGATCCCCTCCCTGAGCAGCCGCTGCACCTCCAACTGAATGAAGGCCCTGCCCCCCGCGCTGTACCTCCTGCTTTTAGTTGCCACACAGATATACTGAGGTACAGTGAACTATGCAGCCTCCTCTACATTGGTGAGACCTGTCATAATTTAGGGCCCATTTCATTGAGCACCTCCACACTCTCCGTCACAACATGACTTCCTGGTGGCCAATCATTTTAATTCCACTTCTCATTCTCTTTCCAACATGTCAATCCGTAGCCTCCTCTTGTGCTAAGATGGGTGGAGGAGCAACATTTTATATTCCGTCTGGATACCCTCCCAACTGATAGCGTGAATATCCATTTCTGCTTCTGGTGAACAAATTCCAGCCCCTTCCTCTATTCCCCATTGACCTTTCACTTCTCACCTCCCAAATACTTCCTTCCCTATCTGGGCACCCATCATGTAGGTGTTACGAACCCCGTAACTGGGTCACTTACCAGCAAAGATAGGAGTATCCGTTGAAGTCTGATGATACTATTTTTAACAGTATTTATTAGTAAAAATACACAAAAATAATATCAATGCAAATATACAGATAATATACGTCATCAATACTAAACCTAAAAGTGCGGGTATAATAATAATCAATAAGAAATAAGCTCTATTGTTGTCTAGGGGATAATGAATTGTCCGATGAAAATATAAAGTTCAGTTCAGTTCATACAGGCTGCCGTCGTTGCTGATCACCGTGTGGCAATTGTTGGAGAGAGAGAGAGAGAGAGAGAGAAACTTGCCGACTGTCCTTGTTACGATCTTGATCAGTCTCCGTCCTTTAGCTAGACTGTTCCGTGGTGGACTCGTCACCCAGGCAAGGATGGACACACTCAAGCCCCCACCGGTCTCATAGTGTTTCTCCTGGTGCGTCTGACGGGTGTTCCCCAGACCCGACTTTTATCCTCACTCATGGGGTCTCAGATGTCAATCAGGTTGGGATGATGCAATCCCTCAACCAGACCACTCTGGCTGCCCCCTGAGGGGTTTCAATGAATAGTACAGTACTCAATTCCTTCTCCAAGAGACAATAGCAGTAATCAGTGGTTCCGTTCCGCTTTTGTTAGGATACATTCCACTTTTTGTGTATTCCTGCGTTGTCAATAACAACTGCCTTTTCTGTTATCCTGCGTCTCTCTCTCTCTCTCTCAATACTAACATGATGTGTATCTCCCTTATTTCCTAGGTATCAGACCCGAAATAATAGCGATCTTGCGATTCTCAAAAACGGGGGAGGGCGGGCATTGGAGATTCTGTACCCTTCTGTCCATCAGATTTGCTCCTCATTCATAACAAATGTCCATTTCTCTTTGCGGCGAACAAATTCCACCCCCCTCCTCTATTCTCCACTGACTGGGTCCCCTCTTCTTTCCCTTTCTCCTATTGTCTACTCTCCTCTCTTTTCAGATTCCTTCTTCTCCAGCCCTCGACCTTTCCCACCCACCTGACTTCACTTGTTACCTTCCAACTAGCCTCTTTCCCCTCCTCACACCTTTCTATCCTGGCATCTTCCCCCTTCCTTCTCAGTCCTGAAGAAGGGTCTCGGTCAAAGACATTGACTCTTTTCCTTTGATGCTGTCTGACCTGCTGAGTTCCATCAACATTTTGTGTGTTGTTGTTGAGTAGATTCTGTGAGATAACTGTTCTAAGGAGCCTGACACATGCCACACATTCCTTTACAACACCCTGGTGTGTCTGGTTTGTCCAGTCAGTATGTGAATTAGATCCTCCCATAATATAATCAATTTCTCCTCAAACACACCTTTCATGTTTTCCTGATTTATTTTTGTCTCATAGAGGATCCACATTTTAAGGGTCTATGGACCTGTCCCATCTGTGTTCTCTCCCCACTGCTCATTATTTCCTCCATAACTGATTCCCCCATTGCTGTCTGCAGTGTGTCTCTCTCCATTCGGCCCACCCGTTCAGAGATCAACAGCTCTCCCCTGTCTCCTTTCCCTTTGACCTGTTCTTTGGGAATGTTAAACTGGAGTATTGATCTCCCAGTGCTGTTTCAGTATTTAGTTCATGCTACAACACACACACAAAATGCTGGTAGAACACAGCATAGAACGCAGCATCTATAGGGAGAAGCGATGTTGACGTTTCGGGCCGAGACCCTTTGTCAGATCATGCTGATGTGTTGCTGTCTGTGCCATGAATTCATCTATTCTGTTGAAATTGTTTTGTGAATTCAAGTGAAGAACAGTAAACTTTGAATTTTTATATTTTTAGTCAGTCTGAATTTACTTTGTTTTGTATTTTACCTGTTTCTACCCATTTCTGCCACACTTGGTTTGTCAATTCCACCCTCCCCCCAACCTCACTACTCTGTGCCACCATCTCTCACTTTCTCTCTCTTCACCTATGACTGTGTGGCTGAGTACAGCTCCAATGCCATGTACAAGTTAGCTGCTGACACCACTGTAATGGACCATATCAAAGGTGGTGACGAATCAGCACACAGGAGGGAGATGGAAAATTTGGCTGAGTGGTGTCATAACAACAACCTCTCACCACATGTCAGTAAGACCAAGGAACTGAATGTTGATTTCAGGAGAGGAAAACCAGAGGCCCATGAGCCAGTAATCATCAGAGGTGGAGAGGGTCAGTAACTTTAAATTCCTGGGTGTCTCAGAGGACCCACCATATAGATATCATTGCGAAGAAAGCACAACAGTGTGTCATAAAGGGGGGGCGGGTGATGAGAATGGACCCAAATGCAGGATACAGACACTGAAGTACGAGGAACAGGACGGGACAAAACTAAAGGATGGGATAATTCGCAGACTAGGCTAGGAAAGCAGGACCAGGACCAGGGACTGGGAACAAGGAGCCTGGGTGTCTCCGAGCCCGAGACTGGATCTGGGTCTGGACTCGGGCTCGAACCCCAAACCAGCCGAAGATGTGACAAGGCCTGGGTTCTTGGAGCTGAAGGCCAGGGTCTTGAGGCCTTGAGGTCTTGAGGATTGGGGTCTTAAGGCTTGCATAACTCGGAGGCAGACTAGGAACTGTACATCAACATAGAGCCAGGGCTTCTCCTACGACAAGCCGGGACTCACCTTTCACTCCACACCAAGGTGGGGCAGGTCCATCCATCAGGTAACAACAGAACGGCCTGACTTACCTGACAGAGGCAAAGACAAGACAAGACAGATTCCCCCCACAGGGCAGCGGCAGAATGGCCTGACTTACCTCACGGAGGCAAGCACAAGACAAGTCAGATTATCCCGCAGGGTAACAGCAGAACACCCTGACTTACTCCACGGGGCGAGGGCAGGAAGAGACAAACACCGCAGAACGACAGACAGTTCTATCTCTGCATCGGGGTTGCTCCATATCTCAGTTACAGTCAGCAACCTTGGCTGGCTAAGGAAACAACCGGATCCCTACCTAGCTCAGAGTGGCTGACGGACACCCAGCTGGCCCGGGAAATGGCCGGATCCATACCACAATGACAGCTCCGACTACTGACAGCAAGGCTCCAAGAAACAATAGTTCTCCAACACAGCCTAAAGATGGCAAGTGGCCATTCTAGCCTTCCACTAGCCATTTGCTCCCAGGGAATCTTGACAAGACAATCCCCCAACCACACTCAATCCCAGGGCCACGTATACTCCCAGCCCCAAGATGAGCATCAGGTGCTTATGGTTAAGTTCAACCGAAACAAGGGATAGTCGGAGGACCTGGAGTCCGAAGTCTGCGGACTAGACTGTGAACCGGAATGTGGACTTTGAACTGGACCATGATACAGTGCCTCTACTTCCTTAGGAGTCTGTGGAGATTTGGCCTGTCATCAAAAACCTTGACAAACTTCTGTAGATGTGTGGTAGGAAGTGTTTTCACTGGCTACACTATGGCGTGGTGTGGGAACACCAATGCCTTTGAGTGGATATTCCTACAAAAGTTAGTGGATTTGGCTCAGTACCCTTGCACTTCCTCCCATCCCCACCCACTCTTCTCTCTTCCCTCTTTCCTTTCCTTTACCCTTCCCCATTTCCCCTTCCACCTTCCCTCCTTTCCTCACCTCCTATTCAATCCTCGATTTAGAATTTTATATTTCATGATGCTGTTGGCTGTTTGTGCTTGAATGGCAGCTGAACTACCCAATGGAGCAGCACAACTGGAGGATCTCCTGGCTTTGTCCCTACAGCAGACAACGGTTGTGTGATCGTTGTGTGGGTGGAGCCAAGCAAGACCAGAACCTGTCCTGGCATGAGTTACAGGGCAATGGAGGCGTGGTTCAGTTAAAACAAATACTGGACTGAGAGTGTTGTATTTGAATGCACACAGCACAAGGAATAAAATGGATGATGTTGAAATTCAGCTACAGATTGGCAAGTATAATATTGTGCCCATCTCTGAAACTTGGCTAAAGGATGGCTGCCATTGGGAGCTGAACATCCAAGGATATACAGTGTATCGCAAAGATAGGTTAGTTGCAAGGGGGTGGTGTGGCCCTGTGTATAAAAAATAATATTAAATCATTAGAAAGGGATGACATAGGAATGGTAGGTGTAGTCTCTATGGGATGAGTTAAGAATTGGCAAGGGTAAAAGGAGAGGTGTATCCAAGCCTCCAAACAGCATCCAGGATGTGGATTACAAATTACAGCAGGAGGTAGAAAAGTCGTGTCAGAAAGGCAATATCATGATAATTGTTGGAGATTTTAACATGAAAGTGGATTGGGAAAACCAGGCCAGTACTGGACCTCAAGAGGGGGAATTTGTAGAATGTCTGAGGGGTGGCTTTTTAGAACTGCTTGTTGCTCGAGCCTACTAGGGGATCGGCTGTGCTGGATTGGGTATTGTGTAATGATCCGGAGGTGATAAGAGAGTTTACGGTTAAGGAACCCTCAGGGAACAGTAATCACAATATGATCGAGTTCACGTTGAAATTTGAGAGGGAAAAAATAAAATCCAATGTGTCAGTATTTCAGTGGAATAAAGGAAATTACAATGGCATGAGAGGGGAACTGGCTGAAATTGACTGGAAAGAGACACTTGCAGGAAGGACAGCAGAGCAGCAATGGCTGGAGTTTCTGTGAAAAATGAGGGAAGTGCAAGTCAGATATATTCCAAATAAGAAGAAATTTTCAAAGGGAAGAAAGACAATACTGTGGCTGACAAGTGAAGGCAGAGCCAACGTAAAAGCAAAAGAAAGGGCATACTAGGAAGCCACAGCTAGGGGGAAGGTAGAGAATTGGGGAGCTTTTAGAAACTTGCAGAAGGAAACTAAGAAGGTTATTCAGAAGGAAAAATGAACTACGCGAAGAAGCTGGTGACTAATATCAAAGAAGATACTAAAAGTGTTTTTTATACTTTATTTTCAAAATTTTCAAAAAAAAAATGAAGTCAACAAGAATATACCAGCTCAGAAACGTATAGAAATGAAATAAGCAAAAAAAAAACATAACATTAGAGGGATGCCTATTGTACAAAGTGCTCATAAAACGCTAAACCTTAAATTGCAAATGAGGTCCGTGAGAAATCAGCTGGGGGGGAAATTGTTCATCCACCCCCAGCCTCGTCCAGGTAGGCAAGAAATGGATCCCAGATAGCCGAAAATTTTTTAGTTGAACTGGTTCTCAGGAACCGTAGTTTCTCCATCTGTATGACTCAGCCATCCATCTCTGAAAGGAACGGGAAGAAGCTGATTTCCATCCCCTCAAGATAAGTCTTTTGGCCACAATCAGCACCAGCATCAGAGACTGGTGAATGGCTGTAGAGAAACAAATAGATTGCGAGCAGCCAAAGATGGCGAACCCATCTTCCAAGGGGAAGGATCTTTTATAGGCCTTGGAGTAACAGTCGAATATTTTGGACCAAAATCCAGTCAGTAATGGGTAAAACCAAAAGGTGTGTGACAATGTGGCCTCCGTCCCTTGGCATCTATCACACACTGGTGAGACAGAAGGGTAAATCCTGTGCAATCTAAGTTTAGAGTAGTGGTGACGGTGAACAACTTTAAACTGGATCATTTGGTGTCTGCTGTTAACAGAACAAGCCTGTATCATAGACAAACTCTTGTCCCAGCAGCTTCAGATAATTCAATGCCCAACTCCTCTTTCCATATGTCTCTAATCTTCACAGTAGACACTACAGTGCGATCATCAAACAAACGTACAAACTTACAAACCAGATGCTTGGTGTCAGGAGGGTTCTTTAAAATATCAAAAAATATATGCTTCCCTGGAAGGATTTCAAAACTACAAATCTTCAATTTAATGTAATGTCTAATTTGTAAGTAATGAAAAAAATGCAAAGGAGGCAGCTCAAAATTCTCTTTCAGCAGATTAAATGTTGCAAACCATCCCTCTATGTACAGGTCTCCAATAGAAACTAGATCCTTCTCCCTCCAAGCATGGTAGGTTTTATATGACCATAAAGGTAGACAAGAGTGATTGAAACAGATTGGTGTTTGTGCAGAGCACAGAGGTCTCTGGTAAATTTAGAATGTTCCTAATCTGATTTAGAATTCTGGCGGAATTTTTCAAAACAAAACTCAAACTTTTTGAAGTCCCAGGCTTTTCTAGCTTAAAGAACAGCGTGGCTGGCAAGGAGGAATTAAAAGCATTTTTAAGTATATAAAGGGTAAAAGAGAGTCAAGGGTAAATATAGGACCAATACAAAATATTGCTGGAGATATTTTTTTTTGTAATTTATTTTTTATTGAAGTTCATCATCAAACAAACATTTCCATAAGATGTATTTCAGACATTGTACGTATATATCATATAATCATATATATCACAAATCTCCACAAAGTATTTATCTGAGGTATACACTTATAGAAAAGAGCGGAAAGAAAAAAACAAGCAAAAGGAAAAAACTATGTACAAGTAGGGAGTGATCTTTTTTTACAACATATTCACTGATTTGTGAGAATAAAATCAGGCCTATGAGGCATTATGTAGTTAAACCATTTTTCCCAGTACGAATCAAATTGTTCCAGCTTATGATTAACGGATGCTGTTATCTTCTCCATTTTGTAAATGCCCATTGTAATTTCCATCCATGCATTTAAAGTTGAGCTTTCCTGTGATAACCATTTCCTAGTAAGAGTCTTTTTACCAGCCACCAGCAGTATATTCATTAAATATTTATCTCTTTTCAACTATTCTTGAGGTATATATCCAAAATATATGGTCTTACTTTCTAAGGGTATTTCACATTTAAAGATGTCTTGTAGGGCATTGTGTATCCCCCTCCAATAGTTTTTGATAACAGGGCAGTCTCAAAAAATATGATAATGATTTGCATTTTGATTTCCAGCAGTTCACGCTGGAGATGTTGTAATGAGAGATGCAGAGATAGCAGAGGAACTGAATGTGTATTTTGCATCAGTCTTCACATTCTTCACATCAGGCTTTGTGAGGGAAAGATCGTGCCTGATTGAGTTTTTTGAAGAGGTAACAAAAGAAATTGATGAGCATAGGGCAGTGGATGTGGTCTACATGGACTTTAGCAAAGCATTTGACAAGGTCCCTCATTGAGGGACTCATCCAGAAAATCATGAGGCATGGGATAAGTGGAACATTGGCTGTTTGGATAAAAAATTGGCTTAAAGGAAGAAAGCAGAGGGTAGTTGTGAAAGTAAAGTATTCTGCCCAGAGGTCGGTGACTAGTGGAGTGCCGCAGGGATCTGTCCTGGGACCCCTGCTATTTGTGATTTTTATAAAAGACCTGGATATAGAGACAGAAGGATGGGCAAGTAAGTTTGCGGATGACGCTAAGATTAGAGGAGTTGTGGATGGAGCTGTAGGTTGTCAAAGGTTACTAGACAGGCTGCAGAGTTGGGCAGAAAAAATGGTAGATGGAGTTCAATCCGGACAAATGTGAGGTAATGCATTTTGGAAGGACAAACCAGAAGACTGAATACAGGATTAATGGTCAGTTACTTAAGAGTGTTGATAAACAAAGGGAACTTGGGGTTCAAATCCACACATCCCTCAAGGTTGCTGTGCAGGTTGATAGGGTAGTTAAGAAGGCCTATGGGATGCTAGGTTTCATTAACAGGGAAATTGAGTTCAAGAGTAGAGAAGTCATGTTGCAACTCTACAAATCTTTGGTGAGACCGCACTTAGAATATTGTGTTCATTTCTGGTCACCTCATTATAGGAAGGATGTGGAAGCTATGGAGAGAGTGCAGAGGAGATTATCAACTCTGATTATCAGAGGAGATTATCAACACTATCAACTCTGCCCTCCACCGCGTCTCCCGTATTTCACGCACCTCTGACCTCCCCCATCCCCCCGCCAGCCCACCATGAATTAAGTCCCCCTGGTCCTCACCTATCACCGTACCAGCCTACAGATCCAACGTATAATGCTCCGTAACTTCCGCCACCTCCTACGGGATCCCACCACCAGACACATCCTCCCTTCCCCCCCACTCTCGGCTTTCCACAGGGATCGCTCCCTACGGGACTCCCTTGTCCATTCATCCCCCCATCCCTCCCCACCAACTTCCCTCCAGGCACTCATCCCTGCAAACAGAAGAAGTGCTACACCTGCCCCCACACTTCTTCCCTCACCATCATCCTAGGCCCCAGACAAGTGAGGCACCACTTCACCTGCAAGTCAACTGTGTTGATATGCTGTATCCAGTTCTCCCGATGTGGCCATTTATTCATTGGGGAGACCCGCCGCAGACTGGGAGACCGGTTCGCCGAACACCGGCGCTCAGTCCTCCAGCAGTGGCGGGATCTCCCTGTGGCCACACACTTCAATCCCACAGACCCCTTCCACTCCGACATGCCTGTCCATGGCCTCCTCTACCATCAAGATGAGGCCACACGCAGGTTGATGGAGCAATACCTTATCTTCTACCTACCAGCATGAGCATTCAACTCACAGACCTCTGTATATACCCCTGCCCCCCTCCCCCATCCCTATCTATGATTTTAGTCTGGTTCTCTTTCTCTCTCCTTTTCCCCCCTCACTGTAATATCCCCCCAGCCCTACCTTTCTTTCTCTTTTATTTCCCATAATTCTCCACCCTCCCCCTAGCCAATTTCCCTCCAGCCTATCACTTCCCAGCTCTCTACTTCATCCCTCCCCCCACTTCTTATCCCCCCTCGACCATCCCATGTTATTTCACTCCTGATGAAGCGTGTCATCATTGCCTCCTCCCATAAATGCTGTCTGGCCTGCTGAGTTCTGCCAGTATTTTGTGTTTTTATTTATTTCCAGCATCGGCAGATTCACTCGTGTTACTAGGATGTTGCCTGGTTTGGAGAACAAGTCATATGAAGCAAGGTTAGCAGAGCTGGGACTTTTCTCTGGAGCGTAGAAGAACGAGAGGGGACTTGATAGAGGTCTACAAGATTATGAAAGGCATAGATAGGGTGGATAGTCAGTACCTGTTTCCCAGAGCACCAATAGCAAGCACCAGAGGGCATATGTAGAAAATTAAGGGAGGGAAGTTTAGGGGAGACATCAGAGTAAGTTTTTTACACAGAGGGTTGTGAGTGCCTGGAATGACTTGCCAGGGATAGTGGTGGAGGCTAAAACATTAGGGGTATTTAAGAGCCTCTTGGACAGGTAAATGGATGAAAGAAAGATGGAGTGTTATGGGGTAGTGTGGGTTTAGTACTTTTTTTTAAGGATTATATGGGTCGGAACAACATGGAGGGCTGAAGGGCCTGTACTGTGCTGTAGTGTTCTATGGTTCTATGGTTCTATAGTGGAAGATGTCTACAGTATACTGGACATTCAAGAGTGTCAGGGAAGAGAAGTACGACTGGTGAAAATTACGACTAAGAAGGTGCTCAGGAAGCTTAATGGTCTGAAGGTGGATAAATCTCCTAGACCTGATGGAATGCAACCTTGGTTTCTGAAGGAAGTAGCTGGAGAGATTGCAGAGGCATTAACGATGATCTTTCAAGAAACGATAGATTCTGGCATTGTACTGGATGACTGGAGAATTGTACATGTTACTCTGCTATTTAAGAAGGGTAACTGGCAGCAGAAAGGAAACTATAGACCTGTTAGCCTGACATCAGTGGTTGGAATCGATTGTTATGGGTTAGATTACGGAGTACCTGGAGGTACGTAACAAGATAGGCCAAAACAGGCATGGTTTCCTGAAAGGAAAATCCTGCCTGAAAAATCTCCTGCAATTCTTTGAGGAAATTACAAGCAGGGTAGACAAAGGAGATGCAGTAGACGTGGTGTACTTAGATTTTTCAGAAGGCCTTTGGCAAGGCGCCACACATGAGGCTGTTTGGCAAGATAAGAATTACAGGAAAGTTACGAGATTGTGTGGAGCATTGTCTGGTCGGCAGGAAACAGAGAGTGGGAATAATAGGATCCTATACTGGCCAGCTGCCAGTTACCAGTGGAGTTCCACAGGGGTTGCTGTTGGGACACAGTTTTTTACGATGTCCATTGATGATTTAGACTATGGTATTAATGTATTTGTGGCAAAATTTGCGGATGATATAATGATATGGAGAGGAGCGGGTAGTGCTGAGGAAACAAAGAACTTGCAGAGAGACTTAGATAGTTTAGGGGAATGGGCAAAGAAGTGGCAAATGAAATACAATGTTGGAATGTGTATGGTCATGCACTTTGGTGGAAGAAATAAATGGACAAATTATTATTTAGATGGGGAGAGAATTCAAAATGCAGAAATGCAAAGAGACTTGGGAGCCCTTGTGCAAGATACACTGAAGGTTAACCTTCAGATTGAGTTGGTTGTGAAGAAGGCGAATGTAATGTTGGCATTCATTTCTAGAGGAATAGACCAGCAGGGATGTGATGTTGAGGCTCTTTAAGGCACTTATGAGACCACACTTGGAGTATTGTGTGCTGTTTTGAGCTCTTTACTTTAGACAGGTATACTGACATTGGAGAGGGTTCATGGAAGATACACTAGAATGATTCCAGGAATGAAAGGGTTACCATATCAGGAACATCTGGCAGCTCTTGAGCTGTATTCCCTGGAGTTCAGGAAAATGAAGGGGTTTCTCATGGAAACATTCCAAATGTTAAAAGGTCTGAACAGACTAGATATGGCAAAGTTATTTCCCATGGTAGGGGATTCTAGGACAAGAGGACACGACTTCAGGATTGAAGGACTTCCTTTTAGAACTGAGATGTGGTGAAATTACTTTCGTCAGATGGCAGTGAATCTGTGGAATTTGTTGCCACAAGCAGCTGTGGAGGCCAAGTCATTGGGTGTATTTAAGGCATAGATAGATGGGTTCTTGATTAGCCAGGGCATCAAAGAGTATGGGGTGAAAGCAGGGGAATGGGAATGACTGCAAGAATTGGATCAGCCTATGATTGAATGGCAGAGCGGACTCAATGGGCCAAAAGGCTTACTTCTGCTACTATATCTTATGGTTTTATGATTAGAGGGCATGTGCTATAACGAGGACTTCTCTGCCTGGGCTGGTGGTAGAGGCAGATACACTGGGGCCATTTAGATAGGCAGAAGAATGTGAGGAAAAAGGAAGGATATGGACATTGTCTCGACAGAAGTGATGAGTTTAGTTGACCATTTGATTACTAATTTAATTAGTTCAGCACAACATTGTGGGCCAAAGGGCCTTTTCCTGTTCTGTGTCATTCTATGTTCTATGTTTCATGTTCTATCTGGACTCAGTGAGAGGCTGTTGTTCAGTGTAAATATCCAAATCCAGTTCTGTCCATTTGTGAGTGAAACCTGCTGTCCTCACCCAGTCAGACCCCATGAGTCCCAGCTAACTGATCACTGATATCAGGGACTTGCATTTAACTGACAACATTCTCAGTCTCAGGACATCCCAAGATGCTTTGCAGCCAATAGATTGGAGTGAGGGTTATGATACTGTTCAGGTAGATCAGTAAGAGGGGGAATAGACATGAACATAGCCTGGCTAACAACATATAAAGTTGGTTAGTTTATATTAAATCAACAATAGTGTGGATACCTGTTGGGAAAAGTGGGATTGTCTCCCACCAGGACACCAGTGCTGGATGATGAATATACATCCAGAGCCAAGAAGTAAGCATTGACAACAGGTGGTTCCTCAGACACAAGTGTGCTGAACAACAGGATGTTTATACTGTCCACACCACTCTTGGGTGGTTTGTAGTTCCTCAGAGTCTCCATGTTGCTGCCAAAGACCAGGGAGGGAGAGCATCAGCTGCCTCTGTGAAACGGGTTAAAGAAATCATCATATTTCTCTCTGTCCAGTTGGGATCACACGCCACAACTAAGGGAGCCTACCTCTCATCCATCATTGGGTGGTGAAAGCAGCTGTCCTTTGAAAAATCTGAAATGGAAGGTTAAAAAGAGTCATTAATCTTTTTGCAGTTTAAGACCAAGTTCTCAATGAGAGCTTGAAGATATAAACACGGCTTCTCTGTTCTTGTCTTGAAAACCCCACTACAAATTCCAAAGAGGTATTAGAGGATATCTTGGCAGCATTCAGAGGTGAATTTCCTGAAGGATCATCCAGTGAATCTTTCTGGATGGGGCTGAGGAATAAGAAGGGGATGATTTACATTGTTGGGATTGTACTGTAGTTCTTCCAAATGGTGAATGGAATGAGAAAAACAAACATACAGGGAGAGTGTGGAGAGATGTACAAATAATACAGTTGTCATAGTCAGGGATGTTATCTTCCCTAACATCTACTGGGACTGCCATATAGCTAAGAACTGAGATGGGTGAAATTCGTTATGTATATTCATGAAAGAGTCGTAGAAAACCACAGCACAGTAACAATCCATCTTGTCTGTGCCATCCCAGTCCCACTGACCTGCACCTGGACAATAGCCCTCCATACCCGTACCATCCATGTAGTGATCCAAACTTCTCTTAAACATTGAAATCAAAATCACATCCACCATCTGCGCTGGCAACTCGTTTCATCCTCTCATCACCCTGAGTGAAGAAATTCCCTGCTGGTGTTCCCCTGAAACACTTCACCTTTCACCCTTAACTTATGACCTCTAGTTGTAGTCTCACCAACCTCAGTGGAAAAAGTCTGCTTGCCTTTACCCTGTCTATACTCATAATTTTGTATATCTCTATCAAATCTCCCCTCAGTCTTCCACAATCCAAGGAATAAAGTCCTCACCTATTCAATCTTTCATTATAACTCAGATCCTCCAGTCCCGGCAACATCCTTATAAATTTTCTCTGTACTCTTTGCACCTTGTTACTCCACAAGGAAATCAGGTGGGCAAAAGAAGCACATGAGATAACTTTGGATTTTTCTTGACGTTTATAAGCATATGAGAAGTAAGAGTAACTACAGGGAGAATACTTTCTGGATATGCTAAGGATGAAGGTGATAAGTCTTTAGAGTGTGACCAGGTATCTCCAAGAACTCTGTGAGAGATTAGTAAAGAAATAATGGGAGACCTGGCTATGGTATCTGCATCTCATTCCATAGTCAGATTTGAAGCTTTGGAAGACTGGAGAGTGGGCAATGTTGTGCCTTTATTTAATACAGGTGGCAAAGGACCCTGGGAAATAAAAAAAACAGTGAGCCTAATATCTGTGTGGGAAAGTTATTGCAAAGTATTTTGGAAGGACAGAGGTTGATTGGGGTACTCAGCATGATTTTGTGCACAGGAGATCATGTATTACAAAACTTTACATAATAAAAAGTTTTTTGATCAGGTGATCATTTGATGAGTGCAGGGCAGTAGGTGGGGTTAATATGGACTTCAGTCAGGCCTTTCATAAGGTTGCACGTGGCTGGCTGCTCCAGAAAGTTACATCACATGGAATCCATGGAGATGTAGATAATTAGATACAATCAATAAGAGTAATGATGGAAGGTTGATTCTTGGACTGAAGACCATGACCAGTGGAGTTCCCCAGGGGTTGGTGCTATTTGTCATACAGATCATAGGAGACTCCTTGTGCCGAGCTGATTCCCAACATCACCACCCCATCAATATTTGCATTGCCTAATCGATTTCCTTTCTTTGCCAGTAAACTATACCATGAAGCGACTCTTGCTCCCACCTTGTTATGCTGGCAACTTCAGCATTATCTAATCATTGTCTCACTTTTTCATCAAAAACGCACTAAGTGTCTCCATTACAGCTGCTTTTGCAAAGGCAGAAAAAAAAATGGCCACTCAAAACAAGGGATTGGCAGGAAGAAAAATCTTTTGAGGCAAGCAAACATCCAAAATGTAAAGCACAACAAAAGCTACAGACCAAACCAAATCTTTTTCCACACTCTCACTCTCCCAAACATTGCACACCACAGGGCCGGTCTCCATTGCACCAGCACAACCCCCTGCACAACCCAGAAGTGCATCACAGAGTGCAAAATCTTTTGTTTAGTTTTGGCAACCCTGCAAGAGAACAAATGTTATTAAACTGGAAAGATTTCAAAGGATGCTGCCAGGACTGAGGGACTGAGTTATAGGGAGAGATTGGACAGGCTAGGACTTTATTCCTCCGAGCATAGGAGACTGAGGGGTGATTTTACAGAGGTGGAGAAAATCATGAGGGGCAATAAAAGGCTGAATACACTCAGGTAAATGAAGGGCATATATCAGAGATCAGAGAGGAAAGATCTAATAGGAACTTAAAGGACAATTTTTTGTTCTTTAAACACAAAGGATGCTATCTGTATGGAATGAGCTGCCAAATGAACTTAGATGCTCAGATACATGGATGGGAAACTCTGAGAGGGATACAGGCCAAATGCAGGGAAATAGGGAAAGCTTGGTTGGGGCATCTTGGTCAACATGGACAAGTTGGGCCAAAAGGCCTGTTTCCATGCTGTATGACTCTGACTATTACTGAAGAGATGGGGCTTGGAGCGATATACGTCAACACAGGAAATTAGGACTGGTTGGGTGTGCACTGTAGTCAACACTGGGCTGACAAATCCTATCCATGCTTTGATGTTGCACAGCCACCAGTCTTTTTGTGAAGAACCTAAAATGCAAGTTGAAAACATTATGTATCTCAAATAATGTTGAGTTGGTGTACAGAAAGGAGAAAGAGAGCGTAGTACATGGTGTCATGATAATCATCTTCCCTTCAATGTCAGCAAAACAAAAGAGCTGGTTATTGACATCAGGAAGGGAGGTTGTGCACATCCTCCTGTCTACATCAATGGTGCTGAGTTTGAGATGGTTCAGAGCTCAAATTCATCACCAAATTCTGTCCTGGCCCAACCACAAAGATGGCACAACCAAGAAAGTTCACCAACATCTCTACTTTCTCAGAATGCTAAAGAAATTTGGCAGAGTCTTCATGTCTTTCAGCACAGTGAAAACAGAGGGGAATTTCCATTGCAGACCTTGCCATTTTCTGCATCTCCACATAATGATGTCCACTTTGGTCAAGGAGTGACCTATCGTGACTCTTTTTTTCCTTAAAACTCCATCTACCAATTTTCCACCCATATCTACAACTGATTTATTCCCCAGTCTTCACAACAACACCACCAATCTTCTTATCATCTGAAAAATTACTAACCCACCCATCCATATCCTTAAAGGGTTCAACCCTCTCCCCAGTTACTCTCTTGCCTTAATATATGTATCGAATGCCTTGGGATTCTCTTTAATCCTACTTGCCAAGACTTTTCATAGCCCCTCCTGGCTTTCATAATCCTTTTCTTCAGATCTTTTCTGGCCTCAAGGGCTCTTTGATTCTAGCTTCCTCGAATTTATATAGTTTTCCCTTACCTTCTTGACTAAATTCACCATCTCTTTCAACATCCAAGGTTCTCTTACCTTGCCATCCTGGTCCTTCCTTCTGAGTGGAATATAAGACAATGAGACATAGGAGCAGAATTAGGCCCTTTGACCCATCGAGTCTGCTCTACCATTCAATCACGGCTGATCCCTGTTTCTCCCTCCTCGTCAACCTCATTTCCCAGTCTTCTCCCTGTAACGTATGATGCCACGTCCAATCAAGAGCCTATCAATCTCTGCCTTAAATACACCCAATGACCTGACCTCCACAGCTGCACGTAGCAACAAATTCCATAAATTCATCACCATCTGGCTAAAGAAATTTCTCTGCATCTCTGTTTTGAATGGACAGCATTCTATCCTGAGGCTGTGCCCTCTTATCCTAGACTCCTCCACCATGGGAAACATCCTTTCCACATCTACTCTGTCTAGGCCTTTCAACATTCAAAAAGTGTCAATGAGATCCCCCGTGATCCTTCTATATTCCAGTGAGTACAGACACAGAGCCATCAGATGTTCCTCGTAGGGTAACCCAGGAGATGAGAGATTGTCTTCTTCTTCTTCTTCAAAGAACGGGGTTTTCCTCCTTCCTCTATGATGCTACCCCAACCCACATCTCCTCCATTTCCCAAGCATTAATGCTCATTCCATCTTTCCACCCCTTAACAGAGTGATAGAGTTTCTTACCTATCACCCCATGAGCCTCTGCATCCTACACATCCTCCTCTTCAACTTCTACCATTTCCAAAGGGATCTCACCATTAATTTCCCTCTCCCTTCCCCCTTCAGGGATCACTCCCTCCAAAATCCCTTTTTCCATTTGTCCCTCCCCACTATTCTCCCTCCAAGTACTTATCCTGGCAAGTGGTCTAGGTGCTACGCCTGTCCATTCACCTCCTCCCTCATCTCCGTTCAAGACTCCAACAGTCCTTCCAGATGAGGCAATACTCTATCTGTACATCTTCTAGGGTTGCCCATTGTGTCTGCTGCTCCTGATGTGGCCTCCACATTGGTGAGATCCACCATAAATTGGGGGACTGCTTCATCAAGTACCTCCAATCCATCTGCTAAAAGTGGAATTTCCAGAGGGACAAACATTTTAATTTTCTGATTCCAATTCCCATTCCAATATGTTGGTACATGGACTCCTCTTGTGTCAAGATGAGGCCACCATCTTGGGTGGAGGTGGAACACCTCATATTCCATCTGGGTAGTCTCCAACCTGATTGATTTCTCCTTCTGGTAAAAAATGTTTTTCCTCCCTGTCCCCTCTTCTTCTATTCCCCATTCTGGCCTTTTATCTCTTCTCATCTGCTTATCATTTACCTCTGGCTCCCCTCCTCTGTTCCTTTCTCCTAAGGTCCACTCTCCTCTCTGATCAGATTCCTGCTTGTCCACACACCTGGCTTCACCCAACATCTTCTAGTTTGGCTGCTTCCCCTCCCCACCTCCTTTTTCCCTGACTTCTTCCTCCTCTCTTTCAATCCTAGAGAAGTTTCGTGGCCCAAGATGTCTGACTGTTTATTCCCTTCCATCGATGGTGCTCGACCTTTTAAGTTCCTCCAGCACTTTATGTGTGTTGCTTAGGGTATTTCTTGATAGTTCCTGGGAAGTGACCTGGGAAGTATGAAGTGCTTTGAGAGGTTGGTCGTGGCCAGAATTAACTCCTGTCTGAGCAATAACCTGGACCTGCTGTATTTGCCTATCATGACAAAAGGTCTAGAGTGGATGCAAACTCACTGGCTCTCCACTTGGCCTTGGAACACCTGGACAACAGCTATATCTACACCAGGCTGTTGTTTATTGATTACAGCTCAGCGTTCAACACCGTCATACCCTCAGCACTGATCAGCAAAAATGAAAACCTGGACCTCTGTGCCTCCCTCATCGGGAGACGACAGTCAGTGTGGATTGATAATAACATCTCCTCCTCACTGACAATCAACACCGGAGCACCTCAAAGATGTGTGCTTAGCCCGCTGCTCTACTCTCCATAAACCCATGATTGTGTTGCTAGGTACACCTCAAACACCATTTATAATTTTTTGATGACATTCAGATGGTGATGAGGAGGTCGATCGGCTGGTTGACTGGTGTCATAGCAACAACTTTGCACTCTATGTCAGTAAATGAAGGAACTGATAGTGGACTTCAGGAAGAGGAAATCGGGGGAAACTCACACTTGTCCTCATCAAGGGCTCAGTTGTGTATAGGGGGAGCATTTTTAAGAAGCCGGCTGTCAACGTTTTATTAGGTTTAGCCTGGGCCCGATATTTTGATGGAGTTATGAAGAAGCCACACGAGTGGCTAGATTTCACTTGGGGATTGAGGAGACTTGATCTGTCACCAAAGACCAGTAAATGTCCACATATGTACTGTAGACAACATTGTGACTGACAATCAACAGAGGTGCAACTACGCTACACTGATGACATTCTGCACCTATGCCAATCTCATCGATTTCATCAACTTTGCCTCCAATTTCCAAATTGACCGCAAATTTACCTGGTACTTTTGCAGCACCTCCCTCCCCTTTCCCAATCTGTAGACACAGCTTATCTACCGATGTCTATTTTAAACCCACTGACTTTCACAGTTACCTGGACTATACCTCTTCCCACACTGTTACTTGTAAAAACGCATCCCCTTCTCTCAATTCCTCCATCTTCATTGCATCTACTCTCAGGATGAGGTCTTTCTTTCTAGAACAATGGAAATGTCCTCCTTTTCCAAAGAAAGGGGCTTCTCTTCCTCCACCATCAATGCTGCCCTCAATTGACCTCTTCCATTTCATGCACATCTGATTTTACCCCATCCACCCGTCACCCTACCAGGGACAGGGTTCTTCTTGTCTTCATGTACAACCCCACCAGCTTCTGCATCCAGCACATAATTCTCTGAGATTTCGGCCATCTCCAGTGGGATCCTATCACCAAGCACATCTTTCCCTCCCCCACTTTCTGCTTTCTACAGTGATTGAATTGAATTGAATTGAATTGACTTTATTTCTTACATCCTTCACATACATGAGGAGTAAAAATCTTTACATTATGTCTCCACCTAAATGTGCAATGTGCAATCATAGTAATTTATAATAAATAGAACAGACAATATAATATAGAGTACACTCAGATCAGTGTGAGTTCATCAGTCTGATGGCCTGGTGGAAGAAGCTGTCCCGGAGCCTGTTGGTCCTGGCTTTTATGCTGCAGTACCACTTCCCAAATGGTAGCAGCTGGAATGGGTTGTGGTAGGGATGCTTTGGGTCCCCAGTGATCCTAATGGCCCTTTTTACACACCTGTCCTTGTAAATGTCCTGAATCATGTGAAGTTCATAACTACAGATGCGCTGGGCTGTCCAAACCATTCTCTGCAGAGTCCTGCGAATAAGAGACGTACAGTTCCCATACCAGGCAGTGATGCACCCAGTTAGAATTATCTCGATTGTGCCCCTGTTGATAGTTCTTAGGATTTGGGGGCCCATACAAAACTTCCTCAACCATCTGAGGCGAAAGAGGTGCTGTTGTGTGTTTTTCACCACACAGCTGGTGTGTACAGACGACGTGAGATTCTCGGTAATGTGGACGCTGAGGAACTTAAAGCCATTCACCCTCTCAACCCCAGATCCATTGATGTCAATAGGGGTTAGCCCGACTCCATTCCTCCTGTAGTCCACAACCAGCTCCTTTGTTTTTGTGACATTGAGGGAGAAGTTGTTTTCTTGACACCACTGTGTCAGAGAGATGACTTCTTCCCTGAAGGCCACCTTGTTATTGTTTGAAATAAGGCCAATCAATCTAGTGTTGTCAGCAAATTTAATTAACAGATTGGAGCTGTGGGTGGTGATACAGTCATGGGTGTACAGGAAGTAAAGAAGGGGACTCAGTACACAGCCCTGAGGGGCTCCTGTATTGAGAGTCAGAGGGTTGGAGGTGTTGGAGCCCACTCTTACAACCTGCTGGCGAACTGACTGGGTCAAGGCTGAGCTGTCTGAGCTTCTTGTCGAGCCTGGATGGAACTATCGTGTTGAATGCTGAACTGTAGTCCAAGAACAGCATTCTCACATAAGCATCCGCTTTCTCCAGTTGTGTAAATCTGGCATGTGGAGCAGTGGCTATTGCGTCATCTGTCGGTTGTGTTAGTAGGTGAATTGTAGGAGGCCTAATCTGGATGATAGCAAGCTGCAGATGTACTCCTTGACCAGCCTCTCAAAGCATTTGCTTATTATTGAGGAGAGCGCAACAGGATGCCAGTCATTCAGGAATGTTACCTTGGTCTTTTTTGGTACAGGGACAATGATGGATGTTTTGAAGTAGGAGGGCACTCCATAGTGGGACAGGGAGAGATTAAAAATGTCTGTAAACACACCTGCCAGTTGTGCTTTGCACACCCTAAGTACTTGCTCTGGGATGCCGTCCAGTCCCACAGCCTTGTGACTGTCCACTCATTGGAAATATCTGCGTACCCCAGCCTCAGAGATGCCCAGGTTTCAGGTTGTAGCGGTGGTTTTCCTCGGAGGCTCAGAATCAGTGACATCGAACCGAGCATGAAAGCGATTGAGCTCGTCCGGGAGAGAGGCCGTGATGTTGGCAGCATCACAACGTTTGGCTTTGAAGTCTGCGATGGTATGCAGCCCTCGCTACAAGTCACATGTGCTATTCATTGTGATTCTTGACTCAATCTTCTCCCTATATTGTTGTTTCGTAGCCTTGATAGCTTTGCGCAGATCACAGCTGCATTTCATGAGCTGTAGTTGATCTCCATCGGTGTAAGCTCGATTTATCACTGTAAGTGCTACTCACACAGAACTATTGATCCAGGGTTTCTGCTTTGAGAAGACCCTGGCCGACTATGCAGGATAACATCGTCAATGCACTTCCAGATGAAGCACATGACTCCATCAGTGAACTTGGAGACATCCTCATCATGGAAGACATTCTAGCTGACGTCATCGAAGATTGCTCCCCATTGATCTCCCTCCTGGCACTTATACCTGCAAGCGGAGTAAGTGCTACACCTGCCCCTATACCTCCTCCCTCACTACCACTCAGGGCCCCAAACAGTCCTTCCAGATGCAATGAGACTTCACATGTGAGTCTGTTGGGGTCATATGCTGTGTCTGGTGCTCCCGGTATGGCCTCCTGTATAATTGGTGAGACCAGGCCATATTGGTGAGATCAGAAGACCATTTCATTGAGCACCTGCACACTATCCACCAGAAGAAGTGGGATCTCCCAGTGGCCACCCATTGAATTCCACTTCCCATTGTCATTCCAATCTGTCCATCCATGGCCTCCTCTACAGTCATGATGAGAACACACTCAGGTTGGAGGAACAGCATCTTGTATTCCATCTGGGTGGCCTCCAATCTGATGGTTTGAACATTGATTTCTTGAACTTCTGGAAATGGACCTCGTCCTTCACCATTCCCCCCCCCCCACCCCACCATTCCCTCTGACACCATATCTCCTTCACTTCTCATTGCCTCCCTCTGGAGCTCTTCCCATCCTTTCTTTCTTCCATAGTGTTCTGTTCTCTCCTGTTGAACTCTCCCTTCTCCAGCTCTGTATCTCTTTCATCAATCAACTTTCCAGCCCTTTACTTCATTCCACCCCTCCTGGTTTCACCTCTCTCCCCTTCACCAGCTTTTAAATCTACTACTCATCTTTTTCTCTCCAGTCCTGCTGAAGTGCTTTGGCCCAAAACGTTGACTGTACATTTTTCCACAGATGCTACCTGGCCTGCTGAGTTCTTCCACCATTTTGTGTCTGTTGCTCGGATTTCCGGCATCTGCAGATTTTCTCTTGTTTTTGATTCTGATTGACTGTCCAGTTTAAGATGGCTCTACTAAAATTGTGCAACAGCTTATTGGTAGTTCAGGTGGCAGGAAATATGACTAAAAACATTCCTACTGACACCTTTTGTCTCTGTGAGTTTTGCGGCATTTTACCCCGTTGATTTGATGAACTTAGGTAGCTCATGTGAGTAGGCTTGGGCCTACTCCTGCTGCTCCAGGGAGCAGATCTAAAGACTCAGTCTGCTTCAGAAAGTTGTTGTTTGCTTCTGTTGTTTGTATAATGTGTTATTTATAGTTTTTGTGAAAATTGGTCTCTTCAGGTTTCTTGCTTTGTGACTGCCTGTAAGCACACAAATCCAAGGTGTATAATTTTTACATTCTTTGATTATAAATGTATTTGAATTTTGAATGACCATCTGGTATGGAGGGGACCAATGCACAGGAATGGAAAAAGCTGCAGAAAGTTGTAAATTCTGCCAGCACCATCATGGGCTCTAGCCTCCCCAACCTTCAGAACATCTTCAAAAGGCGGCATCCACGATTAAGGACCTTCCCCCTCCCAGGACTTGCCCTCTTCTCATTGCTACCATCAGGGAGGAGGCACAGGAGTCTGAAGGCACACAATCAACATTTTAGGAACAGTTTCTGGTGGAGTGGGCCCGGATGCATTTCAAACCAGCCAAATCAAAATCCATGGTGCTGAGGAAAGGCAAGGTGGAAAACGAGTTGCGGTTCAGCATCGCAGGTTCAGCCACCCCAACCATCACAGAAAAGCCAGTCAGGAGCTTAGGTAGGGTTTTGGACAGCTCTCTAAGGGACACGGCATCCATTCAGGTGACCTGCACTGAGTTGTATGGCTGGCTGAAATCTGTGGACAAGTCTGGCCTACCTGGGAAGTTCAAAGCCTGGGTGTATCAGCATGGCATTCTCCCCAGAATCCTGTGGCCCCTCCTCGTCTGTGTAGTTCCGATCTCAACAGTCGAAACCTTAGAGAGGAGGGTCAGCAAGCACCTCAGGAGATGGCTGGGGCTGTCAATGAGCCTGAGCAGCATCGCCCTCTATGGACACCACAATAAACTGCAACTGCCCTTCAAATCCCTGGAGGAGGAATTCAAAGTTACAAGAGCCAGAGAAGTGATATAGTACAGGGACTCAAGTGATCCGAAGGTGGCTCGAGCAGGGATCCAAGTGAGGACTGGCAGGAAGTGGAGGGCAGAGGAAGCTGTTCAGGAAGCAGAGGAAAGGCTGCGTCACAGGAGGCTGGTGGGAGCGGTCACACGAGGCAGAGCTGGTCTAGGATCCTTTGCAACTCTCAAAATGGACACCATCAGAGGGAAGGAAAGGTGCCATCTAGTTCAGGAGCAGGTGACAGCAGCAGTGGAGGAGAGGAGAACCTGCAAGGCGGTGGGAATGAAGCAACAGGGAGCTTGGACAAGATGGGAGAATGCAGTGTAGAGGAAAGTGACCTGGGCTGAGCTTTGGAAAGCCGAGCCACACCACATCCACTTTCTCATCCAGGCAGTGTACGATGTGCTTCCAAGCCCATCAAACCTGCACACATGGTGCAAAGCAGAGTCATCAGCGTGTCCACTGTGTTCCAAGCGAGGAACCCTGGAGCACATCCTCAGCGGCTGCACAAAGGCACTTGGTGAGGGACGGTACCAATGGAGGCATGATCAAGTCCTGAAGACCATCGCTGCAGCCATCAGCGTAGGAGTGGAGTGAGCGAAGTGGTCCTGACCCTCCAAGCAGACCATTGCCTTTGTCAGAGCTGGGAAGCAGCCAATACCCGCCAAAAGAACATCTGCAGGTATCCTGACCTCTGCAAGGGACTGGCAGCTGTTGGTGGACCTCGAAAGGCAGTTGAGGTTCCCCAACCATATCGCAGCCACAACCCTGCGACCAGACATTGTCCTTGTGTCTGAGTCTACCAAGCAGGTGGTGACGCTGGAGCTGACAGTCCCATGGGAAAATCACTTGGAAGAGGCCTTTGAAAGGAAGCTATCTAAGTATGCAGGACTGGTCAACAACTGCCCGCAGGCTGGATGGAGAGCGAGGTGTCTCCCAGTGGAAGTTGGTTGTAGGCGATTCGCAGCCCGTTCCTTAGCCAGAGCCTACAGCAATTTGGGCATCGATGGAGAGAGGAAGAGGAGAGCCATCCGCAGTACCACCGATGCGGCAAAGAGGGCCTCAAGGTGTCTGTGGCTCAAGAGAGGGGAGCCATGGAGTCATGTGTAGCTAGCCATCTGGACACAAGCTGGGGTCTGATCAGCCCCGGCTGGGTCACCTGGAGAAGGGTGAATGATGTTGAAAGGCCCGAAACACCCGATGATTCCAGGAACATCACTGATGATGTGTCCAGAAGCATCAGTAGATGTATGCACACAGCATCTCTGCTATCAGATTTGTGAACAGTCCATGAGACCATGAACACTACCTCACTATTTCACTTTTTTTTGTAATTTATTTTTTATTGAAGTTCATTATCAAACAAACATTTATTTCAGATATTGTACATTTGCATCATATAGTCATATATATCACAAATCACAAAGTATTTATCTAAGGTACACATTTATAGCAAAGAGTGGAAAGAAAAAACAAACAAAAGGAAAGAACTATGTACAAGTAGGGAGTGATCTTTTTTACAACAGATTCATTGATTTGTGAGAATAAAATCAGGCCTCTGAGTTCACTCTCTTTTTTCACTACTCATTTATTGTTTCCATATTTCTGATAGTATTTATGTTTTATACTGTACTGCTGCTACAAAACAACACATTTCACTCCTTATGTCACTGATAATAAACGTGGTTCTGAATACAGTGGGTCAGGCAGGGTCTGTGCAGATGGAGGGATGGTGACATTTCACAATCCTGATGCAAGATTTGAATATGAAACATCGACCATCCCTTCACCTCCACAGATGCTGCCTAACCCGCTGAACTCCTCCAGCAGATTGTTTTATGCTCCACAATTATTGAATGATGGGAGAGAAGAGGGAAAAGTCAGCACAGCCACCAATGAAATGTCACATGTCAGAGAGAGACAGAGAATGAGAGTATCAACCTGTGACCCACTGGAGGGCATTTTGAAGATCCTCAACTTCACAAGACACTTTGTAGACAAACAGAACACAGGGAACTCCTGGCTCTTCACACGGGAAAATGTGCAGTTCCTTCACAATCTTCTTATGGGCGTCTCCCCGACCATAACACTGCACTGTAAAACACAGAACCTGTGCTCACTCAGCCTGCCACACATGTGTACGTTTCACTCAGGGTGTTTCTCATTTTGTAACTTATCGATAATGAAGGCAAGACAGTGGCTATATTTCATTAGGAATTTGAGAAGATTTGGTTGTCAATTAAAACACTCGAAAACTTCTACTAATGTACCCTTGAGAGCATTCTGAATAGCTGTGTCACTCTCTGCTATGGGGTGGGGTGGCTACTGCACAATGACAAAGTAACTTCCAGAAACCTGTAAAATTAGTCTGCTCCATCATGGGTACCGGTCATATTATCCAAGACATCTCACTGCTTTTTAATTTCTTTTTTTTTTTGCATTACTTATTTAAACTTACCTATATTGAGCATTTGGTCCATAATGACGGACGAGGAAGCTCATTAACCTCAACAACCGTTTCATTGTGATAAACTCGGAACAGTCCGGGCACCATGACCCGGAGAGTGAACCCAATTGGTCTTGGACAGACAGGGAGGTGACCATCACACACCCCGGTTCCCCGGTTAGTTACGGTGACCCACAAATACACAAGCGAATAACTGTATAAACCAAGCTAAAATGCAACAATAAATGAACTGGAACTTCCCACCATAATCCCACAAAAGCATTTTAACCCAGGAACAATAAACAGTGCTGGTTATTAGAAATACAGATGCGGAGGTCGACAATGCTCACCTATTACTATATATATATGTATAATTTAGTTTTTTTCTCTGTATTTATCATATATTTCATTGCACTGCCGCAGTGAAGTTAACAATTTTCACATCACATGCCGGTAAGATTAAACCTGATTCCGATTAACGGAAAGGAGTGGGGTTGATTTAACGTTCCTCTGCATTCGGGGATGGGTGCCAACTGTCATGGGTCAGTAGGCCGTGTCCTGGCAACAAGAGATCCCGACTCAACAAGTTAATTGTGATCTTCCCACAGGAAACATCCCCATGAAGCTTCACTGGGGCATCTGACGGCAGGAATTGCAGCGTGGAGTCCAGAGATTGGAGGGACCGATACCCACAGAACTGGGAGTAGACCCACCTCCCACACCCCACCCACCTGCCCGCAGACCTATAAACCTCTCCCCCTGCCCATTCCTGAACAAAAACAGAGAGAGGTGTTGGAGCTGGAAAGGTCCCATAGAAGAGGACATGTCATTCCTCACCTCTCCCTTTCACTCTCTCCTTCACAACCCATTCCTCTACTCTCCTCTTGTTATTTCCAAGTTCTCCGAACCTCTGGGGGACAGACCCTCTGCTCCGTGCACCAATACCATTGGATCCAATGGGAGCCACTCAGTACGCTGCCGGATTGTGAGTGGACAAGAGGGTTAAGTTTACCCCTCATTCTTTTGATGTCCAGTCAATGCAACCACAATCTATTTACTGTCTGTCTGTGGGACAGCCCTCTCATGTCAGGAATTAGCCTGGTGAATCTCCTTTACACTGTCTCCAATGTTCCTGTTGCTCAGGGCACCTGAACTGTCAGCTCTGTTCCAGATGAAGTAATTGCGACAAAACCTCTCTATTTTAAACTCTGAAATCTTGCTATTCAAGACCATCCTGCTATTTGACTACAGTGTCTGCTGAACCTACCTGCTAACATTTTCTTTAGCCAATAACATTCTGGGAGTCTTGTAGCCGGTTTCTGACGGGGCTGGTCTGGGTGAGGTTCACAACCCCAGCCTGGTAGTAACAGCCTCCAACATTGCAGGAAAACATGTTGAGACACTGCAAGACCCAGAAAGGTGTCACATCAGTGCAGGTCTCTGCACGTTAAATCAACCAGTACAGGTCCCTCCATCCTCACTGAGGGTCCCTGAATCTCTAATTGGAATTGATTTATTATTGTCGGATGTACCAAGGTACGGTGAACCAGAGCCAGAATCACGTTGATTGTCACTGACATATGTCGTCAAATTTGTTGTTTTGTGACAGATGCACAGTACAATACATAAAGAGTATTACTGTAAGCTACAATAAAAACTAAATCGTGGAAAAGAGGAATAACAATGTTATGTTCATGATTGTTGAGAAATCTGATGGCCGAGAGGAAGAAGCTGTCAGATCGTTACTCAGTGCACTGAGGTTGTACACGATTAAACAATAACAATGCAGGATGAGGTGTAACAGCCACAGGGAAAGTGAAGCCGGCAGACAGTAAGGTGCAAGGTCATAACGAGGCAGATGTGATGTCAAGAGTCCAGTTTATTGTCTGCGGGAACCATTCATTATAAAGTGGGATAGAAGCTGTCCTTGAGCCTGGTGGTACAGGCTTTCAGGCTTTTGTATCTTCTGCCCAGTGGCAGGGGGTATAGAGACAATGTCTGAGGTGAGTGGGATCTTTGATTATACTGGCTGCTTTGCTGAGACAGTGAGAAGTGTGGACAGAGTCCATGGAGGGGAGGCTGGTTTCCGTGATATGCTGAGCTGTGTCCACAACTCTCTGCGGTGGCTCGGAGACAAAGGGCACGGTCAGACAGAGTGATAGTGATAGGAGACTCAGTAGTGAGGGGGCAGACAGGAGGGGTACAGGACAGACAACAGGATGGTGTGTTGTTTGCCAGGTGTGAGAGTCAAGGATGTCTCTGGACATTTGCAAAACATTCTGAAGGAGAACAGCAAGAGATTGTTGTAGACATTGGTACAATGTCATGGGTAGAAGAAGGGATGTGATCATCATTGGGAGTGAGGAAAGATTTTACAATGCAAGAAGTCATGAGGAGTGACTTCTGGATTACTCCCGGTGTTATCTGCCAGTAAGGGCACGTGACACTAGGTGCAGATCATCAGACTGTGGTGCCAAGCTTTTAGCTTTATCCCTGTGACATTCCCTGTAATTTTTCAAGTTCAATTACAAGTTTATTATCATGGTCATATGTATCCAGCAAATAAATACCATTTGAAGTGTTTTTTGCAGCCACAGCACAGTATGTTTCAGACACAACAGACAAAATTTACCTGAATTTAACATGAACTCATAATAAACAAAAATATAAAATACCCCAAAAGGAGGCCGTGGATCAGCATGTTGGAATATGAATTGGAATTGGAATTAAAATGTTTGGTCACCAGGAAGGCCTGCTTGTGGCAGATGGTGTCAAGGTACACAACGAACTGGTCCCCCCAGTTTACGATGGGTCTCACTGTCACTTCCCTCCCCTTTCTTGATCTCTCTGTCTCCATCTCTGGAGGCAAACTGTTAACTGACATCTTTTATAAATCTACTGATTCCCATGGTTATCTTGACAATACCTCTTCCCATCTTGTCTCCTGTAAAAATGCCAGTCCCTCTTCTCAGTTCCATTGTCTCCTCAACATCTGTTCCCAGGATGTGATTTTCCATTTTCGGACTTCAGAGTTGTCCTCCTTCTTTAAAGAACAGGGTTCTCTCCCTCTACTATTGATGCTGCCTTCACCTGTATCTCCTCCATTTCCTGGACATCTGTACTCACCCCTTCTTCCTGTCACTTCACCAGTGATAGAAGCCCCTCTTGTCCTTATACCACCCTATCAGTCTCTGCATCCAGCACATTATCCTCTGCAATGTCCGCCATCTCCAAAGGGATCCTCCGCCCGTTCCCACCTTCCACAGAGATCACTCCCTCTGTGACTCCCTTACCAAATTTTCCCTCCCCTTGAATCTCCCTCCTGACACTTTTCCCTGCAAACGGCCCAAGTTGTACACCTGCCCATACACCTCCTCCCTCACCTCCATTCAGGGCCCCAACAGCCCTTCCAGTGAGGTGACATCTCACTGCTGGGATTGTCTATTGTGTCCAGTGATGACTATGTAGGCTCCTCTACATTGGCGAGACCCGTCATAATTTAGGGCCCACTTCGTCGAGCACCTCCACACTATCCGTCACAACATGACTTCCTGGTGGCCAAACATTTTAATTCCACTTCTCATTCCCTTTCCAGCATGTCAATCCGTGGCCTCCTCTTGTGCCAAGAGGACAAGTTAGAGAAGCAACACTTTATATTCCATCTGGATACCCTCCCAACTGATAACGTGAATATCCATTTCTACTTCTGGTGAACAAATTCCAGCCCCTTCCTCTATTCCCCACTGATTTTTCACTTCTCACTTCCCAAATACTTCCTTCTCCATCTGGGTACCCATCATGAATGCCCATTTCTCTTTGTGGTGAACAAATTCCATCCCCCTCCTCTATTCTCCACTGACCTTTCACTTCTTCTCACCTGCCTACGTCCCCTCTTCTTTCCCTTTCTCCTATCGTCTACTATCCTCTCTTTTCAGATTCCTTCTTCTCCAGCCCTCGACCTTTCCCACCCACCTGACTTCACTTGTTACCTTCCAACTAGCCTCTTTCCCCTCCTCACACCTTTCTATCCTGGCATCTTCCCCCTTCCTTCTCAGTCCTGAAGAATGGGTCTCGGTCGAAGACATTGACTCTTTTCCTTCGATGCTGTCTGACCTGCTGAGTTCCATCAACATTCTGTGTGTGTTGTTGGCGAGTAGGTTCTATGAGATAACTGCTCTAAGGAGCCTGACACATGCCACACATTCCTTTACAATACCCTGGTGTGTCTGGTTTGTCCAGTCAGTATGTGGATTAAATCCTCCCATAATATAATCATTGTGTTCTCAAACACACCTTTCATATTTTCCTGATTTATTTTTTTTGTCTCATAGAGAAGCCACATTTTGAGGGTCTATGGCTGGGGTGGCCTAACTTACTTAGTGTAAGAGCCACATACGATTAACTTCAGATGTCTGAGAGCTGCAAGACATGAACAAAATTTCCACACGTGTTTTTATTTTTACATACATATTTTGTTACAAAAATTTAATATAAATGTTAAGAAATACATGTACGCGATAATATTTATTCATGCATGTAGTTTTTAAAAACTGTTAATTTGTATTAGTTTCAGTAATCATAATGTACATACATACCAAATGTTTTCAAAATCTTGACTGATGATTGTTTTAACTATATTGAGCGTATTTAATATGGTAATGAACTATGGGAACATCTAAGAAAAATATGCAAATTTGCATTTCAGTAACATAAGATTAGACTGTCAAAAATAAAAATAAAAGGGAAAAAAATCAGAGATATTTTTAATGATATTTATTTGTCTAAGTAAATATCTGGTCAAAAAAGTTAGGAAAATATGTTAAAAAAAGCAAACCAATAAAATTAGAGATATTTTAATCAGATACCACATTACAAAATTACAGTCTTATCATAAAATTTTGTGACATAAACATAAACAGACAATGCTACAAATATCAGGCTATTAAAGCTGCTATTTACTGCCAGTAGAGGTCTTGTGGATTTCCATCTTGGCTGTGAGTCGTTGAAAATCCGGCTGATATGGTGTCAAGGCTGTACAAATTAGCTCCGTCAGGTGTTGATTTGTAAGGATTGCATGATGCTTCGAATTGACAAACTTCAATACAGAGTACAGTGATTCACAGCAGTATGTTGTGCTGAAAATTGAGATGAGTCGCATATAGTTTTCTTCAGGTCAGGATATTTTATTTCTGAAACTTGTTTCCAGAACTGTTGTAGACTGGGATTTATGGAACAACACACACAAAATGCTGGTGTTTGGTCTCAGTCCGAAATGTCGACAGTGCTTCTCCTTATAGATGCTGCCTGGCCTGCTGTGTACCACCAGCATTTTGTGTGTGTTGTTTGAATTTCCAGCATCTGCAGATTTCCTCGTGTTTGCTCTGGGATTTATGGATCATCTGTAGACCCAGGTCCTCCTGTAATTCCATTAGTTCTATTTCTACAGCAGATGATTCTATAACCAGAGGTTTGAGAATTGTACAACCATCATTGAGAACAACTCACTGGTCTCTAATTTCCTGGGCTATCTCTATTCCCTCTATTTCCCGAAGTGAGGGCATGGAATAGCACAGTAGGCATTCTTGATAGTGGTGTAGCAATGGTCCAGTGTGTTATTTCCTGTAGTTTTGCAAGTGATCAGATGATGGTAATCGCTTAGTGATTTTTTTCAGACTGGTCTGGCTATAATCTCCCAGAACGATAGTGAAGGCATTAGAATGCACTGTTTGTACATGTTGATCCCATTGCTCAGATCACTAAAGCCTGAGTGATATTGGCCTGAGGTGGAATGTATACCACTACCAAAATGATCCCAGAGAACTACCATGGTAGGTAAAAAGGATGGCACTTAACTGCTAGATGTTCCAGGTCAGGTGAGCAGAATTGGGACAGCACTGATATATTTGTGCACCAAGAAGAGTTGATCATGAGGCATACTCCGCACCTCACTTTTGAGAGACTCTACAGATCTATCCTGACAGTGAACCTATCGATCTGAATCGCTGCATCCGGTACGGAAACAAAGGACACATGCAGTCCTAATGTTCCTCTGATTCAGCACTCTAGCTCTGAGATCATCGATTTTATTTACCAGAGACTGCGTGTTTGCCAGCAAGATAGTCGGATTAGGGAGTTTAAAACCATGTTTCCTTAAACACACTTCTCACCCCACTCTACAACCTCGCTTCCTCCATTTGACATTTAATTATCTGTTTGTATTTTAAATAGTTCATTTAATCTGCCTCTAGTGGCTATACGGAGCATAATTCTGGAAAACTCAAGAAGCTTCTTTGTTCTGCTTCACTTGATAAGTGCTTTCTCACTGGTTATCTTGGTAGTGGAGTATTGAACAATAACTTTCTATCTGATTAATTCATATCTACAGATCTGAATGGATTTTCCTCATCAGTGAGGCTCTCAGTTGGTTGGGGTCGACCATGGATGATGCATCCTAACTGTCTCTGTGAACAATAACTTTCTATTTGATGAATTCTTATCTACAGATCTGAATGGAATTTTCCTTGTCAGTGAGGCCAGGCTCTCTGTTGGTTGGGTCGACCATGGACATTGCATCCTCGCTGTCTATGTGATTCACAAGCTGGGACAGTATGATCTGGAGAGCAGGCTGTTCCACATGCAGCAGGACCCCCTCTCCACACAGCAGATGAATCCAGAGGAGCAGCGGAAACTGATACAGTTTGGCACCAGTGGCATCACAGGAGTTGCAGTCTACATTGAGCTCAACATTTGACTGCCTCAGGATCTCCTGCTCCAGATTTTATCCTCGGGATTACTTCCAAAGCCTTCCCATCAATGGCTATACTGCAAGGCATCAGATGTTTTAGATCAGAGTTTTCTTTCTATAGATGAGCAGGCAACCATGGCTGATGAGCCCCATCTGCCTAAAGTGACTGGTTCTCAGGCACCAGTAATCTGGCTTTGTCCCTTCTCCTGTCACAGTCATAGAGTCATCTGGTCTGTACTGGACCATTTAGCCTGCCTAGTCTCACCAACCTACATGCAGACCATAGACCTCCCATCCATGTACCTATACAAACCTCTCTTCAAAATCACAATCACTTCAGGTGAGTGAGTTGTGGGCAACAGTTGCCAGCTGCCCAGCATATTCCTCACTGATTTGATTGCATGCCATCTTGGACAATGTCTCCCATCCGCTCCATAATGTACTGGTTAGGCACAGGAGTACATTCAGCCAGAGACTCATTCCACTGAGATGCAACACTGAGCGTCAAAGGAAGTCATTCCTGCCTGTGGCCATCAAACTTTACAACTCCTCCCTCAGAGTGTCAGACACCCTGAGCCAATAGGCTGGTCCTGGACTTATTTCCACTTGGCATAATTTACTTGTTATTATTTAATTATTTCTGGGTTTATTTTGCTATATTTCTACTCTATTCTTGGTTGGCGCAACTGTAATAAAACCCAATTTCTCTCCGGATCAATAAAGTACGTCTATCTGTCTGTCAAGTGATGATTTCACTATATGTTTCAATATGCTCGTGATAAATAAATTTATTATTAAATTGAATTGACTTTATTACTTACATTCTTCATGTACATGAGGAGTAAAAATCTTTATGTTATGTCTCTGTCTAAATGTGCAATGTGTAATTTATAGTAATTTGTAATAAATAGTGTGTACAACATAGAAATACATGAATTAATCAGTCTGATGGCCTGGTGGAAGAAACTGTCCCGGAGCCTGTTGGTCTGGATTTTTGTGCTGCGGTACCATTTCCCAGGTGGTAGCAGCTGGATCAGATCATGGTTGGTGTGACTCAGGTCTCCAATGATCCTTCAAGCCCTTTTTCCACACGTCACTGTAGATGTCCTGAATAGTGGGATGTTCACATCTACAGACGTGCTGAGCTGTCCGCGAGTGCTGCGATTGAGGGAAGTACAGTTCCCATACCAGGCAGTGATGCAGCTAGTTGGAATGCTCTCAGTTGTGCCCCTGTTCTTAGGGTTTGGGGGCCCACACCAAACTACCTCAATCGTCTGAGGTGAAAGAGGCACTGTTGTGCCTTTTTCACCACACAGCCAGAATGTACAGACCATGTGAGATCCTTGATGATATTTTTGCCGAGGAATTTAAAGCTGTTCACCCTCTCAACCCCAGATCCATTGATGTAAATAGGAGTTAGCCTGTGTCCATTCCTTCTGTAGTGTCATGGTCCCATCTGGATATCCCCCATCTCACTCCTACCTCCTTGATGGTGCCTTAATTCCTGTCGTCTGATTCCCAGTTGCTGCTAGTTCAATTAATTACAGCACAGCTGGTTCTCACTAGAGACTGCAGGATAAGAACTCTGGCATCACAACCACGGGTCACCAGTTCGTTGGTCGACTCTAGTGTGTGTAAACCTTGTTTCCTGATCCCTTAGGACTGTTAGTTCTATGCTGTGCTCCATTCCCTGGATACTCTACGTAAACCTTGTCTCCGAGTCAAGATTCCCCTGGCACCGGTTCCACGTTTGTGAATGTGCTAGTGCCTCCCTACTGGGCTTCCACAATCAACCATTCAGAGAGGTCATGGAAAACCTTTGTGCCCTGTCTGAGAATGTAAAGAAGGTCAGTGAGCAGGTTGACTGGGTATCCACTGCTCTTACTCTGTCGCTTCCAAGAACCCAGTCTGACCAAACCGCACAGCCTGGGATGACAACACAATCACCAAGAGAGCTGCATGTACCCGAATCGGAACCCTGCGTTAGGGACCTAGGGAAATGTCAAGCTTTCTTACTGCAATGCTCCTTGGTTTTTGAGCAACAGCCATGTACATACTCCAACGACAGATCAAAGATAGCGTACATCATGGGGTTGTTACAAGGGGGTGCCTTACCATGGGTCACTGTGATTTGGGACAACCAGCTCCCACTCCAACTGTTCTGGTGAGTTAGACAACACTCCCTTCAGACCCCAAAACGAGATGCAGACCCAGGCTGCCATGAACTACCTCCAACAATCCCTGTCTCTATCCGCCTTGGTGGACTCGGGTGCCAAGGAAAATCTGTTGGATGAGGACATAACCTCCTAGGCCGGAATTCCTCAGGAACTGTTAAGTACCCCCCTGGAGGCCCGGGCACTGGACGGCAAACTTCTGGCTCGGTTCACCCACTGTAAGCCACCCCTGACCTTGATTTTGTCAGGAAACCATCGAGAGCAGGTACAATTTAATCTAATCCAGTCTCCTCAAGCCCCTATAGTTCTGGGATACCCCTGGTTGAACCACCACAAACCCCACATTGACTGGCCGACTGGGAGGATAGTCAGCTGGAGCCTGTTTGCCACGCCACCTGTCTGCAGTCACCCCTATCCCCTAGGGAGGCTACTGCGACCTCGCCTGTCTTGGGAACCCTCAACTTGTCCAGAGTTCCAGCAGAATACCATGACCTAGGACAGGTATTCAGCAAACAACGGGCTCTTACCCTGCCTCCGCACCGCCCATATGATTGCACTATCGAGCTTCTCCCTGCGGTCTCATTACCCACCAGTCACCTGCATAACTTGTCCTGGCCTGAGAGAGAAGACATGGAGAAATACATAGGTAAGTCACTCACAGGGTCATTATTCGATGCACATCCTCTTTGGTGGGTGCAGGTTTCTTTTTTGTGGAGAAATAGGATGGGTTCCTACACCCCTGTATTGATTACCCAGACCTTAATGACTTAACTGTTAAAAACAAGTACCCATTGCCCCTCATTAACTCAGCATTTGAACCACATCATGGAGCCACCATCTTCTTGAAGTTGGACCTTCGAAGCACCTACCATCTAGTCAGGATAAGGGGGGGATGAGTGGAAGACGGCATTTAATACCCGGCTAGGTCACTTTGAATACTTGGTCATGCCATTTGGCCTCACCAATGCCTCCGGCATTTTCCAAGCTCCAATTAATGCTGTGCTGAGGGACTTTATTAACCACTTTGTGTTTGTTTATCCAGATGATATCTTGATAGTCTCCAGCAGCCTCCAGATCCACATTCATCATGTCTGTCAAGTCCTACAGACACTGTGGGAGAACAAGTTATTTGTGAAGGTAGAGAAATGTGAATTCCATGTCACCTTGGTCAGCTTCCTGGGCTACATCATCGAGAGCGGGCGGGTGAGGGCAGATCCCGAGAAGATCCGGGCACTGGAAGAATGGCCCAGACCCACGACCAGCAAGCAACTTCAGCGGTTCCTGGGGTTTGCGAACATTTATCGCTAATTTATCAGGGACTACAGTCAGGTGGCGGTGCCCTTTACCCGATTTACCTCTCCTGCAACACCCTTTCTTCAGGACTCCGAGGCTGATTCGGCATTCACTAACCTGAAGAAGCGTTTCACAGCTGCTCCCATCCTGGTCCAACTGGACCGCTCTTGTCAATTAGTTGTGGAGGTCGACGCTTCCGACTCCGGGGTGGGAGCAGTTCTGAACTCTCCCTTCTCCAGTTCTGCCCCAACGTTCAAGTTCTGACCAGAAGCTTTACCCCTGTGGCTTCTTTCCTCACTGGCTGTCTCCCGCTGAACACAATTATGACATGGGGAACCGGGAGCTACTGGAGAAGAAACTAGCATTGGAAGAATGGAGGCACCGGCTGGAGGAAGCAAAACACCCGTTTATCAACCACAAGAACCTCGCATATAGCCAAACCGCCAAACGCCTGAATTCCCAGCAGCTCCATTGGGCATTAAACACGTACAAACAAGCTGGATGAACTCAGCAGGTCGGACAGCATCCGTTGAATGGAGCAGTCAACATTTCGTGTCGAGACCCTTCGTCAAGACTAAAGAAGGAGGGGGCAGGGGCCCTATAAAGAAGGTGGGGGGGAGGGTGGAAAACATATCCACATGGGAATGTGAAGCAGAGTTGAAGTGAGTGGCAACCGGGAGATCCTGTCTGTTGTGGCGGACGGAACGGAGGTGCTCAACGAAGCAGTCCCCCAATCTGTGTCGGGTCTCACCGATGTAGAGGAGGCCGCACCGGGAGCACCGGATGTAATAGATTACCCCAACAGACTCACAAGTGAAGTGCTGCCTCACCTGGAAGGACTGTATGGGGCCCTGAATGGTGGTAAGAGAGGCAGTGTAGGGACAGATGTAGCACTATTGGGCATTATTTTTTGTTCGGTTCAGATTTAGGTGGCTCCATTAGCCTATCATCCAGCTTCCACCGTCAGACGAATGGGCAAATGGAATGGGTCAATCTATATTTGGAGGCGGCACTACATTGTATCACAACCAACAACCCGTCTACCTGGAGTGACCACCTCACATGGGTGGAGTACTCCTACAACTCTCTGGTTAGTACTGCCACCAGAAGATCTGCTTTTGAATGCTCTTTTGGATACCAAACCCCGCTGTTCCCATTCACCAAGAGGAGATTGTGGTGCTGTCTGTTCAGGACCGTATTGATCGGTGCCATAAGGTTTGGGAGGACAGACGTGTGGCCCTGCTCCAATCAGCCAATCGTAACCTAAGGATTGCTGATCACCCTCGGAGTCCAGCACCTGAATATCGACCTGGGCAGAAGATGTGGCTCTCGTCCATGGACACTCCTCTCAAGAACAAGCCTAAGAAACTCGCCCCTCGCTTCCTGGGAACTTTCAAGGTCGAAAGTATCACCAACCCCACAGTAATCCAACTTAAACTACCTAACTCTATGCACACCTACCCTACATTTCACATTTCCCAATTAAAACCGGTTTTCCTCAGCCCTTTGTGTTCTCCGACCGAAACTCCTCCACCCGCCCGAATCATCAACGACCATTTGGTATACACCGTTCGGCGGCTACTGGATGTGCGCCGTTGGGGCAGGGTTCTCCAATACCTGGTGACTGGGAAGGGTACGGCCCAGAGAAACATTCCTGGATTCCCCGCTCCTTCACCCTTCCCTCATCTGTGTCTTCCATTGGGACCATCCAGACAAGCCTGGAGGTTAGCCTGGAGGCTACTGTTGAGGGGAGATGGGTATTGTCAAGGTCTTGTCTGGCTATCCCCCATCTCACTCCTACCTCCTTGATGGTGCCTTAATTCCTGTTGCCTGATTCCCATTTGCAGCTAGTTCAATTAATTACAGCACAGCTGGTTCTCATTAGAGACTGCAGGATAAGAACTCTGGCATCACAACCACGGGTCACCAGTTCGTTGGTCAACTCTAGTGTGTGTAAACCTTGTTTCCTGATCCCTTAGGACTGTTAGTTCTAAGCTCCACTCCATTGCCTGGATACTCTAGGTCGGGGGTCGGCAACCTGCGGCTCCCGAGCCATTTGTGGCTCTTTCACCTCTGTGCTGCGGCTCCCTGTGGCTTTGGGAAATAATTGGTCAGTATTTAATTAAAATGTATTTTATGTTAGTTTGTTAGCTTTTGAAATGTAATTCTAAATTTGAAGATTATGGTGATCTTGTACAATCTAAGTGTGGCTGGCACATCCGAAACGGCTCACAATTAGCCAGCATTCCGGCTAAGGGAGATAGCCTACGGGGGTTTGTGAGTACGCGTCTTTTGCAGCATCTGCGTCCATGGGGGCTGGGTTGAGGGAGGCTTAAAAGCAAGGCTGTTTAGTTCGAATAAAGCTATCTTTGACTGCAGTTTACTGACACCGCTACAACGTGTTTTTATCGCTGGCTGTCCAGACGGAAGGTGCTGAAACGCTTTGTCGCGTGTCTGGAAGAAGTGAAAACTTTCCTGGGCAGCAAAGGGCTCACCTTTCCTGAGCTGGAACAGCCAGAGTGGCTGGAAAAGCTACACTTCATGGTAGACATGACAGCGCACCTGAACACGCTGAACACAGCTCTTCAGGGGAAAGGACGCACAGCCCTGCACATGTTGGAGGATGTTTTGGCATTCGAGCGCAAGTTGACGTTGCTTGCCAGAGATTTACAGAAAGGCACTTTGTCTCACTTCCCCAATTTGAGAGAGTTCAAACAAGGTCACGACATGATAATTTCAGAGTATTTACATTCTGCAATCATCGCAATGCAAACATCGTTTGGGAAACGCTTCTGTGAGTTCAGAGAGGAAAAAAACACATTATCCTTCCCGGTCACTCCCTTAAGCATCGATCCTTCCCTACTGAATACGACTGCATTGGCAGGTGTGAGTCAACCTGATCTTGAGATGGAACTGGCCGACATAGCCGAGAAAGACATATGGGTGTCCAAGTTTAGACGCTTGACAGCAGACCTTGAAGATGTTGCCCGTCAGAAGGCCGTTCTTGCTCAGAAACACAAATGGAGTGATATTGAAAACCTCCCTAAACCGGACAAACTTGTGTTCGAAACATGGAATGCTATGCCCGACATTTATGTAAACATTAAAAAGTATGCGCTTTGAGTCCTGTCGATCTTTGGATCCACATATGTAAGTGAGCAGGTGTTCTCCAACATGAACTTTATTAAAAACAAACATCGCGCACGCCTCACAGATGACAGCTTGCGATCCTGTGTAAAGATGAAGGTGACGTCATACAGCCCTGATGTGCAGACGCTGTGCGCTGAGGTCCAGGAGCAGAAATCCCATTAACCAAGTATGATAAATATTTTAATTGCCTATTATTTTATGTATATTCATATTTTTTCATTGTTCAGTGAAATAGTCCTTTTATTTTTCAGGCTGACAACTGGCTGATGTTATTTTTGGTTTGCTGCTGGCGGAAAATTTAAGTTCGGCGTTTTTCATAAATACAAGAAGGACTCAAATAGACATTGAGTATTTTACTTAAAAGTAACTTTCAACCCAACGTCTTTTTTTCGGAGTTCAAAATGTTTTTGTTGCATGCAGAAATGTAATTTCGTTTTCTCTGCAGGAGTTCATCAATTTCATAAATGCAACACATTATAGTTTGTTTATACATAGCATAAAGGCAAAAAAAAACGTTGTATGCAGTGTTATTTCATTTTAAATGTCAAACGGGTTTTGCGGCTCCCAGTGTTTTCTTTTCTGTGGGAAACGGGTCCAAGTGGCTCTTTCAGTGGTAAAGGTTGCTGACCCCTGCTCTAGGTAAACCATGTCTCTGAGTCAAGCTACCCTTGGTACCGGTTCCACGTTTGTGACTGTGCTGTCACCTCTTGACCCTGCCTCTGTGCCTGTGTCCTGCACTTAGGTTCGTCCCCAGTCACTCCCTTGCAAATGTTGTCCACAAGCAGCTCCTTTGTTTCTGTGACATTAAGGGAGAGGTTGTTTTCTTGACACCACTTCTTCTCTGTAGGCTGCCTCATTATTATTTGAGATTAGGCCAAACAGTGTAGTGTCATCAGCAAATTTAATTAGCAGATTGGAGCTGTGGGCGGAGACACAGACATGGGTATACAGAGAGTAAAGAAGGGGGCTTAGGACACAGCCCAGAGGGGCACCTGTACTGAGGGTCAGAGGGGCAGAGGTGAGGGCGCCCACTCTTACCACCTGACAGCGATCTGACTGGAAGTCCAAAATCCAGCTCCAGAGGGAGGGTGAGGGCCAAGGTCTCTGAGCTTCTTGTTGAGCCTGGCGGGAATTATGGTGTTGAATGCTGAACTGCAGTCCAAGAACAACGTTCTTACGTAAGTGTCCTTCTTCTCCAGATGTGTAATGATGGTGTGTAGAGCTGTGGTTATAGTGTCATCTGTCACTTGGTTGTGTCGGTAGGTGAACTGTAGGGAGTCCATTGTGGGTGGTAGGTCGCTGAAGATGTAGTCCTTGAGCAGCCTCTCAAAGTATTTGCTGATTATTGAGGTGAGTGTGACCAGTGCCAGTTTTCAGACTGTTTTTTGGTACAGGAACAAGGGTGGATGTTTTGAGGCAGGAGGCATTCTATACTGGGATAGAGAGAGATTAAAAATGTCTGTAAACACATCTGCCAGTTGTGCCGTGCATATCCTGAATACCTGCCCTGGGATGCCATCTGATCCCACAGCCTTGCGACTATCCATTCGTTGGAGACACCTGTGTACTTTGGCCTCAGAGAAGACCAAGCTGTTGGTCGCATCAGCCATAGGTCTCCACAGGGGCTCAGTATTGGCAACATCGAATCAAACGTGAAAAAGATTTAGCTCATCTGCAAGTGAGGCAGCGATGTTTGAAACTCCACTGCATTTAGCTTTGAAATCTGCGATGGTGCGCAGACCTTGCCATAAGCTGTGTGTGTTGTTGGTGGAGAGTTGTGTCTGAATCTTGTCCCTGTATTGTTGTTTCACTGCCTTGATAACGTTGCACAGATTGTAGCGGTATTTCTCTAGCTCCTGCTGATCACTGGCAACCTAAGCTCTGTGTGGCGCGGTAAGTGCTGCTCATGTAGATATGCGTCGGTGCGAGCAGCGGAGCGGGAGTAAGGAGTGCTCCTGATCGACAGACGACTGGAGATCGGAGGATCAGCCGTTGTAGGTAGGCCGAGACCCTCGGACCTACCTGGAGAGTACCTGAGGAGGAAGGTAAAGCTGCGCAAGCGCGGGTGACGTCAGCGGTGAGCACGGGGTTTAAAAAGCGACCCACTTTCAGGAGCAGGCAGCCTCGGTGCGGGCAGCCGAGTGCGCAGGAGCAGAGTGCTGGGCTTCGGCACAAGAGGACTTCGACAAGAAGCCTGTTTTTCATTTATTCTGATTAATCTGGGATCAGGTAATGGGGGAGACAGTTGGGGCAGTGGTGTGCTCCGTATGCAGTATGTGGGAGGTCAGGGTGAACCCAGTTGTCCCTGATGACCACACCTGCAATAGGTGCGTCCAGCTGCAGCTCCTATCAGCCTGAGTTAGGGAATTGGAGCAGAAGCTGGATGAACTATGGATCATTCGGGAGGCAGAGGCAGAGATAGATAAGAGTTATCGGGAGGTAGTCACACCGAAAAGACAGGAGATAGGCAAATGGGTGACAGTCAAGAGAGGCAGGGGGAGCAGACAGAGAGAGAAGAGCACCCCTGTGGCCATTCCCATCAAAAATAAGTATACCATTTTGGATACTGTTGGTGGGGATGACCTACCAGGAACAAGCTGCAGTGGTCCTGTCTCTGGCACTGAGGTTGGAGACTTGACTAGGAAGGGGAGGAGGGAAGAGACGAGAGCAGTAGTGATAGGGGATTCTATAGTGGAAGATCGGGAGTATCGGATGGTATGTTGCTTTCCTGGTGCCGGGGTCTGAGACATCTCAGATCAGGTGCAGGTTGTTCTCGAGAGGGAGGGCAAGAATCCGGATGTTGTGGTCCATGTAGGGACCAACGACGTAGGTAGGATGAGTTCAGGGAGTTAGGTGCGAAGCTGAAGAGCAGGACCTCCAGGGTAAAAATCTCAGGATTGCTACCTGTGCCACGTGCGAGTGAGGCAAGGAACAGAAGGATTATACAGATTAATACATGGTTGAGAGGATAGTGCAGGAGGGAGGGCTTCAGGTTTGTAGATAATTGGGCTTTGTTCCAGGGAAGGTGGGATCTGTTCCAAAGGGACAGTTTACACCTGAACTGGAGCGGTACTAACATTCTTGCAGGGAATTTTGCTAGAGCTTCATGGGGGGGGGTGGGGGTGGTTTAAACTAAATTTGCAGGGGGCGGAGATCCAGAATCTGGGGGAGGATAGTGAGAGGAAGAATAAAGGACAGGTGGGGACTACACGGTTCCGGAATATTAAGTGTGTAGTAGAGGAAGGTGAGGCGGAACAAGTGACAAGGAGGACTCGTGTACAGAGGGATGGTCTGACGGAACATGGAGTTAAATGTGTTGAAAGAATAAGTAAATGTAGGAAGGACAACAAAATTCTAGGGGCGTATAGCCCGATGGGAGTTCGGGGAGCATGGTTAAGCACAATAGGCAGCGATTCAAACAGGGAGAGGAGAAATGGGCTAAAAATTCTATATCTGAATCACGAAGTGTCAGAAATAAGGCGGATGAGCTTGAAGCTCAGGTGCAAATGGGTAACTATGATGTTTTTGGGATAACAGAGACATGGCTGCAGGGAGATCAGACCTGGGAGATGAATGTACAAGGGTATACGTGCTATCGTAGGGACAGAAATGTGGGCAGAGGGGGTGGGGTGGCCCTGTTGGTGAGGAATGAGATTCAGTCCTTTGCAGGGGGGTCATAGGATCAGGAGAAGTGGAGTCTGTGTGGATAGAATTGAGGAACAGTAAGGGCAAAAGGTCCCTAATGGGTGTTCTCTACAGGCCACCAAACTGTAGCATGGATATTGGGTGTAAGTTGAATAGGGAGTTAACATTGGCATGTGGCAAAGGTAATGTCGCAGTAGTTATGGGGGATTTCAACATGCAGGTGAACTGGGAGAATCAGGTGGGTGCTGGACCCCAGGATAGGGAGTTAGTAGAGTGCCTACGGGATGCATTCTTGGAACAGCTTGTACGAGAGCCGACCAGGGACAAGGCTATTCTGGATTTAGTGTTATGTAATGAACAGGATTTGATAAGCGATCTTGAAGTAAAGGAGCCATTAGGAGGTAGCGATCATAATATGATAATTTTTTACCTGCAATGTGAGAAGGATAAGGGTAGATTGGAGGTGTCAGTGTTGCAGTTGAACAGGGGAAACTATGGAGCCATGAGGGAGGAGCTGGCCAAAGTTAACTGGATGGATATCCTAGCAGAAAAGACAGTGGAACAGCAATGGCAGGTATTCTTGGGAATAATGCACAAGGTGCAAAATCAGTTCATCCCCCTGAGAAGGAAGGATTCAAAGGGGGGAAAGGGTCAACAGGGAACTATCGACCTGTCAGCCTAACATCCGTAGTGGGGAAGATGCTAGGGTCCATTATTAAAGATGAAATAGTGGCATATCTAGAGAGCAGTGATAGGATTGGGCTGAACGTAAATATGTACCAGTATGTGCCGAGGTTCTACCTGTCTCTGCTGTTATGAAGGACTGGTCTGTCCCCATTGCCACACAATGTCCAGTCAGCTGGACTGGGGCTGCCTCTCCTTCGTGGATAAGTTCTTCTGGATCAAGGTCTTTGACCATGCAGTGGTCACCAAGGAATGTCCTACAGACACTGCAGGAGATGACTCAATAGACACAGTGGGATGGTTCCCTAAACAAACCATCCAAATCTCACAAAAAGGCACCAAGACCTTGCCTGGTTGTGGGTGAGACAGGCTCTCCAGGCAGATCCTTCCTGCTTGCCCTTGGGGTGACTGTAGTGGGGAACAGTGGGAAAACTCCCCTCTTTGAAGACTGTGCCTTTGCAAAAAGGGTGTGAAGAAAGATGCAAAGGCTTCTGTTGTGGTTCATTCTGAGCAGCTCCATGACAGAGGACTCTGATCAATGGGCTCTTCCCATGGATACACACAAAGGCAAACATCAAGTGCTGTTGGCAGATCCTCGAATCGGTGAAACTAGCCCTCTCGTCTGCCTGCACATCTAGATGTCCATGGAGGACTTTTGCCAACTGGCTCCACATATGTTCATTACTGGGATCATTCTCAGGAACCTCTTCTGGACCTGCTACAAAGCCAGTACATCTTTTCCTTGATAAGGGGCCCAAAGCAGCTTACAATACATTGAATGCAGTCTGACCAACGCCTTATAAAGCTTCAGCATTACACCCTTCCTCTTATGTTCTAGTCCTGTCGAAATAAATGCCAACGTTGCATTTGCTTTCCTTACCACCAGCTCAACCTGCAAGTGCCTCATGTCACTTTCTTTGTTCTCCCTAAAGCAGATCAGTTCAAACAATTTTAGCCAGGCAACCAAACACTGGGCTCAGGGTACTTCAGGTCACAAGCTGCCACTCCATAGCTGTTTGTTGTTTCTCGTACCATTCTCTGTAAACTCTAGAGACCGTTGTGTGAGAAAATTCAAGGAGATCAGCAGTTTCTGAGATACTCAAACCAACAATCATCCCAAGGTCAAAGTCACTTAGATCACATTTCTTTCCCATTCTGATGTTTGGTCTGAACAACAACTGAACCTCTTGACCATGTCTGCATGCTTTTATGCAAAGAGTTGCGGCCTGATGCTTGGCATTAGATATTTGCATTAATGTACAAGGCAGTTGTAATAAAGTGGCTACTGAGTGTATACTTTGAAAATAACAGCTGCAAAAGAGAATATAGATATTTATGTAATGCCCTGGGAAATGATGTACTACTAATATGATGGTTTTTCAGTAGCAGCAGTGTTTGGGTTATGACTAGAGATAATGGGAGCTTTGGAATGTGCCCTGTCCAATGAAGGGAGTGTTTTTTCATTGTTGTGTGCCTGAGAGAGAGATATTCATAGTCTTCTGCTCAGCAAGAGATGAAGGGAAAAGGTGTGAGAAAGGAGAGATGGATCCATAGGATAGAGTGGACTTGCAGTGAGGGGCCAGGAGTTGATGACGCTCGAGGGAAATCGATGGAGGATTAAGGGATAGGAAAGTGTGAGCTCTATCATGTTCATTAGATTGTTTTGTTAAAATGGGCCCTTTTCTTTTTGTTTTTCTTTACTAACCCTCTAGTCAAATTAAGAATTATAAAACTAGGTCGTTTAATTGTATATGGTGTACTGTCTTATATTTTGTGGTACCGATTTGTAACAGACCAAATCATGCAGTATCCACATAAATGAAATTTCACATATTTGGCGGGGCCAGAGACCGTCTTCCCTAGACTAACGCAGCCGACTGAACCTGAAGGTTACAATTGTGGGGGCTCGTCCAGGATTGATTTTGTTGAATGCTGTGTGATTGCCCTGAGCATTGAAACAGTGGGTTGTGTGTTTAAATCTGTGCTAGTATGGATGCTGCCGGGGTGGAACGATGGTGTGCATCCATGGGGTTACCGGTAATTAATTCATGTGTGTTGAGTGTCGTAGGTATTCCTACTCCAAATGAATTGTTAAATCAATTTTTATGTACTGTTAAAGCTGTAGGCAAAGTTATGATTCTGGAGAGAGGTTTGATAAAACGGTGACACAGAGCTTGTTTTTGTGCAAACTAGCACTGATGTAATGGCAGTGGAACTGCCTGGTACTATTGGAGCCCAGGTGGACTGTCCATATTTTCAGTAAGAAGGAAAGTGTAGCAGAGTGGGCCAAATCACAAGTCAAGGCTGTTACGGATTCAGCAACAATAAATATATAAGGGAGGCAGGGTTTTTTTTATAACAAATAAAACATTTATTAAACACTGAAAAACAAACCCCCAAAAGTAAACAAACCACAATGTAACCGGAAATCAGCTGCTGTGCGGCAGCTTAAACAGTTCTTAAAGGAATAAAGCGAAAACAGTTCTTAAAGCAATGTTGCAAAAACAGTTCTTCAAAGTAGTACTGCAAAGGTTCAAAATGCTTACAGTCCATTAAAGGAGAGCCTTTTTAGATGAGTTATATTCTCTTTCACGTCATGTTGCTGCGGTTCCCAGTCGAACTATACTTTTCCTGGAGAATTTACGAAGATGAAAATTAAACATCTTAAAGGCACTGACCTTTCCTTTGCAAAACTGTACCCAACCCTTTCTGCTATTATTATTGGAGTATAAAAATATTACGGAGTATAAAACTTGTATTATTTGCTGTGTAACCAAAACTATGTAGTCAGTTTGCTATGCATGTACCCAAGATGAAATGCTAGGAATGTAGAAGACAATGGTGTGTTAATATATGTTAATGAGAGGTAGCTAAGAGATGTAGTCAGCTTTGAAGTTTGCTATTTGCTATGCATGTATCCAATTGAATGTAGAAGACAATGGTGTGGTAATGAGAGGTAGCTAAGAGATGTTTTGCTTTGAACTTGTTTGCTGTGTAACCAAAACTATGTAGTCAGCCTTGATGTCGATTATGTAGTTTGAACTTGCTATTTGCTATGCATGTACCCAATTTAGTAGGGTACGTGCATATATTATAAGGGTACATGTATTATAAAGAAACTGCCGGCAATGACCTTTTAAACTTTAGGCATTAAATAAAACTCCACCTTTCAACCAAACTGCATCATAATATGCAGTGGCATGGAGTCAAAATGGCAAATCCAGCCACAAACTGCCCTTCCTCACAGGGAGGGGTCCTCCTTTTACCCTGTAAAAGAAAACCTGTCACATTACCTCTACTGGTGGGAAAATGACATCACTCCACCATCACAAGCCCACTACCTTGTCCAGTATAGCTTCAACACCACTGTCACGTGACAAGTACAAGATGCCCATGGGTACGTAACAAGGCTCAACAGAAACTTCAAAGACAGGGTCCTCTCGTTTCTGAGGAGTGGTCAGATTTGGAATGTCTATAAAGTCCCCGTTCCCCAGTGAAGAGTGAGAGTTCTGAGCTGGTATCAGCCCTTACCGCCAGTGAATAAATGGACCAATGTACAAGCAGAGGGTCCTCGTTATCGGAAGCTAAGAATATTCTCTGGAGTAGTGCCCACCACCGAGGGGGAAGGGGAGTATGAGACTTGGGCGGAGCAGATGCTCAGTTGTTAGATGAGTGGTAGTGCGCTGACGATGTAAAATGACAGGGATTGGTTCAAAGTTTGAGTGGGTTGCCCGCTGACGTGGTGAGAGCCATGAACTCCCAGTGTCGCCTAGCCAAGGCTGCCGATTTCATTGGAGCATTGGAAAATGCATTTGGCACAACAGCAAGCCCAATGAAGCACATGACCGGGTTTCAGAACATGTGGCAGGAGAAAGGGGAGAAGCTTTCTGCTTACATCTTTCAACTAGAGAGGCAGCTAAATAGCTTGCGGCACAAAGGGGCCACTCTAGCGGCTGAGGTGGATCAGTTAAGAATGGACCAAATTGCAAAGGGTGTCCAGTCCCAGGACCTGGTTGCTTGGGGTCTCTAACAGTCTCATAAGACACGCCACTCCTTCTTTTGTTGAACTGATCAGAGAAATGCAGGAGGAAGAGAATGTTTCATAGGTGCGGGAGGGCTCCATTAGCAGGGAAAGCCCTCAGAGAGTGAGCCTTGGGTACCTAAGCAGAGAGAGACAACAGGATACATAGAGGAGATCCAGTGAAGGAATGACCTGCTGTCTTGGGGAGGAAGCACGCTCCCAGCAATATACCAAGGAACCCTTGAAAGCAAAAGACCCTATTCCTGAAGGCTTAGTGGGACCATGCTCCAGACAGAGGTTATCGCTACAGATAGAGGGTACTTATGCTAAAGCCATATTCGACACAGGGTTACAGGTCACTTTGCTGTACTATTTGTTTTACAACCAGTATCTGATGCATTTACCATTGATGTCACTCAGTGCACTAGACATCTGGGGTCTTAGTGCGGGTGAATATTCATACAATGGAGTTTTTGGAGGCAGATGTGGGATTGGATGAGATCCTTGAGTGCTGGTTTTCCCAGACCCTTTTGAGAAGGGCAGTGTTTCAATCCTGGTGGGGACCAACACTCCTCTTGTGAGGAAGCTCATGGGGGCCTGCAAGGAGAGAGCTGGAGAGAGCTTTTGGGAGAGAGCACCAGGAACATTATCTGTGCACCCGGTGCTTCGAGCTGCTATTGAGGAAGTGCGTGGCTGCATTGTATGTGATTCCAAGTTTAAATGAGGGACTGTGTGGTTCATCCAGTCAAATGCTATCATGTTATGGCCCAGGGAAGTAGCGAGAGTGATGGGGACCCCCAAATTTCCTGGAATGCCTGAGGGAAAGTCCCTCTTAGTGGATGCTCTGGAAGACCAGAAGGAGGAGTCAAGATTTCCTACTGGGGTACTGGTGAGGCCTGAACTGCAGAAGCCCTCGGTTGTACAAGCGAACAGGATGACAGTGATTGTCTGGAACATGGTGTAAGGGGGAGGTCACCCTCAAACAGGGGATGCCCCTAACTCATCTTATCCCAGTGACGGTAATGTCGAGCGTTCCGGTGAGGCAAGCCGGGGAGAAACCTTCAGTAAAGGGGAACAAGTTGACCACTGACTCATTCAACTTCAGGGACTCCCTGGTGCCTGCAGATTGGACGTGGAGGTCTCAAAGAACCAGGGTAGGCTGGCCTATGTAGCATGTGTGGCCCCTCCCACCTTTGGGAGCTATGTCACTGCCTTGTACACCTGGGTTGGACTTTGTGCTTTGCCTGAAGGGTTGGGAAATTATCTCAATATCATGAGGATGTGACTAATTTTGGTGGGGGGGAGTTGTGTAACACCCTGGGAAAGGTCTCACTGCTAATGTATCGATTTTTCAGTAGCAGCAGTGTTTGGGGTATGGCTGGAGATAACGGGGGGTTTGAAACGTGCGCTGAACAATGAGGGAGTGTTTTTTCTTCTTGTGTGTCTGCAACTGAGGTGACCTGGGTCTTCTGTTCGGCAGAAGATGAAGAGAGAAGATCCAGAAAGGAGAGGTCTTAGACAACTGAAAGGAGTGGACTTGGAGTGGGGCCGGGAGTCAACGAAGCCCGGGGAAATCGCTGGAGGACCAGTGGAAGGGAAGCGTGAACTCCAATGTGCATGTGCACATCAGACAGTTTCATTAAAATGGGCCCTTTTCTTTTAGTTTTACTTCACTATCCCTTTAGTCAAATTAAGAATTATAAAGCTAAATTGTTTAATTGCATATAGTGTACTGTCTGTTATTTCGTGGTACTGATTTGTAACAGGGGAACAGATCACACAGCATCCACACAAACGGGGGTTTGCACCTCAGATTCCACATGGTGGGTGGGGCCAAACTATCTTCCCTAGACTGACGCCACCATCCGAACCTGAGGGTTCCATACATAAACACCATAATCTGCAGTTTTTATTATGTACTGCTGCCCACATAACAACAAATTTCAATACGTATGCCAGCACAATGAAATCTGGTTCTGATGCATCTGGAACTTCCCCTCTTCTCCTTACTACCAGAGGGGAGCAAGCACAGGAGACCAAAACCCACACTCAATGATTCAGGAACAGCTTCTACCACTCTGCCATCAGATTTCTCAATGTCGGTTTTCCGGTGACATCATTGTCGAGAATGGCAGCTTAAGTCACGAGCTCCTCCGGAAAAACACGTATTAAGCCCCATCAACCCGTCAAATATAATATTTTTCAAAAAATATTTGAAATGAAAAGAGGGGCAAGAATGGGGAGAAGAAATGGAAATTAAAAAAGCGATACTGTGGAGCCTGTGTCCAAGAGGAGTGCAGCGAGCAGTTCTCTTATCCGACCACGTGCTAGCGAGGCGGCTGCTGGGCCTTGTTCAGGTGAAGCGGCGAATATCTTCGAAATCCTGAAAGAAATAATGGAGGTCCAGAAAGATATGAAGCAGCAGCTCTGGGATATTAAGGCCGAGCTCACCAGCGTTAATCAAAAAATAGTGGTGGTAGAGAGTCGCATTGAGAAGGTGGAAGATCGCGTTCAAAACGTAGAACGGAATCTGAGTAAGCCAATAAAAATAATACATCACCAAGAAGGTAAACTGCTTGACCTGGAGGGAAGATCACGGTGGAAAAATATCAGAATCTACAATGTTCCCGAAGGAGCGGAGGGCTCATCTATGACGGAGTTTGTCGGAAAGTTACTGCGGGATGCGTTGGATCTTCCCCTGGCTATGAAGCTGGAAGTCGAAAGAGCCCACCGCGCGTTAGTCCCAAAACCTACTCAGGATAGAAAGCCATGCTCAATAATAATTAAATTCCTTCAGTACAGCACCAAGGCGGAGATTCTACGAAGGGCCTGGGGTAAGAAGAGAGTGTTTTTAGAGGATAAATTAATATATTTTGACCAAGATTACACCTCCGCGGTCTTCCAGAAATGCAAAGAATACTCTAAAGTAAATCGAGTATTAAAGCAAAACAAGATTAGATTTCAAACTCCGTACCCTGATAAACTTCGAGTGTTTTATGACAACGGGACACGGTTGTACCAGACACTGGAAGAGGCGACTACAGACATGAAGGCCAGAGGGTTGCCCGTCAGCATGACCAAAACAAAGAAAAAGCCTGGCTGAGGAATTGTCCCGCTCGGCTTGGGAAATAATGTGAGAAACAAGAAGGCAGGAGACGGGAGGAGGCCGAGAGAAACATATCAGGAAGAGACCGGGAGTTTCCCAAAGACAGTCCTCACCCCCTTCAGAAGAGCCATAAGGTTTGGCTAACTTTTAAAATGTTGACAAGCTAAACAGAAACAAAAGCAGTTGTATTCTGGTAAGGGGGAATATACAGGGCAATTCAGTTACTCTATTGAATATATACGCACCCCCGGGAAGTGATGATGGTTTCTTTCAGAAAATTACTGATATTATGGTAATGGAAACAGAAGGTCTCCTGATATGTGGGGGAGACTTAAATTTACAATTACAACCAAACTTAGACTCTTCCAATAGAAAAACCTATGAAACAAAATCTTTACACAAGAAGGTTAATACACTTTTTGAGGATGTTGGTTTAATTGATAAATGGAGGGACCTTTTCCCTGACAAATGGGATTACACTCATTATTCTGCTCCTCATTCTGTATATACAAGAATAGACTATTCCATAATATTTGGAAAAGACAAAGACAAAATAAACACCTGTGGAATTGGGACAACGGATGTAAGTGACCATGCACCTATATATTTATCTGTTGATTTTGAATTGCAAAATAGGCTGAAGGAACTAGAGAAAAAACACAAATTGAACTTGGCACAGGATACATTAGGGGAAATTAAAAGAATTAGGAATGAAATAAATAATTTGGCTACGCAAGAAATCAGGAAAAACTTAATGTTTCTGAAACAGAGACATTATGATAGTGGATGGAAATCTATGAAAATACTGGCGTGGAAACTGAAAAAAAAAGATAGCAGAAAATACAATTCATAGAATTAGGGTCTCAAGAATGAAAATGATAAAAAATAAGCTAAGTGAAATTCAAGAAGCTTTTGAAGTGTTTTACAAAATACTATATTCCAAAGTTCCAGGGGGAAGCATAACCCAAATTGACACCTTCCTGAATTCTCTAGAGTTACCCACTTTAAGCGAAGAACAAAATAGAATGATGACTGCTGACATAACTGAAGTTGAATTAAAAGCTGCAATTAGTAGGCTTAAATTAAGCAAGTCACCAGGATCAGATGGGTCTATGGCAGAGTGGTACAAAGAATTTAAAAATGAGTTAATTCCTGTTTTACTCCCCACACTGAACTGGGCGCTAAAAAAGGCACAAATGCCAGCCAGTTGGATGGAAGCGATAATCTCAGCTATACCGAAAGAAGGCAAGGATAAAATGGAATGTGGGTCATATAGACCAATATCCGTTCTTAATGTAGTTTATAGGTTATTTACCTCCATCATGTCCAAATGATTAGAGGAGTTTCTACCCATACTGATACGTAATGATCAGACAGGTTTTATCCGACAATGCCAGACACAAGTCAATATGCAAAGGACACTTCACATTATGGATCATATACAAAAAAATAAAATCAAAGCTATAGTGATAAGCGTGGATGCTGAAAAAGCATTTGATTCGGTTAATTGGAATTTTCTTTACAGAGTTTTACATAGATTTGGTTTCCTAGATACAATTATTAAAACTATACAGACACTATATGACAATCCTACTGCTAGGATTAAAATCAATGGATATTTATCAAGTAGTCTTACCTTAGAAAGGGGCACGAGACAGGGTTGTGCATGGTCACCACTACTCTTTGCGTTATATCTGGAACCATTAGCTCAATACATCAGACAAAATGAAGACATCAGGGGAATTACTATTAAAGGGACAGAGCATAAATTGGCTTGTTATGCGGATGACACTTTGATCTATCTAGGGCAACCAACATACTCTTTACCTAAATTGATGCAATCCTTTGAACAATATGGTCAATTATCAGGATACAAGATCAACATAAATAAAACCCAATTACTTTCTTATTACTATAGCCCACCAAGAGAAATTGAAAGTCGATACCCCTGGGCATGGCACACAGAGTCTTTCAAATATTTGGGCATCATTATGCCAAAAGATTTGACAAAATTATCAGAATGTAATTATTAGTCTTTATATAAAAAAATTAAGGAAGATGTGGCAAGATGGAACCTGATTTGTTTTTTCAGACTCAGTTCAAGGATCGAGTCTATTGAAAAGAATATACTGCCCAGACTGTTATATCTCTTTCAGACCCTACCAATAGAGACTAATCAAAATCAATTCAATGAATGGGACAAGATGCTATCAAGGTATATTTGGCAGGGTAAAAGGCCTAGTGTTTGTCTCAAAACTTTGCAATTAGCAAAGGAAAAGGGGGGATGGGGCTTGCCTTCTCTTAGTGATTATTATTTTGCAGCACAGTTGAGAGCTGTGATATGTTGGTGCAACCCATCATATGACGCTCAATGGAAAAACATTGAGGAGCGGGTACTTCCCATCCCTATACAAGCAATTTTGGCTGATAACAACCTGCAAAGGTACATAAATACTATTGATAACCCATGGGTGAAATTGACTCTTAAAATATGAAAAACTACTATAAAAGAATATAATCTAGAAGGAGATATTGCAATTCTTAAATGGTGTGCATATGCCTCTGATTTTACACCAAATAATTTGGATGCTAAATTTAAGGACTGGACAGCTAAATGAATAACAGCTCTTTGCAACATAATGAAAGAAGGAACACTGTTCAGTTTTCAAATGCTTAAATAGGAACAGTTATTAGAAAAACAAGATTTTTATTGGTATTTACAGATGTGACAATATGTTAATAAGAGGATTAAAAATGTAACCAAGGCAAATACATGCTTGATAGAGCTCTTTAGAAAAACATATAATTCAGATAATGGTAGTAGAATCATTTCAAGCATTTATAACAGGTTCTCAAATCTTAAAACACATTCGACTTCACACATTAAAACAAAATGGGAGAAGGAAGGAGGGATAATTATAACTGAGGAAGAATGGACAACAATATGGAGATATCAATGTAAGTGTCCCAATTCACAGAAATGGAGGGAGATTGGATGGAAAAACTTGATAATGTGGCGACCCACTTCCTAGCGCACTTGAACTGGCTCACAAATAGCCAGCGAGTAGGCACAAAGGCCAGGTCTGCAACAAAGGGAAAAAGCCTGCGGGGGTTTGTGAGTACGTGTCCCTTAGAGCATCCACGCCCGGGGAGTGCGGAATGAGGGAGGCTATAAAGCAAGGCTGTGAAGTTCGAATAAAATCATCTTTAATTGCAGTTTACCAACTCCGTGTTGTTATTTTAGCGCTGCGTGTAGCACACCACTACAATTGGTGATTTTTGGACCATAGATGACCGACGCTGCATCTGTTCATGCAGTTTCGTTGAAACTGCCAAGCTTCTGGACGCTACGACCTCACCTATGGTTCCAGCAAGCAGAAGCCCAATTCCACGTTCGGCAGATAACCTTAGAGGACACACGTTACTACTACGTGGTGAGGTCCCTCGACCAGGACACAGCGGCCCAGGTTGCCGAGTTCCTACAGTCTCCCCTGGTGTCGGCAAGTACACGGAATTCAAAGCTCTGCTCTTAAGGACTTTCGGACTCTCACGGCACGAGCGAGCTGCCCGCTTACTGCACCTGGATGGCTTGGGAGACAGATCTCCATCGGCTTTAATGAATGAGATGTTGTCTTTGGCCAGCGGACACACACCCTGCCTCATGTTTGAGCAGGCATTCCTGGAGCAGCTGCCTGAGGACATACGCCTGCTGCTGTCCGATGCGGATTTCAGCGACCCCCGGAAGGTGGCAGCCCGGGGGGACTTGCTGTGGAAAGCCAAGAAGGAGAGTGGGGTGTCCGTCGCACAGATCACCAGGCCATGGTCCCAGCAGCAAACCAGTCCAGGCCCGGCCGCAGAGCCTGCTAACCCCAGAGGCAGGAGTGAGGAGACCAATGAACAATGGTGCTTCTACCACCAGCGGTGGGGCGCAGAAGCCCGCCATTGATGCCTGCACTGCCAGTTCCCAGGAAACGCCAGGGCCAGCCGCCGCTGATGGCTAAGGTGGCTGGCCGTCGGGATAGCCTCCTGTATGTCTGGGACAAGCAGTCCGGACGCTGTTTTTTGGCCGGCACCGGTGCCAAGATCAGCATCTTACCTCCAACGAGTTAAGACACCCGCAACAGGGCACCGGCTGTGAACGGCAACACGGTAAGGACCTACGGCACCCGTACGGTGCGGCTACAGTTTGGCTCCAGCCGGTTCACGTTGGACTTCACACTGGCCGCTGAAGCCCAACCGCTCCTGGGCGCGGATTTTTTGCGGGCTCAAAGACGATCTGCACACCTTGTCAGCCGAGTTGGTGTACGGCGCAACCCTGGTCGTCCCCGGGGAGTTCATACCAGCCCCAAGGGGGCAAGAGGAAGAACCCGCAGCAGTCCTGGGCAGACTACACGAGAGGCTCGGTGACCTGGCCCCCATACCCACTTCGCAGCATGGGCAGAACCTGACCTGCCTACCCAAAGAACTGCAGAACTGTAAGTTTGTATTTGTACGAAGGGGCGGGCATCGGCCACCGCTGCAACGGCCCTACGAGGGGCCGTTCACGGTGCTCAGGAACAACGGGTCCGCGTTCGTGCTGGACGTTGGGGGGAGAGAGGAGGTTTTCACGGTGGACCGACTCAAACCGGCCCATGTGGACCTGGCGCAACCGGTCGAGTTTCCGGCACCTCGGCGCAGAGGCCGACCTCCCAAACAGGGTCCGGCCCGGACTGTGGACATTGGGGCTCACAAATAGCCAGTGCGCAGGCACAAAGGCCAGGTCTGCAACAAAGGGAAAAAGCCTGTGGGGGATTGTGAGTACGTGTCCCTTAGAGCATCCGCACCCGGGGAGGGCGGGATGAGGGAGGCTTTAAAGCAAGGCTGTGAAGTTGGAATAAAATCATCTTTAATTGCAGTTTGCCGACTCTGTGTCGTTATTTTAGCACTGCGTGAAGCACACCGCTACAATAAGATATTTTATTACACCCTCTCAGAAATCCCATTATGATAGTAACCTCCCTGTTTGCTGGAGAAATTGTGGAAATCAAAATGCAAATCATTATCATATTTTTTGGGACTGCCCTGTTATCAAAAACTATTGAAGGGGGATACACAATGCCCTACAAGACATCTTTAAATGTGAAATACCCTTGGAGAGTAAGACCATATATTTTGGATATATACCTCAAGAATGGTTGAAAAGAGATAAATATTTAATGAATATACTCTTGGTGGCTGGTAAAAAGACTCTTACTAGGAAATGGTTATCACAGGAGAGCCCAACTTTAAATACATGGATGGAAATTACAATGGGCATTACAAAATGGAGAAGATAACAGCATCTGTTAATCATAAGCTGGAATAATTTGATTCATACTGGGAAAAATGGTTTAACTACATAATACCTCATAGGCCTTATTTTATTCTCACAAATCAATGAATCTGTTGTAAAAAAAAAGATCACTCCCTACTTGTACATAGTTCTTTCCTTTTGCTTGTTTTTTCTTTCCACTCTTTTCTATAAGTGTATACCTCAGATAAATACTTTGTGGAAATTTTATGATATATATGTACAATGTCTGAAATATACCTTATGGAAATGTTTGTTTGATGAACTTCAATAAAAAAATAAGTTACAAAAAAAAAGATTTCTCAATATCTATGAACACAACCTCATTGCTTTTATTTTGCACTTGATCTATTTTTGTAATCAAATCTAACAATAAGATGGAAATAATAGGCCAATATGCCTTATGTCAAGGTAAATTCATGACCTAAGGTAGAAGGAGTCAATTTTAGAAAACCTAGCACATTTATTTTTCAACATAGTCCCCTCCTACATTTACACATTTAGTCCAGCGGTTGTGGAGCATACGGATCTTGGACCTCTAGAAAGTGTCCACAGCATGGGTGATTGATAAGTTCATGGCCTAAGGTAGAAGGAGATGAGTTATACAGCTCTCGTTACATGCACATACAGTTCAACTCTTTGAGTGATTATGCAAGAAGTTTGAAATTAACAACTTATCTCCTTCTACCTTAGGCCACGAAGATGAGTTATTAACTTCAAACTTTCTGCATAATCACTCAAAGAGTTGACCTGCATGTGCCTGTAATGAGAGCTTTATAACTCATCTCTGTCTACCTTAGGCCACAATCTTATCAATCACCCCTTGAATTGGAAGCTATTCTAATTGACAAGATATTTAAATATTTGGACAGACAGGGCCTGATTCACTTTAGTCAACAAGGCTTAGTGTGTTGTGAGTCAGGCCTCGCAAATCTTAACAAATTTTTCAAGGAGTTTACAAGGAAAGACAGTGATCATGGACTGTCCAGATGAACTTCAGCAAGGCCTTTGACAAACTCCTGCATGGGAGACTGGTCCAGAAGGTTCAGTTGCTTGGCAAATTGGATTCAACATTGGTTTAGTGGGAGAAGATGGAGATGTGTAGTAGACGGTTGCTTCCCTGACAAGAGGCCTGTAACTGGTGGTGTACAACCGGGATCAGTGTTGGGTCCATTGTTGTTTGTCATCTACAGTATATGAACAAATTCATTCATAATGTGGTAAACTGGAAGAGCAAAATAAACAGTTCAGCACAGACCAGGTGGGCAGAAGGACCTGTTTCTGAGCTGTAGGACTGTATAATTTATAGTCTTTGTATTGTACTGCTAGTGAAATGCAACAAATTTCGGGTCATATTAATCAACGACAGTAAACCTGATTACAAACTGTCTTTATTTTGGAGTCAGGGAATTTGTGTGACGCTTTGAAACTTTCTATCCATATAATTGAAAAATCCTCAGCTTTCAGTCTCCTTCACACAAGAGATTTACAGATGACAGCTTCTAAAGTAAACTAAACCATTGACTGTGCTCCTGAAACAAGATCAGTTCAACAGTTCTGTACAAGGTCAGGTGTAGCCATTACTTCGTCACTTTGAGAAACTTGTCGATGTTTCTGATCATATTCTCCAGAGCGTACAGGGCAAGGATGCATTTGATCATCTCGATCTGATCACCTCTCCATTGATTCGAAACCACAAACATGGAACGCTTCTCCATCCCAGTCAAGTCTGACAACATTGTAAACTGAGAGAGAGGAAGGTCATGGGTATTAATGAACTTATAAACTCCTCAGGGAGTTGACAAGTTATGCATCAAATTCTGGATTAATAAGTAGAGAAACAGTTCCTTGTCATTTATCAGTGGAATCTTGCTGTGCACAGTTTGGCTGCTGTGTTTCCCACACAACAACATGGATAACACATCACTGACTGGAGAACAGAGGGACCGAGTGTAGAAGATCATGATTCCCTGAAAGTGGTGACACAGATAGAGAGGCCGGTGAAAGTGGTGTTTGCCTCACTTACTTCATCAGTCAGGGCACTGAGTACAGGAGTTGGGACGTCACATTACAGATACACAAGACATCGGTGAGATCATTACCTTGTCCTGCAGCAGCTTGTATTCATAAATTCACTCATGGTCTTTCCCTTTTATCCCTAGTAGTTCAAACTTGGTCCCAATCACAACCCTGTAAATATCTGGAAGATAAAAGTAGTCAAGATGTCATTATCAATCTACCACATCATGGTGACGATGGTTACACAGAGCAAAAGAAAGCACTTACATTTCTGTGCCTCGATCGTCTGGAACTCCTCAAACATGTTCATTTGTTCCTTACTGATGTTTTCTACATTGTTCATATTAAAAATGAATGTGATTTCATGAATTACATTTTCCGGAATAACAGGATTGTTGGCAAAATCTGAGTCAGGATTGAAACTGTGTAACTAAGTGAGACAATGGAGAACTGGTTACAGAGGAAGCAGCAAGAACACCGATGATCACAATCACTCAGCACTGAGGTGAACACTGACTGGAGGGACCAATCCCATCAGACAAAGCCCAGTGGTCACGGTCACTGATCTGCTGAGATCTAGATCAACCCCAGTCTCACTCAGTGGGGTCTCTCTGTCCCTGTCAACGTTGCTCTCCCCAGTTCACTGTTACTTTTCAGTTCCCTTCATTGTGGGTCCACTCTGTCCCCATGAGCTGTTTGAGAATTTGCTCTGAACTCTTCAATACTCTATCCCTTCCTCTGTTTAATGTCTCAACATTTTTCCGTAAATATCGGGACATGATAGCAAAGTTTTCAAATGTTTCAGAAACTGTTTGGTCCTTCACACTGCAGGATGATATAGATGGTTGGTCAGTGTGTAAACTGACGGGATCTGTGACCTTGACACTGAAAATACCTGTGATCTGAGACCCTGACACTGACCCTGACTGGGATCTGCGTCACTGACACAGACAATGAATGTGGTCTGTGACACTGACACTGACCCTGACTGTGAAATGTGACACTGACACTGACGCTGACAGTGATCTGTGTCCCTGATATTGTGCCAGACTGTGAAATGTAACTTTGAAACTGACCCTGACTCTGATCTGTGTCCCCGACTCTGCCCGTGACTGTGATCCGTGACCGTGACTGTAATCGGTAACCCTGGCACTGACCCCGACTGTGATCTGTGAACCTGACACTGACCCTGACAGTGATCTGTGTCCCTGACACTGATCCTGACTGTGATCTGTGTCCCTGACACTGACTCTGACTGTGATCTGTGTCACTGACACTGACCCTGACTGAGTTCGGTGTCACTGACACTGACCCCGACTGTGATCTGTGAACCTGACACTGACCCTGACAGTGATCTGTGTCCCTGACACTGATCCTGACTGTGACCTGTGTCACTGACACTGACCCTGACTGTGATCTGTGTCACTGACCCTGACCGTGACTGTGATCTGTGTCACTGACCCTGAACCTTACTGTGATCTGTGACCCTGGCACTGACCCTGACTGTGATCTGTGTCCCTGACACTGACCCTGACTTCAATCATTGTGACTGGCACTGACCTTAAATGTGATCTGTGCCGCGGAATTTGACCCTGACTGTGATCTGTGTCACAGACTCTGACCGTGATCTGCATAACTGACACTGAGCCTGACTGTGATCTGTGACCCTGACACCGACCCTGACTTTAATCATTGTGACAGGCCCTGACCTTGAATGTGATCTGCGCCCGGGAATTTGTGTCACTGACTCTGACCGTGACTGTGATCTGTGTCACTGACCCTGAACCTTACTGTGATCTGTGACCCTGACACTGACCCTGACTGTGATCTGTGTCCCTGACACTGATCCTGACTGTGAATGTGACCCTGGCACTGACCCTGACTGTGATCTGTGACCCTGACACCGAACCTGACTTTAATCATTGTGACTGGCACTGACCTTAAATGTGATCTGTGCCGCGGAATTTGACCCTGACTGTGATCTGTGTCACAGACTCTGACCGTGATCTGCATAACTGACACTGAGCCTGACTGTCATCTTTGTCACTGACACTGACAATGACTGTGTACTGTGCACCTGACACTGACCATGAATTTGATCTGTGTCCCTGACACTGACACTGACTGTGACCTCTGACCCTGAAACTGTCCCTGACTGTGGTCTGTGAAAGTGACCTGTGTCGATGACCCTGAACCTGATGTGATCTGTGATGCTGACATGGAACCAGACTGCGATAGCTGTCACAGACAATGACCCTGACTCTGATCAGCATACCTGACACTGACCCTGACTGTCATCTTTGTCACCTACACTGATCCTGACTGCGATCTGTGACCCTGATAGTGATCTGTGCACCAGACACTGACCCTGAATTTGATCTGTGTGACTGACACTGACATTGACTGTGATCTGTGAAGCTGACTGTGATCTGTGACTCTGACACTGTCCCTGACTGTGATCTGTCACCCTAACTCTTCCCTAACTGTGATATGTTTCACTGAAACTGACCCTGAATTAGATCTGTGTCAGTGACCCTGACACTGACCTGCCTGTGTTCTGTGAACCTGACACTGACTCTGATTGTGATCTGTGACCCTGACACCGAACCTGACTGTGATCTGTGACGCTGACTCTGAACCAGACTGCGATCTCTGTCACAGACAATGACCCTGACTGTGATCTGCATTCCTGACACTGACACTGACTGTGAAATGTGACCCTGACACCGACCCTGACTTTAATCATTGTGACAGGCCCTGACCTTGAATGTGATCTGCGCCCGGGAATTTGTGTCACTGACTCTGACCGTGACTGTGATCTGTGTCACTGACCCTGAACCTTACTGTGATCTGTGACCCTGACACTGACCCTGACTATGATCTGTGATGCTGACACTGAACCAGACTGCGATCTCTGTCACAGACAATGACCCTGACTCTGATCAGCATACCTGACACTGACCCTGACTGTGATCTGTGATGCTGACACTGAACCAGACTGCGATCGCTGTCACAGACAATGACCCTGACTCTGATCAGCATACCTGACACTGACCCTGACTGTGATCTGTGATGCTGACACTGAACCAGACTGCGATCTCTGTCACAGACAATGACCCTGAATGTGATCTGCATACCTGACACTGACCTTGACTGTCATCTTTGTCACTGACACTGACCATGAATTTGATCTGTGTCCCTGACACTGACACTGACTGTGATCTGTGACACTGACACTGACACTGACTGTGACCTCTGACCCTGAAACTGTCCCTGACTGTGGTCTGTGAAAGTGACCTGTGTCGATGACCCTGAACCTGATGTGATCTGTGATGCTGACATGGAACCAGACTGCGATAGCTGTCACAGACAATGACCCTGACTCTGATCAGCATACCTGACACTGACCCTGACTGTCATCTTTGTCACCTACACTGATCCTGACTGCGATCTGTGACCCTGATAGTGATCTGTGCACCAGACACTGACCCTGGATTTGATCTGTGTGACTGACACTGACATTGACTGTGATCTGTGAAGCTGACTGTGATCTGTGACTCTGACACTGTCCCTGACTGTGATCTGTCACCCTAACTCTTCCCTAACTGTGATATGTTTCACTGAAACTGACCCTGAATTAGATCTGTGTCAGTGACCCTGACACTGACCTGCCTGTGTTCTGTGAACCTGACACTGACTCTGATTGTGATCTGTGACCCTGACACCGAACCTGACTGTGATCTGTGACGCTGACTCTGAACCAGACTGCGATCTCTGTCACAGACAATGACCCTGACTGTGATCTGCATTCCTGACACTGACACTGACTGTAATCTGTGACCCTGACACCGAACCTGACTGTGATCTGTGATAGTGACACTGATCTGTGTTGTTGTCACTGACCGTGACTGTGATCTGTGACCCTGAAACTGACCCTGGCTGTGATCTGTGTCACCGACACTGACCTGAATATGATCTGTGCCCCTGACACCAACCCTGACTTTGAACATTGTGACTGGCCCTGACCTTGAATATGATCTGTGCACCAGAATTTGACCCTGAATGTGATCTGTGTCACTAACTCTGACCGTGAAAGTGATCTGTGTCACTGACCCTGACCATGACTGTGATCTGTGATGCTGACACTGAACCAGACTGTCAACTTTGTCACTGACACTGTTCCTGACTGTGATCTGTGACCCTGACACTGACCCGGACTGTGATATGTGACCCTGACACTGACCCTGACTGTGATCTGTGATGCTGACACTGAACCAGACTGCGATCTCTGTCACAGACAATGACCCTGAATGTGATCTGCATACCTGACACTGACCCTGACTGTCATCTTTGTCACTGACGCTGACAATGACTGTGTACTGTGCACCTGACACTGACCATGAATTTGATCTGTGTCCCTGACACTGACTGTGATCTGTGACACTGACACTGACACTGACTGTGACCTCTGACCCTGAAACTGACCCTGACTGTGGTCTGTGACCCTGATACTGTCCCTGACTGTGGTCTGTGACCCTGACACTGACGCTGACTGTGATCTGTGAGCCTGACACTGACCCTGGCTGTGATCTCTGATCCTGACACTGAGCGTGACAGTGATATGTGACCCTGATACTGTCCCTGACTCTGATCTGTGTCTCTGACACTGACCCTGACTGTGATCTGCGACCCTGACACTGACCCTGGCACTGAGCGTGACAGTGATATGTGACCCTGATACTGTCCCTGACTGTGATCTGTGACCCAAACTCTTCCCTAACTGATCTGTGTCACTGAAACTAACCCTGAATTTGATCTGTGTCAGTGACCCTGACACTGACCTGACTGAGATCTGTGAACCTGACACTGACCCTGACTGTGATCTGTGTCCCTGACACTGACCCTGACTGTGACTGTGACCCTGACACTGACTCTGACTGTGATCTGTCACCCTGGCACCGAACCAGACTTTGATCATTGTGACTGGCACTGACCTTAAATTTGATCTGTACCGCAGAATTTGACCCTGACTGTGATCTGCATACCTGACACTGACCCTGACTTCATCTTTGTCACTAACACTGACCCTGACTGTGACCTGTGTCTCTGACACTGACGCTGACTGTGATCGGTGTCCCTGACACTGACCCTGACGCTGATCTCCATACCTGACAGTGACTCTGACTGTCAACTTTGTCACTGACACTGACCCTGACTGTGATCTGTTTCACTGACACTGACTCTGACTGTGATCATTGTGATTGGCACTGACCTTAAATGTGATCTGTGCCCCAGAATTTGACCCTGACACTGACCCTGACTGTATCTGTGACTCTGACGCTGACCCTGACTGTGATTTGTGTCCCTGACCCTGACTGTGATCTATGACCCAGATACTGACCCTGACTGTGATCTGTGACCCTAACTCTTCCCTAACTGTGATCTGTGTCACTGAAACTGACCCTGAATTGGATCTGTGGTAGTGACCCTGACACTGACCCTGACTGTGAATGTCACACAGACACTGACCTGACTGTGATCTGTGTCCCTGACACTGACCTGACTGTGATCTATGTCCCTGACACTGACCTGACTGTGATCTGTGCCCCAGACACCGACCCTGACTTTGATCATTGTGACTGGCCCTGACCTCGAATGTGATCTGTGCCCCGGAATTTGACCCTGACTGTTATCTGTGTCACTAACTCTGACCGTGAAAG